>NC_054552.1:27909364-28281031 GCF_017654505.1 Polyodon spathula
AATTGCACCAGTTATGTCAATTTTAGTATTCTGCCTCCCGCTTCATGCACTTGCTGAAGTTTGGATAATGATTTTCTTTTTGAGCAGAAGCACAGATACAGGCTCTTTATACTGTATAAAGTATATGAGATACAGAACATTACCCATCAAAGTTAATGATCTGTTGGCAATGAGAGGGTATTTATGTTAAGCTATTGCTATTATCATGACTAAAAAAAAATGCAACAATAAAAAATCCGGATGAAACTCGGCTTCAAGGCTACATATCATACTGCCTGCAGCGAATGTGGAGACATGTCTCTCAGAACACAAGAGGATAAATAAGTTGATTTAAATGAATAGATAATTCATTGCTACTTACTAGATAATTCATCACAAAAATCTGGCAATTCAAACACTGTAATTGTAGCTGCTAACTTTGTATTGTGGCTATTTAAGTATTCAAATCAGACTGAAAATTATACTTGTAACATCCGTGGAGGGATACAAATATGATCTTAATTGTAATGTGTAATACGGTTTAGTTGGTTTGCCCATTTAATCTGGGAATGTGTAGGTTGTAATCAGAAAGAGAGAAAAGGTGGTTACACCAAGGTTGTGAAATGTATTGTGGAGTCTTAATTTAACAGAATAGAATACTGCAGGACAAAGCATTGCACCGCACAGTAAAAAATAATGCTGGCACCGTATGGGATAAATAGCTTGAAACAAGAAGGATCACAGCCACACAGCTGATAGCACTAAAGGTTCAATAGGCAAACAGAAAGCTATTTGTATGATTGATGACAGGAGGTAAGGGTGCATTACTTACTTCTTACTGTTGATTTCTTCCCATTAACATCTTCACATATGTGCCATGCAAAAGTTTTTTTTTTTTTTGCATTACAATAAAAGTGATGCAAATATAAAACATTTCCCCCTGTGCTTCCATCCACTGTACTGTAGCAAAAATAAATAATATTTTTTAAAACAGCGGGGTGTGACAGATTAGCATATCACCTTGTCTTTGTTTTCATTAAGCTGTTCAGAAGAAATACTTGCAGGTTCAATATTGGTGGAATTTGTCTCCACATGTTTAGCCCTGTGATGAGGATTTGATCTGTGTTGTCTTTTTTTTTTTTGTCTTGGTGCCAACATCAGTCACACATTTCCTTGTCCTATCAGGTCGTAAATAAGTCCCTGGAATAATGCTTACAGCCAGTGTACCGTACATGATAGAGAGAGACTTCCTGGCTAATATACATGCAATTTGGCCCTTTTTCCTGTCAATGCCCTGCATAGTGATAAGCCTCAGCCTGCTGCATTTTGAGTAGTAGGCAGAAGTGGGCGGAGGTATGTGAACCCAACATGTATTGACTATTGTTTATGAATAATGTCCTTCAAATATTGATAACAGGAGGAGCCTGGCCAGGGGCGAATGTGCTTTGAGAATTTTCAGATTGGTTGAGATCATAATTTATGATAAATTCCAGTTCTGAAAGTCTTGGATCCATATGTAAATACTTGGTACAACTTCCCCTGCCTACAGTCCACATATCCTTCATCAGACTTTCATCGATTTTGATAACTGGAGGAAAATCTGTGTGGAAAGAAGAATTCAAGAAAGATTCTCAGCAGGTAGCCTCACTAGCAATCACATACCACACAAAAAATAAGGAATCAGGTTGGCAAAAAGCATGTGTTCCTGTAATGTGTAGGATGTGTATGTGGTACCTAATATCCCCTGTAGATATCCAGCTTCAGTCAAAACTAGTGCTTCCCTACTGAACCATGCTGTATTATGTTTTCCTTCCCCTCAAAAAAAAAAAACATTATTCTGAAATGCACCATTAATGTGCCTCTAATGCGTACATTAACTTCTGAATGAAATGAGTGCTTTATTTTTTTAAAAAGCATTTCCTTAAAATGGTTTTTAGCTTGTACTGGACCTCCCTGCTATACAGTAAATGTTTCCATTAAAATGATACGAATATAACATGATTTGGTTTTATTTAGCTTTTTTTGCTCCCCCTGGAGCTTCACCCAAGCTTGCAGGTCACAGTGACAATCTCCTGCTGCTGGTAGCAGCAGAAACACGTATGTGTAGTGTACAGAGTGACAGGCAGGAAGCCATTGGTGACAGAGGAACTTGCCTGAAGCAGCTGCTACCTTTAGGGAATGTAGCCAGACTAATATATAAATAAGTCCTGATTTCTGAAGATGTAGAGTGCAGGGAATGGCAAACTATGGAAGAATGTGATGAACAGCCACCCAGGACTCGTATAGTATAATCTTGGACATGCTTGTTGAACACTGCTTTGATAATTATGCTGTATAATTACTAAAATGTGAAATACTTCTGTAAGAGAACATGATGGATGACAATACATTGCTGTGGGAATGAGCTCCCAAACCCAATGCGTACTGTACAAAATAGACTGAACAACCTTATTGCAATTTCTACCCCACTTAAAGATGTTCGGGGAAGCAATTTTCTAGGCTGAATACCTGAGGTGGTTTGTATTTCATAATTAATCTGTATAGGCCCGAAGATGTTCCCTAGTTCCTGATTGGTTACTTCAAACTTGTTCAGGTTAATAGCCTCTTGGAGTGGAAGCTAATGAAGTGGAACATGTTCAAAGGACTGACCTTCTATGTCAAAAACACATGGAAAGAGACTAGAGCGAGTATAAAACAGCAGAAGAGTGTGCATACCATTGTGTAGATAAGCATCAATAAAATATAGTTAGGTGTTAATAGGACCATTTTCTCATTATTTTAGTGGAGTGTGTAATGAAGTCACTGATGCATCTTGTGGACTCAGTCACAAGCTGTCGTGGGGGTTCTACTAAAAGGAAGGAATGTGGTTAAATGTAGTCTAATCAGTTATGCAGTAAAGCATAATAAAGCATGTTTTTTTTGTTTTGTTTTGTTTTTTTACAGTAAACTAGTATGTTAATTAATGAGACAGGGACAAAACTTAGAAAACCAGGGAACCAAAGTAATCCACAATAAAGCTTGATGTTATGCTGAATCCTGAACATTTTACTCTATTGTTCTGCTTTATGGGAAGCTGAAGCTAAATTTACTGTATGTTTTATATGGATGCAAAGCTGAAAAAGTCTGTGTTCACTTACTGCAAAAAACTGACTTGCAGCCTGTAATAATAGTAATATTATACCTGTTTTATTCATTTAACTTCAATGTCATTTTATACTGGTAATTTGGATCCTAAAGTGTCACTAATTGAATTATAATTGCTAACATTTGATTTCCTTTAGTATTCTTTAATGCAATGATTCAGTAACTGTAGAATTCAAACGTTTTAATTCTGGAAATGCTATGTCTGTTCACAAACAATTGTGGATTGTAATAATATACACCTAAAACAAGACCTGTCAGTAGTTATATGTGACCTTTTATGATATTTTAAAGCTGTAGCCTCGGATGGATTGTATTTCACTGATGGTAACGAGGCCTCTTAGCTAATGGGTACATTTACAGATGGTATACTGTATATATAACTTCTGGTAAGATAATGCTGAATTAACATGGCACTTCTAAGCAGCCTTGAGGTTATGTAAGTTGATCGATGCTAATACTTGATCAGACCCAAATTGCTCTAAGAAAAGTACAATAAACTCAAGCTGGGTAATAACATTAAGGATTGTGAGCTTGCAGTCAAGCTGAGGTAAAAACCTCAGTAACTAAACATGCAAAGGGGCCTGGATCTTTTGTGCAGTGGTGATGACGTTGGCACCCAGCCTCCACACTGTAGTACTTTATCTAAGTATTTATGTAAGCAGAAAAAAACATTGCTAACTGGCATTCACTGCAGAATACCTTTATTTTACATATTTACCAATAATTTAAAACTGGTCTGACTAATCTGTATTGAAAATGTTTCTTGATTTAAAATAACAATGTTAAATTAGAGTGTAATTATTTAAAAAATATATTAAGGCTACTGAGACACATGGTGAACTGGTGGGTGGGAATGGGTAAAACTAGAAACAGTGGTAAAATCAAATGAATACCTTGCACATTTTCTTATTACTTTAGCCTATAGGCTACCGGTAACACAAGTAATGCGTTGTACACAATACTGTACAATGCAAAAATAATAAAATGTTATTTTAAATTGAAACGAAATGATTTTAGCCTTTTTTTTAGCGTAGCTTACTTGGGTACACAAGTAACACAAAGTAGATCATGGTGCCACATTGACACGTTATGATACTATACAGTACCCTACATATACTGCACACGCTTAACAGAAATAAATACTTTTAAAATTGACGGAAGTGTTTAGTGTAGGTCTGGCTGCAATTAAAACACAGAGCCTACCTGTTACTTTTGTTTTCTTTCAGACTTTCTTTTCAAAAGCAATTAAAGACTTCAAATTCAGAATTTGAATTGTAGTCACATCTTGTGATTCAAACCACTGAGGTCCATCAATATTTCTGAAAGCTTCTCACCGTTTTCCACTCAGTCAATCACAGTTAGTTTAAACTCTGTAATGAGTTTATATGCCTTCTTTTAATCAAGCTGAATTTCACCTTTGGTTGAATGTATCGTGTTGTAACCCAACTCGTTTAGCTGGTAAACCCTTCATAAATCTTCATCCTGTGAATCTTTCACATATTTAGGTACAGATAGAGACTATTTTTGTGTTCTTACAGCAAAAAGCCAATGCAAGCAATAACAAAATAAGGTTATATGAACATATTCTGAAAGAAACGCAAATAAACAGACTGATAGTTTTTTCTGCTTTGTTTGTGCTTTTGGGTTTTTCAGGAGACTGCATTTGTAAAGCATTGTTTATATCCACATTAAGCAGTATATTTTATTCAAGACTTGTGTTTAAGACTTTGAAAAAGCCTTGAGTTTTTATGGGAAAGCAACATAAATCTGTGCAGGATTCGTGCGTATACAAGTTATTGTCATCAGACTATTTTTAGAACACAGGAATTAATGAAACTGACCTCATATTAAAAATGGGATGGCTGTCAGCACAACCAGGCTGCTTTTCACTCCCTCTGAATTTTGTTATGAAGACTCAGAGGCTGTTACTTGCATCTGAATTCTGTAGCAAGACAGTTCTGAATAAAAAAAAGCATTCTCAAGGAAAAAAATAAAGCCAAGGGTTTAACTGAGATTGCTTATCAGTTCTGCTGAGAAGTTACAGATGTGCCTGAAAATGTTTTGAATTTCTTGCCACTTTGCAGAATTTTTAGCAGAGGCATTAAGAAATGAAGACAAATCTGTCAATGGCAAAATGGCATTTCACTTATACATCGGCCTTAGAAAACAAGATTAGGTGGTTTAGAAGTGAAGAATGGAAATATTTGTAAGAACAAAAAAAAAAAAAAAGATTCCCTGAACCCATGTGACCTATAACCTTCGCTTTATTTTCAGCAAAACAATAAGGTAGTGTTCGTGAAGTGTCACTTGAGTAGGTCAAGTTGTAATTCATAATGCTTGTAGTTTTCTGGCTCAAAGGTTACGTTTCTCAAAAAGTTGAAATAGTACACAGAATAATAATAGCTGGGTTTTATTTGGCATTTGGGGTCATCTATACGTTACTGCTCGTGGCATGCATAATCCTTAATAGATCATCTGTAAGATGGTGAGCTACCATGTTTACAATTGTATAGCTTGCTGGACTGATGCAGAAAGAGGTCAATGGAATCGCTTTTATGGTCCATGGAGGTTAGTTTTGCAAACTAGCATCTTCAGACCACAATTCACATGTTTTCTAGAAGGGTGGTTTATTTCTTGTTGATAATCAGGGACTTCAATCTAAACTGTTTAACTGTGCCATCTAGTCTGGTGTCCTTCAGAGTGGTTAGTAAAAGTGCATTGATTCATTTTGTATTTAAAAAAAAATAATCATTTTATGATATTCAATATGTTTTTTAATTCACTAGGCAGTTTTGATTGTTATTTAGCAATATACAAATCAGTGCATTAGGACAATCACATGCAGTTGTTTCTGTTACACCTATACTTTATAAGATGTTCACCCATCTGGGTCTCTGTTAACTTATTGTAGGTAATCTTGTTTATAAGTCATTCCCATTTTACACATGTGTTCAGATTTGAAAGTGCTGATGCCATGAGCTTTGTATTGTACTCCACTGTAGCTCTGCCTGCTAGCCTGGGAATTGAAATAGTGTCATAGAGTTTTTTAGGTTTCAGCCATGCATGCTCAGGGTTTAAGGGTATTAGAGGAGAAATCTGTGCCAGCTGAGCTGACACATTTGAGGCAGTCATCCCTCTGCACCCAGGAGAGGGGCTTTTACAAAATGATTACATGTGCCTGCTGGATCTGTTCTACATTATTTTTGTATGCATTTTCCATTTATTTAAACATTTACCGGTATGTTGTGTTCCAATATGTCTTCCTATAGGCTTGCTATAGTGTTATTGGTATTTGAAGCAGGTTGTGTGGGGGAGTGAGGAGGCAGGATAAGCCTGTTTTAGTTTTTGCTGTGTGTAATTCCAGTCTTTTTAGATTGATGAAAGGATTTTCCCCCAGGCTTACCGTCTGCCTGTTATGCATTGGCATATGATTTCAAGGTGGCATTGCATAACGAGATTTCAGTTAAAGGGATGCGCAGTGCCATTAGCCAACATTTGAGTAATGTACAATGAATTAGAATACCATTGACCATGACGTGTTCCCTTTTTAATAGCAATTCACAGATTCATAAAAAATGATAAGATATCCAGGTGTCCTGTTAACCTTTTAAACCCAATCCTGCAGTTCAGATTGATGTGGTTCTCTTAACAGAAAAATTCAGTCTGTGACATACAGCATGATTTACAAATCCGTCGGTGTGGAACCACTGGCTTTATATCCAAGAGTAGCCCCCAGCAAGGCTTGCATTTTATCAATTGCTGTTATTATTATTATTATTATTATTATTATTATTGAGTTAGGTCCCTGGGAAGTTTTACCTTCGAAGCACATATTTTCTTCTTTGTTGACTGTGTTCTATAGCTTGCATTGAACTAATTAAAATTTTGTATGCCGTTTTTCTTTGTGCCGTTTACATTGAAGATTAGTTTTGCTTTCACCAAAAGGCTTGACCTGAAGGGAAAAGTTTCATTCTGGGGGAAATTGTGGCGCAGAAAATGAGAATGAAGTGAAATTGCACTTGGAGCAGCTGCTCCCTGGCGGGTGTGGGCTGGGGGCTCCAAGGTGTCACTTCTTCCTCAGCCAGCTTGTAAAGTTTTCTGTGAAGCATCACTTCTGCCCCCAGTACAAACAATAGACTTATGTCTTTCAATCTGTATGTAAAAAAATAAATACAATAAAATACTGCTTCCTCTGCTTAGCAATTTCAGTAGTCAAATTAGACTGACCGATCACAAAACCAATCAACCCAGACTTCAGATATCACAACACAAGGGACAGTTTTGCATTGTTTTCCTGTATTACTGTGAGGCACAGTTGCTGTTTACTGTATACAGGGGAGGGGGTGTTGCTGTCATGAATAGGGGGCAGTTGATTTAGAGTATGGTTGATTTTCAAGGCTGTCTCTGAGATCCACTTAAAATGGACTATAAATCTAGCTCTTTCCTATAACACTTAAAAACTTTGCATCCTGAGCAGTCCATTAGAGACAGTAAAACGAAAGGAGAAACTGAACTTGTAAATAATGATAACTATGCTTCTGGGAGACACCCTAAAACAAGCACTGTTGCTTAATGGGTTTTTCTGATTACCAAATTAAATGCATTACACTTATGGGACTTCATCTACTCGTGTGACCCTGCACTCAGTTTCAAATTCTGTAAAGCAGGCATGCTTTTTTACACAGTATATTACAGAATAGCTTCTTCTTGGTCATTTGTGGTTCCCCTTAAAAACTCTTTGCTGCTGCACATTATCTAGATACTGTGGGCAGGATTTTCAAGAACTAGTGTTATTGTATCAAACTTGTGTTATAGTAGTGACAGCTTTAGTAGCGAGTGATTTTCAAACGAAATTTGTTAGTAAAATGAATCCGTTAATGCTTTGGAATTGAGACGATGAGGTCATTAATGAACACATTTCTTATTAAAAAGCTTAATTGTCTCAGGTCATTAGATAAGGGGAACTTGTTAATCAAAATGCATGTTAACAAGATCTAGAAAAATTAATGGAAGCAGAATTTGTTGTTATGGACTACTAGGGTAGAGGGAGACAACTGTCCCACCTGCTAGCAGCAGCCAAGTGCAAATAAAAAATAATGGGAATATCTATTTTGTGTATAATTTGTAAAAGTGTGCATTTATTTATCCAGAATGTACATTTATTTAGAACATTTCACATATAAAATGCTGATGTATGATTATCTGGCGCTTTTGTATAAATCAAACGGCAAAGATTTAAAAAAGTATTTTCGTAGTGTTTTCGTAGTTTTGGGGCCAGACTGCGTAGAAGCAGAGAGGATTACCGGTACGACCCACATCATATGTGTTCTGTTGCATGTTGCCCCTCATGGTGCCTGTTGTTTGTTTCAGCCTGCCACTGGGGAAGTGGTATTTGAAATGAGTGGATAGAAAAATGTATTTGCCTAGCCGCTAGAAGGGGGAAAAAAAACAGGACTTCAATATCATTTGTATTTACTTCTGGGAAATGTGTATTTGACCCGTTTATCACATTTCATAAGATTTTTGTACGTATACTATACATAATCTTTCTTAATATTTCATGGACCTGAGCCTCAAATAGTCCCCTGGCCCCCTAATGAATGGAAAATGTCAACTTGTGTTGGTATTATTAAGCTGCAGAAATGTTGATGTTTTTTAAAGCAGGGAAGGGTATAAATACAGAATAAATCTGTATTCAGAATATGCTAAAGGAACTCTAAGCCCTTGTGGCAAAGTACCCGCCCCTGTGTGTATTTTGTGTTATCTGTTGTGTGTTAATGTTGGTGTATAGTCATTAGTACACGGGATATAAACGGGTCTGTGTAACACAAGTGTTTAAAATGTATATTTGTATTTAGGCACGAGGATTGCACAACACTTCACGTGCAAGTAAAAAGTAATAATATGTGAGCACGGGGAATTGCACTTTATTAATTCACGTGCAGTTGTACCACGACTCCAACTGAATGATTGATTATCAATCGAGTCTCGGTACAGCTGCATAAAAGCTGCATGTTTTCACCCACTCTGGGTTGTGTGTTCGGTGAGTGGAGATCGGGTGTGGAGACGGAGGTAATTAAAATAATAATCGTTAGTTAAAGTAGAAGCTCACCGTGTTTTGTGTAGTGTTAGTTTGTTTTGTTTGTCTCTGTTGTTTTGGCGAATGTGCCGTGTCCTGTGTTTTTGTGTTTGTTACAACCGTTTATTTTCTGTCTGTTCTGTTCACTCATTAAATGCTGAGCGAAGCCATTCGCTCAGCTCCACCAAACTCCACCTCTCTCTCTCTCGTTTATTTCCTGTTTCTGGTCTGACGTGACCCACTCCGGCCGTTGTATTAAACAATAACTTTCTTGTGTTCTTCATGCAGAGCATGAGAAGCAACGTCTATGCAAGAGCACAGAGTACATGAACTTGCACTTCAAAGTGAAGTGGTTTTATAATGAATATGTACGGGACCTCCCTGCCTTTAAGGATACAGTGCCAGAATATTCTTTGTAAGTATTAATATTTTATACCGTCTGTCAGAAACTGAGTGTCGCCACCAGCATTTCCAATTTATGCCAAATGAATGTAGAACTAGCACATAATAGTGACTGTTTCCATCTGTAACTAGATTAGCTGCAATCCATGCTGTCCCATTTTCATTTGAAATCCTCTTCTGTATAGGTGTCTGTATACAACATTTTCTAAGCGGGCGCTACAACTGTAGAAGGACTACATGTCTGTACAGTAGTGACCAGTCTAATTAATCCCCTTATTAAATCCACTGTATTAAAATGTCACCTTTCTAGTTCATTCCCAGGTCCCTTGAGTGCTTGTTTTAGGTTTTAAATACCTATTTTGTGAAATAAGCCATTTTTTACCATAAACAAAAACACATCCGTAGTTATCATCCACAAAAAGTTAAGTGGTTGTCTCATTTTGGTAATAATATTTACTAATATTTACAACATAACAAAAAACTGTTAAATCTGTACAGTCCTTGACATTATAAATTAATCAAACAACTAAGCTGTATTTAACCATAAAAGTCCATCATGCATCCCTTTCAAGAGCTCTTAATCCAGATTGAAAACAACTGATTGGTCAACATTTTACCTTATCTCGTATCATATGAAATATTAAGCCTGCAAGTGGAAACAAGACGTTCCCTAAATGCTGTAGAAAATAGTTAGCATGCTGGATAAACTGGTATACTGTGTCAAAATCCCTGACATCAAACATCAAAGAATGTTCTTTGATTTACTGGCTGAGAACAAAACAGATACATAACAGATACTGCCTAACAAACAGATACTGCATCTTTCAGTTTAAAAAAAAGATGTTTGTGCCTGCCATAATATTTACCAATTCACATACAGTAGACACCCTTAGCTGATCAATCTGCCATTACTTATCTGCCGTCAGGAGGAGGGGGAGTTGATGAGCTTTCTTAATTACAAATGTGGAGCACTACCAAAGTATAAGAGGTTTGTCAAAATATCATATTAAAATAACATACTTGTGATTTATTTTCATTGTTAACATCCTGACAACTTTTTACACTTATAACTTTAAAGTCTGTTTCAAAAGTCTTTTCAAAATGGCAGCTCTAGTGCCCTGATAGTGTAAGGCATGTTGCCCACGTTGTCAAACAGGTAACACAGCAATAACGATCCTTGATGTGGTACGAAACAGAAAAGCCAGAGCACTTGTAGAAACACGTGGAGACATGTAACGCTATAGTTTTTCGAACCTACTTACTCTTTACGGTTTTATGTGCAGTTTTTTGTAGGGACGCTAATAATACACAGCATCAATACAAATAAATGAATAAATCTGCATCTTGTTCTGCTCTCAGAAAATGACTAAAGACAACACCCTAACATTAAAAATCCCTGGCTTTTATTACTAGGAGGAAGTTGGGGATGCTTTCTGAGCAAGCAGCCTGATCAAATATTCCTTCAGTGGAATGCTTAATTAACTCTGCCTCATTCATAAGAGAATTTGCCCTGCCCTACAAACTGAAATGTGACTGAATTTCCTCTGTGAGTTAATTCAGTAATTAACTCACAGAGTTAATGGTACAAATGGATTTTAGTGCACATAATGAGGCTTATACAAGACACCCTGACTCAAGTTCCAAAGTTCAGGAAGGTTCCAGAGAGCCACACAGGGAAGTGCTTTCAGGTTCCTAGCGTCAGTTTGACGTTATGTACAGTAAATTGCAGTTTAGTATAGTAATTCTGGGATGCAACGTCATATTTCAAGATGGTCCTAGAGTCTGTAAAACAAAATGGTCATTAAAACGATGCCAAGAGCAATTACATTTAAAAGCTGTAACCAGATTTACTGATGTGAACCTTATGTTAATGCTACTTATGAATATAATATGAATACGAATGGATATAATTTGTGACAGGTGGTTTGAGGCCTTTGTCATTCAGTGGTTGGATGAAAATGAGGATGTTTCGATGGAATTTCTCCACGGAGCACTGGAGAGAGACAAGAAGGATGGGGTAAGTGCAGAATAGACAGTTTGCTTTACTATTCCTGAAATCTTAATTCTGAAAAAAAAAAAAAAAAAAAAAAAATCCCTTGTTTCTTATAGTTTTATCGTAGCATTATGCCCTTAATGGGAATTTCATATTTACAATTTTAATAAAATGTTCAGTGTATTATATACTGTAGGAGGCTTCATTTTTTTCTCTCCCTTAGTTCCAACCAACATCGGAGCATGCCCTGTTCTCTTGCTCTGTGGTGGATGTTTTTACCCAACTGAATCAGAGCTTTGACATCATCAAGAAACTGGAGTGCCCCAACCCCCAAGCTTTAGCACATTTCATGAGACGGTTTGCAAATGTAAGCTAATTAATTATGGTCTGCTTTTTTCAACAGTAATGGCCATTGTCTAGTATGGCATATGATACACGTACAGGATACAGCCTTCTTAATTAGGCAATTCGATACCATTTGGATACACTGGATCTAGATTATTGCACAAACTAGTTTGGATGTTTAACTGATTTTCTGTTCTTTATTTCCAGACCATAAACAAAGTGCTACTCCAATATGCTGCAATTATATCTAAATGTTTTGGAGCATATCTTTCAAAGGAGAAACTGGTATGTAAGGATAAACTGATTTTTACAATGTTACAGTGGCTTGCGAAAGTATTGACCCCCCTTGGCATTTTTCCTATTTTGTTGCCTTACAATCTGGAATTAAAATAGATTTTTTGGGGGTTTGTATCATTTGATTTACACAACATGCCTACCACTTTGAAGATGCAAAATATTTTTTATTGTGAAACAAACAAGAAATAAGACAAAAAAACAGAAAACTTGAGCGTGCATAAGTATTCACCCCCCCAAAGTCAATACTTTGTAGAGCTACCTTTTGCAGCAATTACAGCTGCAAGTCTCTTGGGGTATGTATCTATAAGCTTAGCACATCTTGCCACTGGCATTTCTGCCCATTCTTCAAGGCAAAACTGCTCCAGCTCCTTCAAGTTGGATGGGTTCCGCTGGTGTACAGCAATTTTTAAGTCATACCACAGATTCTCAATTGCCATTTCAAGACATTTAAGAATGTCAGAATCCATTCCAAGACATTTAAATGTTTCCCCTTAAACCACTCGAGTGTTGCTTTAGCAGTATGCTTAGGGTCATTGTTCTGCTGGAAGGTGAACCTCCGTCCCAGTCTCAAATCTCTGGAAGACTGAAACAGGTTTCTCTCAAGAGTTTCCCTGTATTTAGCGCCATCCATCATTCCTTCAATTCTGACCAGTTTCCCAGTCCCTGCCGATGAAAAACATCCCCACAGCATGTTGCTGCCACCACCATGCTTCACTGTGGGGATGGTGTTCTCGGGGTGATGAGAGGTGTTGGGTTTGCTCCAGACATAGCGTTTTCCTTGATGGCCAAAAAGCTCAATTCTAGTCTCATCTGACTAGAGTACCTTCTTCCATATGTTTGGGGAGTCTCCCACATGCCTTTTGGCGAACACCAAACGTGTTTGCTTATTTTTTTCTTTAAGCAATGGCTTTTTTCTGGCCACTCTTCCGTAAAGCCATTATATCCTAACTTTTGTTTGGAGGAATGCGATTACTGTAAGTAAACTGACAGGCAAATAGAAATTAAATGTCTCGGCTTACTGTGGGATTTAAATGAAGTGACCTGTAACTGGCTGGAAGATCACCCGTTAACATTCAACAAATTCAAGTTATTTGAATTATTACAGATTATTACAAGGGTACAAGACCCCAGTTCTTCATTTAAATATTTTGTAATTTTGTAACTTTTTGGTCAGGAATGTCTTTCGCCATAACTAATGTATCTATCCATCAACATTCCTTCAGCCTTGCATCCTGATGAACAACATTCAACAACTGAGGGTTCAGCTGGAAAAGATGTTTGAGTCTATGGGCGGCAAGGAGGTCAGTGGTTCATGCAGCACTATTATGCCCTGGTTTTAATTTTATCCATTCCATCAATATTTCATTTCACACACTGCAAATGATGACTAGTGGTTGTATTTACTTTGTGTCCTATGGCATTGATTGTGATATATTTCTATTTTAAGTTACTAACATTTTGTATTTCTTTTTTGTATTTGTTTACGAGTGCTTTGTCTGTAGTCTGCCTTGTTGTTGTTTACTGTTTTTTATTCTTCATTCCGCTGGGCTGCAGGATGAAGGGACAGTTGCCTTTTGTAAGGTCTGTTAAAAAGGACTCCTTATGCTACTTAATTTAATGAGCTTTAATGCACGCCCAGATTGACCTTTGCACCTAATAATACAGCACCACACATATATTGTGAGCCTTGCAATGACAGTCATCCACATTGAACTGCACTTAATTGTGCATCCATTGTTTATTAAACAGTCAATTTTGGAATGTGGACATGATGGCCATCATTTCATTAGATCCTCTCATCTCATTCCAATTTTGAAGGTAGCAGTGCGTTCAATTGAAACATTCATTGCGCACCAAAATCCTTCATTAGAAAATAGAGCACCATGGGAATTCTGTCATCTGGATTGGAAAGGATTTCCCCTTCAGACAATCATAGCATATATAAGAATTACTAAAGATATAGGGAAATCTCTTGCTCAGTCTTGGATGTTAAACTTTATTTAATCTCAATGTGATCAGTCCTTGGTGACTTTTTCTAAACAGTATTAATTAAAGACTCTATTTTTTCTTCTTGATACATACATAATAATACAAAAGGTCTGGCCTTTTCCTTGACAGTTGCGATAGACCTGTGATAAAGGTAAAAGTATATTAATAGAACTACTCCTAAACTCTACATTTGTCCTCCTGTTACTGTCCCACAGAGGCAATTTATTCATGATTTATTATCCTCACTAAATACAAGAACAAATAATTGTAAGGTGATCTGTGACAGTGCCATTTTTAAAGTCACAAAAATGGCAATCTCTCGTCGGTCATTATAACTCATTTCAAAGGGACATTCTGTTCAGAGATCACTTGGAATGCAGACACACCCAGGTAGATTAATTAGCCATACAATTCTGCAGCTTTTCTCTAAAGTCACTAAGGAGTCTGGAAAACAATGCACAGTGATCATGCAAAATTGAATCAGTAATAAGATTATTGATTATGTTTAGTCTTACATTTCCATTTTTAGTTAATTAAATCCCCACTTTTTGTAATGAAACTTTGATTAATGCCATTAAAGGTGAACCTGATCTAAAGACCATGCTCTCTTAGCATGCTCTAATGATAAACCTAATTCTGCAGTTTGATCACATATTACATGACATCAGATTAATGATTGTTGCCACAGCATACTGTATATAGTTACAACTGTATCCTATATTTACTTATAGTACTATACCTACATGGGAAATATATATAGCAAAACTGGCACCCTTTATCCAAATTTGTAGTAATACAATAAATATCTTTGTTTACAATTAAAAATGAACACTCTGTTGAAATGTTTTGGCATTGCCTTTTCCTGAAACCGCTGCGCTGCTTTGGGTATCATCAAATGATTTGCACTGTTGAGGTGTTCCCTATAGATTTTATTCTGTTTAATGGGATGTTTTCCTAGGGTCCATAAAACACCAAAAACAATCCGCACAAGGACCTGAGTCATGAGTTCCCTGTCTTCCATTTTGTGTTCTCTATTATGGCTGAGGTATGATAGTGGCGCAATGATGAATGATCTATTAAAGCTTTGGATCAGTGGCAGCAGTAAATACTACTGTGCTAAGAGCGCCGGTGACAGAGGAAACGTTTTGGTAATTGCCATTTTAAAGTTATAATTTGTTTTAGCTTGGATTTGAAGAGGCAGGGTATTCTTCAAGAAAAAGTATGTGTCTTGGTGACCCCTGGAGAATCTTGGTTGGTATGATTTAGCTCAGCAAATCTTTAAGACTTGTACACTTGCCAGCCAAGCAGTTCCACCTTGTAACATTTCATATTGGGTGATTCTATTGTTGGTGTATAAATTAATCATTTATGTTGGTAGTCCAAAGGGAAGCAGTATAAAAGTTTGGAATGTGTTTGGAAATATTCTTTTTTATATTTTAAAAGATGAGGGCACTTGTTACATTTAAAATGGTGGCCATATTTAGGGTGGCTTCATCAGCCCATTTTGTCATACTGTTAACCAACAAAAAAGTTAATAATCTTTTGTCAACACAGAGGCATGTACAGAATTAGGAAATGCCCTTTCTTGGTAATTCATATTCTCCTCTTGGTCCTACCTTATCATCGATAAATGATGTAAAATGTTTTAATACAAAGAATACGGTTAAGGGACAAAGTGAATTGACTGCAGTTTATATGTTGTACTTGTAGCTAATAAGGAATTCAGTAAGTCAATAGGTGTCTTCAGGCACGTTGACTTGTAATGTGTGAAGATAAGAAGGAATACAAAAATATGTATAATTGAAATAGTTTACAAAATGTATCAGAATTATTAATATGGAGTGATAATGTTCTTGCATCAAGTGCACCCCTTCCATCACGCTCATTCCAACACTGTCTCCAATACATGTAACCTTTTACCCCGCACAAAGATGCGTCTTCCCTTGTCTTTGTAATGGGACCTATCTGTCACACTGAGGTGGAGGGGGTGGCATGAAAACGGAAATCTGTTCAAGTGCACCTCAGTGAGCACTGTAATGGCACAAAACTGGTTATTTCATTTCAAGCTTCATTCCTCCAGCATTGAACACTTTTTATATAGCATTTTGATGGTTCAGGTTCTGATTGCTGTTTGGATATGCATGTTAAGCGTGTGAAGTTTTAAATTTTAATATAATGTTGCTTGTTTTGGTGACTTGGGAGAAAATTGCATTTCTTAAATAAAGTTCCAATCCCGGTTATTAATAACTGGAACAAATGGCGCGTTTAGTTAATCTAGCTAATTACCTGCTGTCAGAGAAATTCCCCGCTGTTAGAAAATAATGTGTTTGGTGGAAACGGGCAATTATATTGGTTACAGCGACTTTGTTTTAATGGTTTATATGGTATAAATCAGAAGAGGCAACATCAACTCTTTAGATCCATTCTATTGGACTTCAAATCAGTGCCTTCATTCTTTAATATACCCTGCTGAAGATACATGAATTAAGGTCCTGGGTAGACCAAGGTTTTGCAGTGGAATAGACTGGTAGACACTATTCTGATATATGCAGGTAATGTGGGATCAAAGCATATAACCTTTAAGTGCTATACAAAATCCAGAATCATAAAAAAGGGGGTTATAGTTTTCCTCGGGAATACAGAATTTCTTTGTATGTGTGTTTATTGTTTGTTCTGATCCAGAATTCCTTGTTTGGTGCTTGTCTAAGCAATACCATACCCTTATGCTTAGACAATGACATGCAGTTTGCTGCACTCAGAGGATTTTATAATGGTAATGATCCATGCACATAAGTGGTCCCCAGGTCCAACTTACTGTGGTTACCATGATTATCTAAAACAAAAAACCATTCTGTAAATATAGTTGACAATTTCTTTCTCATTATACAACTTCATGTTTTGTAACTTCTTGTAAATTATCTCTGTGTACTCTGCATGCACTTTAGCGTACTGGGTTTAATTTTTAGTATGACGGCCTGGGTTTTATTCTTAATTTTTTAGTATATATAATTTAGGCTTTTTTTTTTTTTTTTTTTTTTTTTGCACCAGCAAATGATTTTAAGAAGGATACATACACATACATATAGTTTGGGCATTTATCTGAGTTTCCAAAAACATGTCAATGAAAAACACCATATGCATCCAAAACCAAAGTAGTGTTAAGCAAATTGCTAAAGATCAAGCTAAAAAGCATATACATTCGATAGATTTTCTTATTTACAAACTGAAAAGAAATGCGTACAGTGATAAATTTGGAGATCTTGATAAGAGAATCAAGAAAAATCTGAAATCTTAATGCTGGCAGGCTGTATTGGTTTGCTTTAATGCATATAATAATAAAATATATACACCTAAAATATCCATTATTAATACAGTATATACACCTAAACTATCTATTATTAATACAGTATATATACCTCCATTATTTTGATTTGTAGTGTGGTTTTCATTTTGGTAACTTTGGACATGCTATTGCGATAAAACTAAAAATATATGTGCAGTATGAAGCTACTGCAGGTTGATTTGCGAGACCACCGTAATGACTATATACAGGCCAGTGCTGCCACTTCTTGCAGTAGATGTACATCTAATAAATCCAAAATTCATCAAGATCCTGACTCTTTCTGAGAGCATCTCAGCAAGTGCTTTGCCTGCAGGATTTAAAACTTACAACGTATCAAAGCATATCAGCATATGTTATTGTTTGTGTCTGTTACCAAACTCAAGATATTATTAACTTAGTTTTTTGATACAGCAGATTGTGAATAGGCTATTACCATGAAACTGTAAGAACTCCGATATACTGTTCGGGTCAAAAGACACCAGGAAAGATCCTAGTATATCTTACAATTGAGAAAGGCCTTGATTGCATACTATTTTCAAACAGTGAATCACTCAGTGATGTGGAATTACTTCATGTTTGGGCAGGCTGCAGACATTCAACCCCTTTTGTTCTACTATTACCCACAAATTGCTAATGTGGTTGGCTTCGCACGTTCCCAGTATAGAAATTTAATCAGAACTAAAATCTTATCTTTCCTAGCTCAATTGTTCCTATATTCCTTACCCTAAAGCACAGCCTGCTCATAAGAAATTAGAACGCTCAACTGTTTCTAAACAATGCTGTATCCTTGACTAAAGCACATTTCTGACAGCATAATGTTACTTCTTTCCTCTAGTGCTAGTTCTGTTGCCTACCAAAAAACATTGACCGCATTCATATTTAAAGAACTTCAAATGTCATTTGAATTACTCATTTAAACATCCATTACTATGGTGTGGTGTGTTTATCACTCTGAGTAGAACTGCTTCTCCCATATTGAGTTATTAGATGTTATTATATAGCTTTGAGTTACATAATAATAAGTGCCATGGCTGAACAGCCTTCCCCATTCTGTACAAGAAGTAAAACCAGCTGATAACAAAGTAATACATTATGCTATTGTTTTAGTACATCGATACACTCTAATAAGAAATAACTTCAGAAGATATGGCTAACGCAGAGAATCTTATTTTAAACCATGCCTGTCCTGCTACCAGTCCCCTCTCCTGCTGTAAACTAGTCAGATTACTGAGGTTTCACCCCATAACGGCTGGAAGGTTAACCTCCATCACAAAAGGCTCTAATCTCTTCTTCTCCAGATATATATCAAGCCTGGGACCTTGTCACATTGAGAACTGACTTTTGTTGGCAAGATCGTATAACACCTGTGATGGCCAATACCCCAGAGAAATAATGCAGTGATGCACCGTGATGAACCTTATGAAAGGGCGAGGAGTGTTAGCTACAGCAGATAATGAGATCCTCTACTTTCTGTTTCTTAACTCTCTGTTACTCTCTACCTATTGTCTCTCCACGGACAGACGTACAAAAGAGGTGGCAATCAAATATTCATTTTTAAAAGGGACTTATAATATATAGATTTTGTGAACACAGCAATGATGTATTTAATTCAACCTAGAATACTGCAAGGGATTTCAATTGCGAAATAATCATTAATATCAAGAACTTTTGTTGCTGCAGATTTCTCTTCTGCTTGTCTTGCCAACAGATGACTGGTCTCTTTTTTTATTGCTTCTTTTTTTAAACTTGTTTGTTAGTATCCCTGGGGATCTTTTTATTTTGAAGTAGATTTAATTTATTTACAATCTGTATTCAACAGAAGATGTCAGAGTAATTACTGTAAAAATATAAACCATTTAAAAACCATGCATTTTATAACTTTCTGCAACACTGGAGTTAAATGCAATATTATGCTCATTGATTAAATGGAGAAGGTGTTTTTTTTTTGGGGGGGGGGGGGGGGGGGGGGGGGGGTTGTCAAATCAAAAAGAGCTACACTGGGAATGTGTATTGTTCAAAAGCAGTGAACTGAATTTGTAAATGAACATTGAATTACATTACAACAGAATTACATTTTAGAACCTGAAAAATTGGCTGGTATATAGTTTCTGTTGAAGGATCTGGGCAGTCAAACTTGATGGCTATTTACAACCTGTTAAATGTCTTTTGCAGCTCGACCCTGAAGCCAGTGCTCTCCTGAAAGAATTACAGATAAAACTCAATGCAGTTTTGGATGAGTTGAGCATCGTTTTTGGCGCAAGGTAAACAAATAATAAATAAAATAGCTCTTTGATTTTGTTTTGATAAGAGAATCCCTGGAGTCAAGGCTTTTAGTTTCTGTTAAACCTGTTTTGAATGGGATATTTTTCACAGAAACAAATACAAAAAGTGTCAGTCACTGTACACAGCCATCCCATTTAATAACCAAGCAAATGTTAAAACAGTCAAGGTTGTAGCTACTGTACATTGGGATTTAATGTGGTGTTTAGGCCAACATTTCAATGAGATGTCACCATAATTGTCTTCATATGTTATAATTACATAAGATAAATGCCATGTTTTTTGGGAGTAGCTTGTTAAATGAATCTTAGATGTACACCGATAAACCTTTACATGTGTATATTTCCATCAGCTTCCAGCCTGTAATTGAAGACTGTGTCAAGCAGATGAACCAGGAATTGAGTCAAATGAAAGGGAATGGGGCTGCAAACAAAAGCAATGTTGCCATGGATGCAGAAACTGTCCTAAGGCCGCTCATGGACCTGCTGGATAAAAAGTAATGTGTGACAATTGGTGTACCTTTTAAGGAATTTCTTATTCCTGATTTGTTTTTCATCTTAGACCTGGTGTAAAAACAAATTATTTTAAGTCCCATACTTGGAAGTGCCAGAACATATTTGAAGCTAGCCGAAGCAGGAGGTTGTACTGGTTGAGCAGGACGTCTGCCAAGTTGCACCACTGTGATGTAAATGTTTCGTTATTTTCCAAAAAAAGAAATATAACGATCAACTTTTACTTCAGTTTCAACGCAGTTCCAAGAATCGAGTGGTTTAACTGTCTAACGATATGAAGTAAACTGCAGTTGTTTGTAGTCGTTTTCAGCAATGGTAAAAGATCCCTAGAAATTAAATATTTCATAGATATTTAGGGTAAAAAGGGATTTTAGAGAATCCTCTTTAATCATATATGAATAATAAATTCTTTCCAGGCTGATTTATTTATTTTTCAATTTTTACAAGTTGTATTTCTAAACCCTTGCATTCAAAATTCAAGAAGATTAAAATGTGAAGTTTTATATTTTTGTATACTATGACATATTATTAAACACATGTGTGGGATGGAATATATGTGTGTGTGTGTGTGTGTGTGTGTGTGTGTGTGTGTGTGTGTGTGTGTGTATGTGTGATGCATATGGAAAATCCTGCACTGAAAATAAAAATCTTACAGTGGCAGTTTGACAAGAAAATGCTAAAATCGTACTTTTCAAAAAAAAGCTACCTAGGCAGCTTAGCGGTGCATGGATGATCTGCTGCTTTATATATACAGTGTGTCTTCAAAACTGCGCTGAATATAACAAAGTGCTTTGATATCTTAACGCTGTTCTTGCTCTTTTTGCAGCCTCACTTTGTTTGCTAAAATCTGCGAGAAGACCGTGTTGAAAAGAGTTCTCAAAGAACTGTGGAAATTAGTTCTGAACACTATAGAAAAACAAATTGTACTGCCTCCATTAATAGACCAAACCGTGAGTACATACTGAAACACATATTCTAGCTGTTTGGCTGTGTGTACGTATTGTAAGCAAAGCTCTATAATTTTTATTTGAATGTCTGCTCTACCATGTTTTGTTTTTTTTGTTTGTTTTTTTGCTGAACTGTAAATACAGTATAATCGTAAATCTCAAAAAACTACTCACTTCTAAATCTTTTCTAGTAATTTTTGTATTACTTTAGTATAAATACATGTTAATTTGGATTCATATGTTGTTTTTTACTGACTTTATGTGAACGAAAAGACACACATTTGCCCGTTTTCCCATTGGAAATAGTGATATTTTGAAAAATCACTGTCCTCGTCACAAAAGCAAAGTTTGTGGGGAATAATAGCCATTTTCTATACTTTTGAGGCATAAGCAATTAGGAAATAACACTTACTACCCAGGAACAAAAAAAACAAAACAAATTGTTACACGGTGTAGTCGTTTGATAGACGTTTGGAGAAAGTCTGGTGAGGCGTACAAAATAAAGAACACCATACCTACTGTCAAGAATGGAGGTGGTAATATCCTTCTATGGGGCTGTTTTTCCTCTAATGGCAAAGGAAATTTAATTCCAATACATGGTAAAATGGATTCCATGGCATTCCAAAAGATATTGGCCAATCATCTGAAACCCTCCGCTACAAAACTTGGTTTAAAGAGCAAATGGATGTTCCATCATGACAACGATGCAAAGCACACATCAAAATCTACTTAAGAATGGTTAAAGAAGAATAAAAGCAAAGTTCTGGACTGGCCTAGTCAAAGCCCCAATCTAAATCCGATTGAGAATCTTTGATATGAGTTGAAGAAGGCTGTGCACAAGAGAAGTCCTCAGAATTTGAATGAAGTGGAACAATTTTGTGTTTAAGAATCATGCCAAAAGCTCATTGACAAATATCCTAATCGTTTAAAAGAGGTTATTATTGCTAAAGGTGCCTCAACTAGCTGTTAATTTCATTTTCCTTGTCAGGGTATGAATACTTTTGAATTGGCATTTTTGGAGTTTTGCAAAAAATAAATTGCTGATATAAATAATTGTAATCTATTTCTTGTAACTTTTTTGACTCATCCACAAAAACAAAACTTTGCTACAAAAGATTTTTCCTGTAATTTTGGTTTTTGAGAAATGTCTAGACATTATAGATTTCCACTGGGGTATGTAAACTTTTAACTACAACTGTATCTTAATGAAAAAAAAAAAAACTCTTGTTTCACTGAGTTCATTAAAAGCATTAAAAGTAGCGGCATACAGTGTACTATGTACAGTACAGCAGTATATAAAAATGTCACATCTAACATCAGCATCTACCATTTTCTATAGCCTGTCATGAATGTGCTGACAAGTTATCCTAGGCAGTCTCAAGTGTATAAACTGCTATTAAGTGGCACATCTATTCCAACAGGTTGTTAATTATAAAGTTTATAGTGGACACTTATCTCAGAAGCCAATTATGGCTTTAATGTAAAACAGCTTGAATATAAAGAAATACTGTCTGCAAGGTCTGTACTGTTACATCAGTCCAAATAGTAGCTTTTAGCTTCTTTTTGTTCCCCGTAGAATTTCACTTGTTATGGCAGATGTGATATGACTTTGAATGTACATTGAAAGGAGAATGTATCAAAGAAGCTTATGTAAGATAGGGGGTCATCAGTAACCCTGTCATATCAGAGAGCACACATGTACTTATCATTTTAGCTGAAACTTTCCATCACACAATTGCCTAAATGTCTACCTTACTAGCCTGTGGGTGTGTTTATGGGATACAGCTGCAGCCTCTTTTCAACAGTTTGTGGTTACTGCGAAGGGTTAATGTAATTTGGGTTTAAAAAAAAAAAGAAAAACATTGTCTCTTAAACTGTTGTATTGGGTCTGATCTACTTTCTGTACAGCACTGACAGGATTGCATTTTGCAGTCTAAGAGTTTAACTGTTCCATTTTCTCTTTGCATCCAGGGAACCCAGCTGATTTTCAATGCAGCAAAAGATTTGGGACAGCTGTCCAAACTAAAGGTATTATTTTTTTTTTTAATTGACAAAATAACATTTCATTATGGCACTTTTTGTAAATCCTTTACATAACACAATCTCTGTTAAATTCTCTTAATGAAAGCAATAGGCCTGATCTTGCACAGCAAAACATGGTGAATCTCATATACAGTAAGTATGGTAAGGCAATATCAATAGTGTGGTAAATGCACATTGCAGTATAAGGATCTTTAAGATATAGCTCAGAGATGCTCGGTTTACACTGTTGCAGCAGTTCTGAACATACACATTTTCTAAAGTAATTTCTTTAACAGTAAACTGTGCCTTCTAGGGAGGCTCTACTGCCATCAGATAAGCCGTCAATTCAATATCAATGCTGTTTTATTTTACTATTGAGCACTATTTTTTTGTTTCTTTAAACCAAGTTATTTATTTGAACATACGGGTTGATGTATGAATGTCAGGAAATATAACTTTAAGAATGCCACTGGGTATGTAGAAATTCTAGTGCAATGTGTTTTGCTGCTGTACAAAACAAGCAGTGTTGTTTAATAGCATAGGCCATCATCATTAAGCTTGTCATACATTCTAATATAAAGGCTAGCTATACAGTAGTTCAAAATGTGATGGCACTTTGTCATTTATTTATAAAAGTTTACAAACATTTACAACGTCTGTTCATTTTTATACTTCTTTCAATAGAGAACTTATGTAAAGTGTGTATTTCTTGAGCTTCTCTGTTTAGTCATAGCAGATGGTCTACATTTTCACTTATAACATTCCTATAGTTACAGCATATTTAATGCAAACAAAACTTACATTTCCTTTAGCCTGGACATTCTCTGAGTACTGTAAAAGGTAAAAAACAAATTAACAAAAGAAAATCAATTATTTGAATGAACCCAATTATCCTGGAGCAGAGGATGAAAAGTTTGATACAAAAACAGTGCAGAAATATTTGCTGGCTCCCTGGTGTGAAATCATCTAACCTAACTGGACTACTTAGTGACCCAATCCCTTCTTATTAGTTAACACAGTGGCTGTAGGTTGACTTTAACAGAGAGTAATAGGCAGTCTTAGACTTTCCTAATCTCAATGCTGTCGGTGTACATTCAGCGAGTTAACAACTAATCGATATCCTTCAACAAAACATTAAAACTCTTGTATTGGAACAGAGCTTTCAAAATGACCCTCAAGATGAGATCGATGCATGAGGCGGCATGGGTTGGGCATCCAATAAAAAGAAATGAAACTCACCTCTGTTCACCTCGTTTTCATTTAAACACATTAGGTATCAATCCACAGCAGTACTGCGCTGGATACTATTCCCAAGAGAAAGCATGGTTATTAGTTGTATTACTATTAGGATCTTTCATAATTATTAAAGAGGGCCGAGGCAGGGGGGGGTCGTTTCGTTATTTGTATTGTTAATATTTGCCTTTTTATTTATTTTACCCTGCTGGAATATATAAGCGAGATATAGAGAGATACTGTTTATCCAGTTGTGGGGATCTTGGTTTGGTTTAAATGCCTCATCCGTTAATCCAGTTGATCCAAGGCTGCTGCTGAGCTGCTAAATGTGAAGTTTCTCAGTTCTTGCTGTTCATTGACAGGAGTGGGGTTATACCTGCTTCCCTGGGAAGGAAGGTTGTTCTCCTGACTTGAGTGTTAAAGCCTAGTCAATTTGGCACTATCTGTCAATGCTGAATGCATTTTACATCTTTTTTCCTTATAAAGAAAAATTAGTTCAGGAGAAAATAAAAGAAGCAGAACAATGTTTTATTAAAATATCAATCCTATCTGTTGCAACAGGAGCATGTTATCCGAGAAGAGGCTCGAAGCCTGACTCCAAGGCAGTGTGCCGTCATGGAAGTGGTGTTGCCTACCATCAAGGTATTCTTTCAGTGCGTTTTTCTTTTTTGTTTTTGAATGAATACTGTATATTCTGAAATAAGAAACCATATCCAATGCAGACACCCCCCCCCAAACACACACACACACACGTGTACACTACAATGCAGTAATGTTTTTATGGATCATATTTGGCCATATGCATTGTGATGTTCTGAATGTTATTGTTGCATGATATCCTGTTAATTTCCCAACTGTTCTTTGTCTTAACCATTCTATGGCAACATCTATTCACTAGCTAATTGTTGACCACCTGTACTCAATTAAATTGCATTTATTGCAGCAGTTTAATTACTATGTCCACCACCCACTTCTGTGAGGGAACTCTAATTTGTTAATTGTAACCACTGGTATCACGCAAATTAGTTTTCTAGCTTATTTGCATTTTTTCAACATTAACCTTTGTGCTATTCTGGTTTAGAAATAATGTTGACACCTGTGCTTAAGAATTCTATGTGGGGGTTTTGCTTTGCAGCTCCGGCTGATTTATTAAAAATAAAATAAATAAAAATTGCCTTCAGCTCATTTTCTTCTGGGGTTTACTATATATTGGCTTGAGAAATCCATGAAGCATCCAATTCACGACTAGGCATAGTTGCACAGATAATGCACAGATACCTTGTGGCGTTTTAAATTGATCTGCATGTCTCCAAGGAAATAGCTTCCCTATCTAGATCCATCATGATCTAGAAATGCATTCTGTCAGTATCTCTTGTGTCCCAGCCCAATTAGCAGAGTTAAATACTTGAAATACAGGCTGTGTTATTGCCCCTGCTGCAAGCTATGCTGCCTGCCTTCACTACAGACTTCACACACAAACACTGATTGTGTCCTAATCCTGCTTGACACTAGAAAGGTGACATTAGGTTAATCATATGTCAAGTGTACCTAATACAGGATGGCCATGTTTCTCAACAGCTCTGACATCATCAACTGTCATCTTTACAGCTCTGTTCTGCAAGAATGCACCCCCAGCTACACTTTGGTTTCTTCCTCCTTCATTCATATAAAGTAGTATAGCCTAGTGGACCATAGGCCTTGGCCACTATCTTCAGTTACCCCAGGCAGACAGCTAGGATTTATTTAATTTTCTGAAAGCAGATGAACCGCATGCCTTCAGTTCATTAGCTGGTTCACTTTCTTCTTATTTCCAAGTGAGTTTGGTTTTACATATCCATTACAAGAAATGGAAATGGACCAAAAAGGGTTTTGTAAAGCAACTGAACCAAGACCACTTCTTAGGCCCGTTATAAATGCATGGTGCAAATTGTATCCATCTAATTCTGTTAATTACCCTATATGCATGCATGGGTTTGTTACACATGATACCAGTAAAAAGTGTTGGTTCGTTTAAGTTCAGCAAGTCTAAGCACAACTGTCTACATGCAGGGCTGAAAAAGCAAACCAGAATCAACATGTAAACTAAAATCTAAAGCTTTTTGAAACCATGCCTTTTAAAACTATTGTTCAGACCACATTCATCTTAATTCTATTATGACAAAGCAAAGTATAATTTGCATGTGTCCCACTTAAGACGTAATTGTGAAATAATTCAGATAATTAAATGGTTGACTGCAATGACTATTTAATTATGTCCCCTATTTCTTTACACTAACATACATTCTTTTTTTCTGTTTATTTATTTGTTCGTCTCAATAATGCCACAGCCAATTAGAGAAATGGTAGTACTAGGCAATAACTGCCACTTTTACACTGACATATACAGTGCAAAGTTATTGCATTTAAGTGGACTTTCTACCAACTATATTTGGCTGTATTGTGCAGGTGTGATATCTGTTCCTGTTAACAAAACAGAATTCCCCTTTTAATTGACTGTCCCACTTCTTTCATTAAGCAATATTTTCATGCTGGAGGAAATGGACTGAAAAAGGCTTTCCTGGAAAAGAGCCCAGATTTGAAGTCCCTGAGATATGCTCTTAGCCTTTACACACAAACTACTGATGCCTTGATCAAGAAGTATACCTCCACTCAACACTCTCAAGGTAAGCAGCTCCAAGTGGATCAAATTAAATGCATGTCAGACTTATTTGAATGGTTTTAATTGTTTTTTTTATATTGAAAAGGAAGGTTGAAAATACAGTGCTGCTCTGTTATATCCCTATTCCCCCATGTACTTCAAGGTATATTAGAGATGCTAGCCACAAGCACATCACAAGTGTGCCATAGGCCTACTAAACGTATAGCAGAACTCTTGTGCCAATAAACAGCCCTTTCTATAGACAATAATATGACCATAACAGTAGATAGAATTAATTAAGTAGATTTAAAAAAAAAAATGCTTAACTGCTGTATCAAAAGGTCAATCTTTGTTTAAAGAAGGTCAGTCTTTCACTTTCAACAATAGAAGAGGCTGAGATCGGTTTTGAATAGCAGTGCCACGTTTTAAAATGCTTAATTCTCAGAGCTACTCTTGTCAGTCGTTCACATTGTCACCATAGCTATAACAGGTATTTTGGGGACCATTTGCTGTATTTATGACATTATGGCGCACAGCTGCACATAATTGTTCTTATTAGAAATGGCTTTTCTATTACCCCTCTGTCTGTGACATGTAATTTTAAGACAGAAATAAATGTACCTGAGCAGAACACATTTGTACCTTGTCCTGTGTGGTTAGTAGAAAATGTATTGCCAGCCTGCTGACCTGAATTGTAATTACTTTCTAGCTTTGGCCCCCCAGTGTTAAGTCATCTGTAGGAGCAGAAACTAGCAAAACATAAATCTTGTTGCCTTTCTTTACAGCTCCTCTATGGAAACAGCTTGAACGATTTTAGGCTGGGGATCTTTACCTTTCAGGCTTGGTTTCATCATTTATCAAGTAAAAAGAACCACAGCAGCAATGAAACATGTTACATTGGCCAGACATTTCTGAAAGTGATGAATATGCTTCTGCAATTTAGGGTCTGCATTAGTAACTGTCCTGTGTGTTAAGGGTTTAATTGTGAATTATTATAACAATGTATGTTATATATATATATATATATATATAATATATAGTATCTATATAGATATATATATATATATATATATGTATAATGATTGGGCATATATAATGTGAATGATTGGGCATTACACTTGGGCTTCTGTTGACTGCTTTTGTGAGTCACTTAGACCTGATGTCAAACTAAAACTGCCTCAAGTTTTAGTACACATAACATAACAAAAGTTCAGCAGGTGAATTAAATGAAAACTTGCTGTTGCTAATAGAAACATGCACTTTTTAATAGCCAATTAATTTGATATGCTCTTTAGCTTGAATTACATTTTATCACCACCCGTGTCTGGGGGCCTTGAGGCTTCCTGCTCTGTTTGGATCTATTCACAGTGTCAAATCAAAACATGTAATAAGGGTGTATGTAGAGGGTAGTGAAAGATCATGTGGGATTATGTTACCTGGTGGGTGTTTACTTTCATTGTCAACAAAATAGGCTTTGACATGGATTTATTTCAAACCCTGATTATGGCCTCTTCGCAACTGTCTTTTTAGATAAATTAGAGGCAGGCAGATCAGGAACTGGCATTTCTTGTTCAAGGAAATCAGAGTCCAAAACAAAACGACAATAGATCGGTGGCAATATTGTTTTAACTACCGAAGCGCAGCTCTGTCCTGAATTTAAGCAGTACACCACTAGATTGGAATTAAAGCAAAGGCACAATCGAAACTAGTCCTGGTAAGCATGTTATTCCATAACTTCTCTTATTCCATAACATAAGAATAACAGAAACGTATCCCACGCTAGATATACCCACACTTGTGGTATCAAAAAGCAAAATGTAACTTTAGAGTAACTTATACATTGTGTTCTTGCCAAACGCTATAAAGTATTCCTTAAACGAAACAAGCTACTATTTTGAGAACACAGTTATATACTATTATATAAAGTTCTGTAAGAAAAGCAGTACAGTGTTTGTAAATAGCAAATCTTCATGAAAACTTCTTAAATAAAGCTTAGGAAGATATTTATTTCTCATGGATAAGATATTCCCTTGAACCACTTAAATCATCCGCTTTGAGTGTTTTTAACATTTATCCACACATGACCACATAGACACAGCCCACTAAATCCTATCAGGTTTCAGAATAAGTTTTTTTTAATAGAGCATATTAGACAAAGAAACTGTAATTATATTGTTCACGGTGTGTTTTCCTGACACAGATGATATTTCAAGTGCCTTTAACAGATGTTTGCTTATATAGTTGTGCCCAGCTATTGACATCAAAATCTGACAACATCTACAATATTGATGCCAACTAGAGGGTAGAGTGAGCCGAGATCCCATTACCTTCTGGGTGACGGCAATCCAGTTTCTGTTACAGAATTTAAGGGGATTCAGTAGTTGGGTTCATAGTATTCTTCTTCAAATCACTAAAGTAGAGCATTTTCTCTTTCAGTCGGGTTACAATATTGACTCTGTCGCAGCTGAATAGATTTGATTTATTGGGAGCCAGATATTCCCAGAAGAGGCTTCGCAGAGAGTTTTCTAAAAAAGGAAACATACATTTAAACCTCTTTCCCTTCACAGGCTCTCCAAACATAGACTGGCACTTACAGTTGTAGTGTATGATGAAAGGAAGGCTTAAACTTTTATGCCCTGTGAATTTGCATAATATTTATCGGGGCACACTAGGTTATTGTTTTCCTTCAAATAATTTATTAAGGATTTGAACACTATTTAATCATCCATAACTAAATTAGTTTTATATAATCGATACAAACACTCCCAAGCGAACCATCCAAACTATTACTTTGAGATAAAAGTAATTAGAAACTTTGTGACAAAGTTCACTTTGCCATAATCGACTCTAAATTAATACAGTTTTTATCTAATCTGTGATTGAAGGAGGTATGGGGCCAGTTGCCTTGGTTTTAATGACTTTGATGACATATAATGGCCCCAAAACAAAGATGAATCCATTCTTTGGTTAATTTAGCTGTCAGCAGCTGTTCAAAAATAGCTAATGGGCACTGGAGTGATCTACATTCTCAAGAGAATAACCAAACAAAGCAGGTCCCCAGGAGAATACAAAAGTGTTGATTTTTTTATTTTGTTTTTGTATCTGCCAGTTTCTTTTTACATTTTATTTAGCCTACGAAACAATATATGTTGCCAGTTGACTCAAAATCTAAAAGGAAAAAGCACAAGTTACCAAGCCAGAAATAAAAGATGTAGACATTTAATTAAGGGGCTTGTATGTAGTCATACATTTGTTTCTTTAGTTTTTTTTTTTTTTTTTTTTTTTTTAAGTCAGTGAGGTGTGTGCTGTACATGTCTTCCATTTTTGTTGCCTGTCCATGTCTGGTTGTTCCCGTCCCTGTCAAGCGTGGAGGAGACATACAATTGCTACAAGTGTGCTGTACTCTCCTACTTTTGCATCTTTTGTTGTTAACTGCAATGGTCCATTAAAGCAACTGTGGTCTCCAGAGTGAATTTGCAACATACTGACTGTCCATGGATTGAAAAGTAATCATTAAAAGCAGCCCAGCTATGTTGTACTAATGTATCTTGTTCACTACATGTACAAGGGTGATGGGCTCATTCATCATGTAAACCTGTGCACTAATTGGGTGTCAAGTGGGCAATGGGAAGCCCGGTACAGGACATTTCTCCAGTTACCAGTGTTTTAATTCCATGTGAAGCAGCTCCTCGGATCTTTGTGTGAGGCAGTTTGACTGTTCGGTCAGAATTAGCCAAAATTTAACTATTGTGACATTATTGTTTTTGAAAGCATAAAGTGAAGCAAATGCTTGTAAAACAAAATCCCTTGTAAGGGATTGGGATCTGTGGTTAGCCAGCTACACAGCAATACGTTCCTTATTATAAATTCTTATCCCAAAAGGCCCTATCTGATGCAAGTGCAAAGAATGAAAAGACTTAACAGTAAAATGTAACTTGTGGTATGTGTAGGAAGGAGCAATCTTGATAGTGTTTGTATTGTTAACATAGTTGTATTCCTCTCTGAAAATCCCATTTGGGCACTTTTCAACTCAAGTTAGAGCCCAACAGGCCCTAGTGACTGGCTTGTATCAGTCAGAGGAATAAACACACTGGTTTAGTGAGCAGGAAATATGATGTCAGAGGTTCCAAGAACTATTCCTGGAATACCTAGAACCTTTTTGGCTTCCATTCTAACCATTAAGCCTCCCAAACAAAGGATATCTTAACATGGTTTTGTTTCTACTCAGATACAGTAAATTGTAAATTCAAAGTATTATATTTTTCTGTAAATCTGATCTATGTAATAAAAATTAAAACAAGACAACTTATACATTTCGTACAGTGTCCTACTATTACCAGTTTTCGTACAGTGTCCTACTATTACCTTACCAGTTAAGAGCAGGATGTGTGTAAAATTATAGTCATTTAAAAAAAAAAAAAACACACATATCTTTATCTTAAGTAGGAACAGTGACATTTGCCCAACAATGAAGTGTGAAATCCTATTAACCATTTCAAATTCCAGAAATTCCAGAAATTCCAGAAAAGCTTCTGAATCAATTTTAAACAGAGAACAATGACTGTTTATGCATGTTTCTACATTACTAAAACTGCTATGCATTTGGCAATGGAAAAAATTGCTACACTATGCCTCATTTGATGGTTACAACCCAGTATTTCCCAGTTAGGTAGCTTAGCTGTCAAATCAGCTGTGCATGTAACCAAGACCCCTGCTTCCAAAATACACAAATAGTTGCCTGGTGTAACTGGAAATACCAGCAATACATGTAAGCTGAATATATTGTTCTTAGTAACTGTGCTGTATGATTAAGTAGCATAACAGAATATTGTTCATTGGTATTGGTTTCTCCATGGAATTATGAAATGTTGCAATGCACTTTCGTCGTGTTGTCACAGTAGCTATATTACTAGTTAGAAGTGCTTATATCCTGCTGTGCAACCAATTGTCAATTTACAGATCTTGTAAATTTCTCCAACCATCTGGATTGGTGCTACAAAATGGCTATGTTTTATAAGAAGACTGATAATAAATAAATATATAACTGATAATAAAAAAAAAGACTAGATGAAGTGTGTGTGTTTTAATTGCAAGCTGTTCTTTTTCTTTAGGTCAATCATCCAGTGGATCAGTGGGTGAAATATCTGTTCAAGTGGACCTGCTGACACACCCAGGCACTGGGGAACATAAAGTCACTGTGAAAAGTAAGATTCAAAAGCTTTTTAACCTATTAAGGTAGCCGAAGAGAAAATTGCTTTCAGCCTTTAACAATGAACAGGCAAGGCTTCTATGAGTGTGAGGTTAATTTTTTGGTTCACCTGTTTATTAATCGTACACAGCTGCTGTAAACCTGCCAGGCTGCAGATCTTCCTTTTAATCAGCAGAGTGTAAAGTAGCCTGTTTGAACTGAAAGGATTTCTTACCCATTTCCATTGTGATCACCAAAAAGTAATTTTTCATGACAATGGACCTTTTGGGGGGGGGGGGGGGGGGGGGGGGGGGGGGGGGGGGGGGGGGGGGCTCAAATAAAATAAGATACTGCACAGTAGCTCCATAAGTAGATGACCCTGGTAACAGACAAGGAGAAGAATTACTGTTCAATGAGTGCCTAAAAGTGAATTTCGGTCAGGACATTTAAAACCTACAGTGAATTTAATGTGCTCCCCAAATATTAGCTTTTAAGTATTTATAAAGCTAATGATAATGATTTTACACAGTGGCTAATTAGCATATCAAATAACCCAATTTTATATTTGTAATGTATTTATACATGTTACCTTGTGTAGAGTTACAGGGTTTATTTATTTATAGGTCACTTTACTTAACCTTTGCCATTTTCCTTGTTTTTCAATATAATCATGTTCGAAATATATGATTTGAAATATATCAAAAATATATTGTTGCGATATGGACAAGGGTTAGAGCAAGTAAAAATAATATGCTTCTCGGTAACACTAAAAGGTGTTCTGTGACCTTTTTAAATATTTAACAAGATACGCCCTTGAGATGATGTCATCCCATTTAAAAAGGTGTGACCTCACAGTACAAACAGAGCCAGCTCTTCACCCAGTCAGAAGAGTCTTCCCATTAATTGCTATGTGCATTCAAAGATCAGGAAACATGATGTCAGGAGAACAGTCCAAGATTCCAGAATGACTGACGGTGCTTCAATGCCAAGTTGCCTTGTCATGCCAATATACTTTGACTATACTCGTATTGCATTGATTCTCTGAATTAACTCTGGTCTCATATCTTCCTTCTAGTTGTGGCAGTGAATGACCTAACCTGGCAAACAAATACCATGTTCCGTCCCTTTGTGGAGGTGAACGCTGTTGGGCCCAACCTCAATGACAAGAGGAGGAGGTTTGGCACAAAGACCAAAAGCAACACCTGGTCTCCAAAGTATAACGAAACATTCCAGTTGTAAGTCATGTCATTTTCAGATTTCCTGTTTTGCTGCAGTAGGTTGTGCAGCCCTGTGTCAAATGTGTAAATCAGACAAGCAGTTTATCACGCTGATAAAAGTGAAGTGGATCACTGTTTGGCCTCACACTGTAAAGGGACTTTCTAATATAAAATACGTACCAGAGTTTCAACAAGCAACAGCAGTAATGCAGACATGCCTTTTTCTTTTTTTAAAGATCCAGATTGAAAAACTACTTTGCAATCTGACTAGGCAATACAATGAAAACCATAATCTTAGACAAGACAACACTACTTTTGAAACAGTCAGACTTGTTTGGTAACCATGGGTAACCATTCTCTCAGCTGTCTATACCTTCTGGCATCTTATTGTACATTATTGCTTGCCAATATGATTTGTGGATGTTTTGGTTGAATGTGCAGATATTGAGATTGTCTTTTTTCTTTTAATCGTGCAGCATTTTGAGCAACGAAGATGGCCCAGAGGTCTATGAGCTTCATTTCTCTGTGAAGGATTATTGCTTTGCCAGGGAAGACCGTATTATAGGAATGACAGTTATCCAATTAAGGGACTTGGTGGAAAAGGGTAGCTGTGCATCCTGGTATCCTTTAGTGAAAAATATCTCTATGGATGAAACTGGATTAACCATTCTGAGAATACTCTCCCAGAGGACCAATGATGAAGTGGCCAAAGAATTTGTACGTCTCAAGTCAGATTCACGGTCTGCAGAAGAAACTGTATAAACCTGAAGAGGATTGAGTGTAAAGGAAGAGATCAGTTAAGGAGATGGTATACTGTAGGTGCAGTTATACTGTTTGTTTAGTGCATGTGTGTGAAAATCTGTTGGAATGTTAATTTTGAAAAACGTGCAAGTGTTTACCTATAATTATTGAGTACTTTATTCTACAAGATATGTTGTAGAGAGAGACATTAAATACTTTTTTTGTACAAAATGTAGTCTTTTTGGACAGAAAACAGTTCAGCTAAAGTGCCAAACCAGAAAACAATGGTAATCTTGGTATCTTTTCAATTTGCTTGACTATTTTGTTTGAGTGTTTCATTCTGTTGAACTGTGTAGCGTTAACTGCTGTCTGTTCATTTGCATAGAACAGCTGTTTGTTGGTACGTTTGACATCACTTCCTGCCCTGCGCATGTCCTTTGTTATGTGTTACATCCTGTATTTCACAGTGACCATTTGCTTTGGGTCCTACACCCCCCCCCCCCCCCCTTTGTATTTTGAGCTGACCCAAGGAGACATTTTCTAATACGGCAATGACTGCTATGTTACCTTCATAGGTGTTTGTAATTTTATAACTCCTGAAAACAATGAAGATACTTCTTTTCTGCTGTAAGTTTAGAAAGAAACAGAGACATTTTTCATTGGCTTCCAGCCTTTCTGAATAATCACTGTGAAGATGAGCTTTGAAGTCAAGCTTACATATAACATTGCTACCAGTTTGATATTGTCGTTTCATATCTAGAAATAACTTTGTTCTTAAGAAACTGCCAAAGTTATATAACAGTGTTTGTACAAAAAAAGGCAATCCATTACCTGTATGAGAAATGTACATGTGCTTTACAATGATTGCATTAATGATTGTTGATGGTTTGGTTCTGAGAATCTTCTATTTTTTTTGATCAGTGTGAAGCTGTTAAACACTTTGAAAGTTGTAAATGTTGCTTTACATATTTGTTACATCAGCTGCAGTCATTTTACTTATTTTCTTTAAAACAACAACAAAAAAAAGATTTGAACATTTGGTAATTATGCAACATTTCTATGTATTGCACTGATGGCGATTGTATGTCATGTAAATATATTTAGTGAGAAATTATAAAAAGTTTGTTTTTATTTCATTTCAAAGCGTGCCCTTGTTGTCCTCACAAATACTATAGGATCTGTTCAGTCGGTATAAAGTGGCAGTGGCAGATCTAAATACTGCCGCGATTGAAATCTTTAAAATACTGTAACATCCGAGTCACACTAGTGTATTTTTGTGTAAATCAGAAAATGTATTTATCAGACCAAAGATAGAAAAACAGATCACTTCTTGCCTTCACGCTGTGAAACATGCAAAGAGTAGGAAGACAATACACTTAGCGATGTTAGCAATGCATTTACTTGCTGATTACCTGCCATTTTTTTTAAAGACTCATCTATAACATTAACACTTATTTACGATGATGAAAATACAATATTGATATGTAGATTAAAACTGCACCAAGAATCTAAGTAGAAAGCAAAACAAATAGACAGGTGCTTCAGACAGATTTACAAGATTGAATTCAGTATAAGGGTTTGCTTGACACAGGTTTCAACTTTTCAACACAGGTCCTAGATCTTGCCCAAGGTAATGCATCCAAACGAATTTCACAGATCATACTCTTTCATCAAGAAAATAGACCTGCACTGATAGACACCCAGGGAATTACAAACAACAAGAGAAAAAAAAGTTAATTCCTGTAATTCTTTTTTGATTCACCCTTTAGAGTCTGATTCTCATTAATCTAGTTCCTGTGTTTCCCGCAAGTTATTTCATTCTGCACAGTGCCCAGACCTACTAACAGATATGAATTATTTAAAAGCCAGAAGCTTCAAAGTGACTTGTGTCCATTAAAGACCACTTTGTCTTGTCACAGCGATGGATTGCCTCTTACTGGAATAAGGACGTATCTAACATTACTCTTAGCACAGTGAAGAGCTTAACTATGTAGAAGTAATCTTCCTTTTTTGTAACTGTAACTATGTTCCTTTTTTCAGAAAATCTATTCAAAGCAAATATCTTTCTTGAATCACTTGTCTTATGAGGTTACACCTTATACATAGGAGATGTGCTGTAAAGAAGAGTTAATTACAAAAAATCTTATGGATCAACAAAATATTTAAGACAATAATAATTGAATATAATTAGGACATCTTGGTAGGCTCTAACATAGAACAGTAGCTATTGGTTGTATGGGAGATAAGCTATAAAATAACAGGAGGTTGAAGGTTAATATTTGAGAGCGTGATCACTTTCGCGTTGTGGCCGTAGATGTAAAGCTACTCAACTAAAGTGTGACTTTCACAAAACGTATGGGGCTCTATCGCAGTGGTCAAAACAGTCTAGGATTTGAATACCAGTCCCCTAAACTTTGTAAACCTTATTTGCTTTTGTTTGTAGTCATGTTAACGAGTCAGTAATCGCAGGATGGGTCATTGAAAACTCCAGCTGGATTATTAAAGAATAAAGAGCTTCACTCTTTAGATCTGCCATTGTTTAGTTAAAATATACCTCATGGTACAAGATGATAAACATGCAATCATCTGCTACTGACACTGATACAAAAAGAGGAAAATGTAATATCAGATGTACATTGTTAAAATAGTGCTTCATATCTGTAATATTAAGAACAGTTGCCCTCAAAAGTGTTTAAGCCTTCGAGACAAAAACAAGATAAAAAATGATTGATTCTGTAGTCTGTATCCGCATGGTTTTAGCTGCAAACTCATGTGAATTCATGCTGGTTACCATGGAAACGAAGTTTGCCACAAACGATCCCATTGCAAAATTCAATAACCATAAAGAAGCTAGACCTTTCAGATTCAAAACGAACAATACCTTCTGATTTACATTTTTGTGAAATTGATGGTATTATACAACATTATTCTACTCCTCATCACAGCAGAGGATCATTACAGAGGTAATAATACACCTTGCAATTATTCACCATTAGGATTAACCTATAATCTTTTCAACCAGAACCCTCAACCATTTTCTATTACAGACATGTTCTATACTCTTTCAACATAACTGTGTGGCTCAAAAGGAGAAAATGCATTCATTGTTACATTGTACAAATTCTTAACATGCATTTCTGTCTTCATAATCAACTCGTTATCAATCCTTGCCATACTAATTAAATGCTATAGTGCTACTAATAGAAAAATAAATAAAATAGAAAAAAAATGTAAAAAAAAAAAAAAAAAAAAGATTTAAATGTACAAAGGCACTATACCTTCTAAGGTGGCCACAGAAAAAATTAAATAAACAATCTTGTAAAAATGACTTTACACATCGATGTGGAAAAATAACGTCCATTTATAATTATCTGATTATCCTACAGCAATCTAACACCTCTGTAATATCTTGTTCTGGCAGCAAGGATTAAGTTTTATCTTGGTTGCATTTTGTATACTAGATATGAAGAGGAACTCAGACAGTACAAACTAAAGTTAATTGTGAATTGTGCTACAAACCCATCAAGCATAGGTTAGTAGATCTCAAACATCATGCACTGTAGGGTGCTGCACAGTGCAAGTTGATGTCCAGCTCACAGGCAGTCTGGCCACTCTCACCTCAGCTTTCATCTTACAACACTCAATACAAATAGTTAAATATGAAGATAATTCAATAAAATTAACACATACCAAGACATTCTGGTAACAGACACAGTGATGACTAGATGGAGATTGCGTGTGCGGCCATGATATTAATTAAATACGTTAAAATTGCAGTATGGACATGTAAAAATATGATGTACAGTATGTTTGAAAATAAATGCTTTGAGATTGTGTACAGTACCTAGTCAGGCTCACAAAGGTGCCCCAACATGCTTTTATTTAATTTAAAGTCTAATGAAGATACCCTGCTGGTGTAGAAGCCCACTTATGTCAAAGACACATTGCTGATACAAAGTCTGGCTTTGTCTTTAGACACATATTCCCCTGTTGCATCCATTTTAGAGCACAGTTTTGTCTCATCCATATTTCAATTGCACAGTAATTCCCATAAGCCTTGAACAAGACTGTTGGCCTTACTGATGCATCAGCTGTTAAGTCGTTTGAGGATCTGTTTTACGTATCACTACAGTTGCAAAGAATTGCTGGTACCTTGTTACTAGATTTATTGTTAATCAGGTGTACCTGATTATTCACAGGTTTAAGATTTCGACAAGCGGACAGAAAAACAATTGTTGTGTATTAGGTTCTTTTCAGAGCTGCATGGCCTGTACTGTGCATTCCATTGTTACCAAAAGTCAGTGATCAGGAACGTGTGACAAAAAGTAATGTGAGCTGCCATTCCACATACCAATGCAAAACAGAGTCGCGTGGATGTGATCTCTACTACTTTGAAACCGTACAAGAACTACAAAGGTTTCTGTGGAGAATTAAACTGTTAAACTTTGAGCAGTGCAAGAAAGGGTCCCAACATTGTTTTACAAATACATTCACATTTTGTTTACCTTTGCTTCCATTCTGTTGCGGTTTTAGGCAATATGCGCTTCTGAAAAGTATTTGTCAATAACAAGACGAGACTGGAATGATAAACACAAAGAAAGCTTTCAACCTTAGACGTTTCATATTTTTGTTATTTGCATTTAAAGTGCTTAGAATTGAGAGAAATGGTGATGCAAAAAGAATGGAGTGTACTGTATTAATTTGAATACACATATGCTGAACATGTTATAGGGTTAGCTTTCAATGCATCACACATAATTTCAATGGGAAGGTTTAGGGCTAGTTGGTGACATCAGCTAAGTTAACTGCAACACAATTTGGCACCATTCTGCAAAATTGTCAGTCTCTGTTTGAAAGAGGCCCAGAACTTAATAGTATGATGTATTCAGGTCATAGTCAACTGAAAAAAAAAATCACTGTTTAAATTTTCATTCATAAAAACAAAGCAGTTCTTAGCTGTCAACGTGTATCAACCAGGTACGGTACAATTATCAAGTGTATAACTTCTGTGACTGAGCAATCTTAAATGATATCGCTTGTATAATGCACACTTCTTTGTGTACCACCCTAGCAAAAATACCACATCATAATATACAGAATACTTTAACCAGAGCACACTTACATACATAAAATAGGCAACGTTTATGTAACACTACATAATTCTTCAAAAATATGAATATTGTACTGTGAAAATGGTGGCCTACATATTCTTCTCTGTAGTGGTCGTCTGTGGGAGTATGATGTTATGTAAAATAAAACACGTCAAATAACTCTTTGTGTGACCCACACAGATGACATCTCCTCAGAATCCATTTTAGTTTTAGGTAAATGAAAAAAGATAGGTGGGAGGTTAATAATAGCCTGTGGGGGGGGGGGGGGGGGGGGGGGGGTGTCCTAGATTACACCAGATTAAAGAACAATCTCTAAAAAGGCTCCCTTTTATTTTCCAAAGCAATAAACACACTGCATTTTCCCATTGAAATACATCAAATCAGTCTACCCCTATTCTGTTATTAAAAAAAATACCTAAAGATGTGACCTAAAGATGTCACCTACATTACCGTGCTTATAACCAGCCCTTAGTAATTTTAGATTACTCACAGAAGTAATTAACACTTCATTAGTCAATTTTTCATATTCAATTATCTTGATTCCCAGAGGTGAATCAGATTACTGATGTTTTGGAACAGCACTAGGAGTCAAAGGATTAAAATAAATGCATAGCACACAGTGCAGACCTTTGACTGTAAGACACGTTTGTTTGTTTATTCACCCCCCTAATGGCTACACCAGTATGTACAGTCATGTATGGCAGTTCTAATCTCACTTATATCTACTTTGAATTTAAGTTTGGAAGAGCCCTAAAACTGTCCCAGACACATCATATAAAACTGTGCGTTCTGAGGGAAGAAAGAAGAAATAAATTAGCAATATGTGAGATTACAAGCTATTTTGCTTTGAATCTATTGCGAAACAAAGACTCTCCTAAATGTGTCTGATCTGAATATGTTTCTCCTTATGAAGCAAGTCTGCAAACTGAACCTAAAAACACAGTTTCTGAAATAATTAGCATCTATTTTAAAAGGCAGGTTTGGTTTCTTGGAGAGTATTGATGATTCCTTGAATGAGGAATAGATGAGGCCCTGTTTTGGGTTGTCTCCTACAGTAGGATCACAAGCTAATGTACACCAAGGAGATTTTGTTTTGTAACCCTGTTCATTTTGAACCTCTCTTACATGTTATTTGCTAAACCCTTAAGCAGATGGTATGAATCTGTGCCTCTGTTTTTCTGTAGATAGATCTATTATGTTGCACACATTTCTATTCCCTTGGCTTTCTGTACAGAGAGGCAATGATTCATTCTTCACCGTATTCCCATTTGGTACAACTAACTGGTTTTTCATCTTATTAATTGGCTTGTGTAGCAATCTAGGTTAACGCAGGCAGGCACCTCACACAGGGCGAGGCAATCCGCACACCGGTGGAGGGCGGGCACGAACCTGGGACCTCTCACACTAAAGCACAGCGCCGATACCACTGTACAAAAGAACCACCTCCTTTGCAAGGAGAGTATTTTGGGCTTACATCACCTACCAGCCCTACTTCTGCCTTCCTCCGTACATGCTACACTTGCATAACACAGCATTTAACACAAAACAGTGTAGCAATACTAACAGCTCAATACATTAAACATTGTACTGTAATAGGGGAAAATATCTCATCAGCTGCTTATTTTGAACAAATCTTTTCAAGGTTTTTTTTTTTTTTTTTTTTTTAAATCAAGAAGATAGTACATTGCAAATCCATACACGCAACCATTGAGTGTAGTTCCAAAAATGAAGTATTTTATTCCCTACTCTAACTTAACTAAAATCCATTACTTGAGTGTAAAACTCAAAGTCATCACTTGCAATTCTGAAACATCAAGAGCAGTGTCAACACCTTTGATAAACTCAAGGCGTGTGACTTGTACTGGGATTTCTTCAGGTATACACTAATAAGTAAACACACATAACTGTATCCTGTCTTAAATGTCTTTTTTTCATAAACAGTACATATTCCATATTGCTGCTTTGACACTGTTGCACAGTATCTGTGCCCCTGGACCAATCGAGGTTTTAAAAAATGCAGTGTTGGTGTTGCCTTTAGTGGTTCAAGGTGTATTCAATTGAGCTGAAATGCAAATGAAAACTCAAACCAGGCATCACAATCAAATGTATTTCCTGTAGGAATTGCATTCTACATGTTTTTAGCCATTAAACAGCTGTAATTATGTTTATCAACAACAACAAACATATGGACAGAAAGACATCTTCAGTGTATCGTCTTGTCGTGACAGATTCATGAGAGTTTAAGAAAAAAAAACTAATCTTCTCCTAGGCAGTTCCATAAGGAAAAGCAACAGTCCAGTAACTAAAAATAAAGAAATGAGTGGCCCTTACACATTTAGAAGAAACGGTTCACAACACTGTTCTGAATATTTGAAGATAAAAAGTTGGTTCAAGTTTTATCCTGCCATAAGGTGTGGAACCAAGTGCAATTCAATTAGGATAAATACCAAATGCAAGGACAATTGATCTTCCATTAACAACTGTATTGAAACAACAGTTTTAAAAACTATGGGCAAATATGAAAACAGATTAATGCTGTCAGTAACAAAATTAACTACTGGGACACAGTATTTTGCTACAAAACCTTCATGTCTAAGACTGCTCTGTGTCTGTAATACACCAGTCTGCTCGGTGCAGCCCATCATTTGAGCCTTACAATGCAATGGAGTGACTACTCAATGCAATACCCCAAAAAAAAGAATTAGGACGCTAGTCCTGTATATCTAAACCTGTTATATAAGCAACAGCTTTGATTTACATCCAAACAACTTAGATGCATTGTATAAGCAAGTTAACCTTTCCTGATCTGTACAATTTCTAAGATTAGGTGCACCTCCAGAGAAATTTTAATTTCAATGCTTCAATTTGGCTTTCATTTTCATTTCAATTCAAATGAGGCTGCACTGCTCAACAGAGTATTGGCTTTATGCCTGCCCAGTCTTACTGAAATAAATCAGAACTTCAAATAGGTGTAAAGAAAAGGAGAAATCTATTGCCTTCTTCATTATCATTCATGTCTTTTAAATAAGATACAGCAGTGTGCAATCAGTTCAAACTAAGGTGGTTTTCTTTATCAAAGCAACCTATACAGTACCGACACTGAGTATAGACATCCAACAAAGAAAGCACCTCTATAAGTAGTGTATTTACAATATAAGGATTAAATAGCTTAATAGAACTGCTTCACAAAGTTATTAATATACCAGTATACCAGTTTATATATATATGCTATATATTATACAAATTACATACAATACTACATTGACTTCTTTGGCACATATAATAGCCCCCACATATCAAAGTGTGGATTCCACCAGGTTCTAATATATAGGGAAACCAGACAACAGTAGACCTGACAGGGGATGACAGTAGTCAGGCCCTCGAGTTGCAGTTCATTCTGTATCAGGGACTGTACAAAATATCGATGAGGAGCAGTCCCACTCCCCCGATCCCGAATAATGTTGATTAAGCACAGCAGTGCTAAAATAGCTTTATCTAAGACAGTATCGTCGAGCATTGAACAGAATGTAATGCAAAGCAGTGAACACAGACAGATATGCATGTTCAATGACATTTGGTCTGTTAAGGGTGGGTTGATGGAAGTGTTCTGGGAGTTTTTCTGGCACTGCTGTGTGGTACAACAGTATAGGATTTACTTCAGATGAATTAACTTGAACTTTATGATCATGCATGAATATTTTTATTTTAATTTGCTATAGTGTTAATAAATATCTTTAACAAAAAGCTACTGTTCACAGCTACACTAGATTGCTCAGGTTAGCAAAACTAGTTTTATGTTGCCAAGAATAATTATGTAAGACTGACAGTCAACGTGTACAATCTGCAAAGGGAACGGCATTGGAGTATAGGCGGTGCACCTGTCCTACTGGCTGACAGGAATCATGAAAGGTATAATTATCACATGCCACTAAACCAAGTTAACCTTTGTCCGGCTCAAACATCGCTGCTCTGTACTAAACAAGGGAAAGGCAACATGATCTTATGGGAGCGCTAATTAAATTGATTATTGTTCACTACAGTGTTACTTAAATACAAGTTATATGGCTGTGTTTAAAAAAGCATATACTATGCTCTACCAATTATATGCTTATTGAATACAACACATTAATTAACATACAGTACACTGAATAATTGTAACCTGAAAGACTGAATGAATCTTGTTTTTCAGAGAAAGATGGAGTTGGATGCAGGAGTCAACCACCATGAGTTCCTCTATGTTGACAAAGTGGACTTCAATCTGGCCAAATGGCGGTGCTGTGGTCAGAAAGTTATTTGCCAGAGTGCCACGGTCAATGTGCTGGGGCAGCGGGGTGGGAATATAACCATGTGTGCAGCCATATCACACAATGGAGTTGTGGCACAAAATCCTGTGCTAGGGCCATACAATTCAGCCCATCTGCTGATTTTTTTGGATGTTCTGCATAATCGCCTCGTACATCCAAATGCTGGAGTTACATTTGTCGTAGTCGGGACAATGTCAATTTCCATCTGGTAGCACAAGTGTGGTTTGCAGCGCATCCAGACTCCAGCACGATGTTCCTGCCAGCATATTCCACATTTCTCAACCCTATAGAGGATTTTTTTTTCAGCCTGGAGGTGGAATGTGTATGACCGCTGCTCTTATGAGCAAGCCATCTTCATCCAGGCCATGGATGAGGCGTGTGGTGACACCACAGCACAGCAGTGCCAGGGGTGGATAAGGCACTCCAAGAGATATTATCCACGGTGTCTGGCTAATGAAGACATAAGATGTGATGTTATGAAAATCTGTGGCCTCATGCTGGAAAGAGTAGATAACAGATGAAATGGTGTGGAATATCATACCAAATGCATATTGTATCTAATTCTGTATATTTACAATACTGTAAGTTATCATTTTGTTCACTGTGATTTAGATCACCTTTTTATTTGATTTACAGTAAACAAAAGATGCATGTTTTATGTTCATTTATATTGGTATTATTTTGTGTTCAGTAATATTATTTGTTAAGGATTATTTTATGTTATTATGCTCAAATGATTAAAATGAAAATTTTGAACTCTTTGATGTTTTGGTGCTATGAATTGCTTTTGCATTATGTATTTATCACATTTGACTCAAAGTCTTTCATTGTGCTCTGTTACAGGATGTTGATACTGGAGTGAGTAGTTTGGGGTTTTTGTGTTAAAAGTTTTGCACTTTGAAACTGTTTCGAAAAATGTGTCAAAGAAATTAAAAAAAAACTGTAATTGGCTGAGATGCCAATTCATTACGTTGTGCAATGTTAAAAACAAGTGATTGTAAATGAATGTGTATACTATTGAAAATAGCTGCCAGAAGACTCTGCAGTCCCAGTGCCACAGGGGACTGGATTTGTCCTTTCGTCCTTCTACCCGATGGACCAGATGGCCCTAAGTGACTCTTCACCAGGGTCATCAAGGGTCAAACTTCAGGGCATAAACTACAAAGGATAGTCCGATAACACTGCCCTTTAATGCATATCATTATGTACAAATGACTCACCAAGGAGCATTTTGTAAATATCTTTATTTCCAAGGGCTGCAAAATTGATGTGTGTTAAAAATCATGGTCCAATGATTCAGAACAAGGGGTCTGAGAAATTGATATGTTATTGTTACCTGATAATGTCATGCACATCTAAACCTGAAGATCTGTATATGACCCAAGTTACTACTTCAAAGTTAGCATAGCGAGTAAACAAGACAGCACATGTGGTAGCTGAGAAGGTAGCGAGTACATTTTTTATGCAAAAATAAGAATCTTAATAAACAATCAATTCAATTCTGCCCCCGTGATATTAGCATCTATTCTGGGGCAAATGGTGTTAGGAAATGAGGAGCCTCAAGCGATGAACAGCCCCCTGCTCATTCCCAGTATTTCATATGGCTTTGTGTCTGTTGAAACAATCACCCCAGCAAATAGAAAGTCAGCCTACTATCCTGAGTCTATTTTAAGATGGGATCGTTGCCACAGTGCTGCATATCCAGGATGTCAAAGAGCCTGACAATATTCAAAAAAAGCGATAGATATCAACCACAGCTATCACCTTTGGTTTTACATACATCTCAGACTGAAACTTGAATCTTGGCAGTCTTGTATTTGTTGACCTCTGTAGCCTTCTTCAGAGTGTTACTGCTGAGAGAGAGGATTGCAGCAGTTCTGATGTTATAGATCCTTGTGGCTTTATCCCAGGTAATGATGTCTGGCTGTGGATTCACTGTAATCTCTCGTGTCTGCTTGGAATGTAGAACCATAACACCCTTTTTACAGAAATGGGTTATTACGTTTACAGGACTATTAAAAATCTGTTTTATTACTGCAGACTCACTGTCATGTTCTATTTTAAGATAAATGATAACGTTTACTTACTCTTTTGTCCACAGTCTAGCATTTACAGTCCAGCTTGCTTCCAATTCCTCAAAAGTAGTTTTATCTGTAGGGATACAAGCCCACCACCTTTATAAAAATCCTAATGAAATTGCAGTCAAAACTAATGTTAAATTAGTTTAAAACCTATGTAAAATTAAGGAAACAGTGCCACATTATCGCAGTTACATTAATTAATGGATCTTGATATGAAACACATAGATGACTTCAGATGACATTCGAAAGGAGAATTGCTCTTTCAAAACACGAGGTACCATAGCACAGAATGTAAATGGAAAGCCTGCTTGAGCCAGCGCAGACCCAGCTGCCTTGTTAATTGCAGCTACAGTGCATTTTCTTGGCACTGTTATTTGTATCCCTTTAAGCCCTGTGGGGAACAGGCATATTGACACCGAATAGGTCAGTAATGGTTTGGGTGACTTTGCAGCACTGTCACAAAATCCACCATCTGGCTTTTCAACATCCAACAGCAATTTCTTATGCTGAAATTGAATCAGAATTCCAAAGTCAATACATGGCAAACTGCAAAATGTCCCTATACTGTAAAAAGAAATATATCTAAAAAAAAAAAAAAAAAAAGTGTTTGTTTGTGTAACAGTCATGTGTTATTTCATGCACACCTGCTGTAGGACTAGAGATCTCAGAAACGGATGTGCAGCGATGGACCTGTATTATTATTATTATTATTATTATTATTATTATTATTATTATTATTATTATTATTATTATAATAATAATATTATAATAATAATAATAATAATAATAATAATAATAATAATAATAATAATAATAATCGCGAGTTACACGCAATAGTAAAGCGCTCAATGTTGCATCAAAAAGTCCTAACTGCACATCGTTACGGGTAAATCATGTTGACTTACTGTTTATATGATGGTGTTTGACACATCAATAAATTCATCGTGAATTGGGCATTTTGTATCTCAACAATGCTTGTATGATGCAAGCAGATGGATAAAAAGTTATTATGCAATTAATATTTTCCCTCATTGATTACAGCAACCATGTATATTCTTTAGACTTACAATCATCGTTAATAAGTCCAGCAGCTAGATATACTACGCTTTTTTTTTTTCTGGGAACAGAAGTGGGGGACCAGCTACAAAGGAGTTGAGTACTCAGCCTTGTGATAACCAACCAAGGTTACTCAGGCTCTACTGAACTAAACACACTCTCTGTGAGTTGCAAACCACCTGATTCAATCGCAATATCATTCGACATCTTTTTGTGCTGTACACGGGTGACAATTTCCTTCCCCACCCAGATTCCTGTTAAAGTCTTGTTAACAGCATTTCCTTTACTACGTGCATGAATGTTTTTCACACCTTAAGGTTTTTATCTGTGATTCATTTTGTTTGCTTTGATACAAGGAAAGCTGTTAATATAATCTGTCCTGCTAGTAGAGCATGAAAATATTCACAATCCTTTTAAAGGGTACAGCATGTAAATTTCTACTCTTTGTAGCGAGTGCCATGCTGTTTTAGGACAAGGATTAAAATTGTTATTGAAAACTAAAAGAAGCTCCATTTTATTTGCTATTAATCAATGCCATCATTTTTACCCATGTGTGGAATCTGGATACACTACTACAAGCTTTTATTTTCACTTGTTAAACACACTTTCTTCTAAATGAACACATGATAATTATTTAACGGAACAGTACTTACAGTGTCTTTAGTTAGAGTGTAATTAAGGTAAGGGAATATTAGTCTCTGATATTGTTCAACAGGCCTAACTGCCTACAGATTTTACATAGGCTGTCCATCTATAGTATTTCCAAAATGAAAGGGGTTCAGGACTGCGTGCTCCGTTACTCTGGTATCATTTTTCTAATTAAAGCGCATACCTCCTGATTGTTGTATTTAGTTATCTATAAAAAGTAATACTACACAATTGTTACTCCTCAACTATATAGAACTGCTGTAATTGTAACACAACGCATATAGAATCAGGACTGTGAGTGAATGTGATGGAGCTACAGTAGGTCATTATTGTGGATTTTGTTCTGTATTACCACTGTTTCCTTAACCTAGAGACATGTGCGTAGGAGGTGGAAGACCAAAGCTGTTTCGCTATAGTATCTTGTTACTGATTTGTCTCATAATGACTTCATTGTGTACTGTACAGTATGTCGTAGTTACATAATGCTCTTTTTTGCCTAAAGGCCATTTTACTGACATAGTAAAGATTCAGCAGCAGAAGAGAGCTTTAACAAAAAGCAGTTGCCTTCAGTTCTACTGTCTGAGAAGCTAACTGCTTAATTACATATGTGTGTGCAAAGTTATCTTGTTCCTGCTGTGAGGCTCAGGGAACAGAGACACCCATTGTGGTTAAATCTGTTTCAATGCAATCAAAGACCAAACAGTATACTATTAGGCTTTTATTCCCCTTTAATCTGGATCATACTTGCAAAGAAACATGTGTTATTAAATGTTGTTTTGTTACATGTAGAACAGACAGGGCTTTATATTCTGTAGTTTAAAAATAATTATTTATGATATATAGGCTGATTGCTGATGTAACGTGTAGCGTTATGAATTCTGGCCTCTGTCAATGAGATGAGATGAGGTTAAACTATAAAGCCACTAATACTGACAAGCCCGGCTCTTTTGCATTGTGGTTAAGATGGTTGCTTGCGGTGGAGGGGTCGCCAGTTCACGGCCAGCCTCTGCCCTGTTATACTGAGAAGACGAGTTCTTTCAGAAACTCCCAGAAGCCTTGTGTCTCTATGTTCCGTCATGTGACCGTTTGAAATCGAATGCAGGGATGCAGCAGCCTTGTGCAGCCTTGAAATATCTGAAGAGTGTTCAGTAAATTCAGTTAATTAGCAGTGAGAAAACAATACAGCATCATTAAAAATAGGAAAATGTGGGGTAAAAAAGGATACTGATACATATTATATAACTTGCTGGAATTATTTTGTTAGCACTTTGGTACTTTAAACATTTTCAACTACAAGTAGTTAAAGAACCCACCAGCATTAACTTAGTTTCTTTAATCTTATCAATTCTGTGATTTTAAGGGATGCAGACATTCACTAGTTTTATTTTTTCATGGAGTGACACCATTGCTTCTCAATCCCACCTTTCCATTAGTTTTAAGGTTTACAGCAGATAAACCTGATTAGGATCAGCAAGCATTTCCTGAACCGATGTTGGGTGTAACTGTTATTTCCCATAAGCAATACATTGACTTGATAAAAGGAAGTTCTTTAAGCCACGATTCTGTTAATGTAAGAAATGCTAGTCCTGTCAATTTGCCTTTTTTAATTATAAAAAAATGGAAATTGCATCATTTATGCATCTTTTTTATGCTACAGTTTGGGTTAATACAATAATTTATTTTGATGAAGTAAACACATTTTTCATGCATAAATAGGTTAAATAACAAAATATGGCAGATTTTGTATTGTTTTCTTGGTATAAAATAATAGATTTTTTTATTATTTCTACCTTAATTTAATCCAAATGAAACTCTGGCGATCATTATTTTTCTTTGAATGGAAATGGAAAAGTATTCTCAATTTCAAACTGTCCCTAAATCACTTAAGCGTTAAAGCTCTTAAAACAGCAGAACAGCCATGACAGGAAGTGCGTAAGCAATCGTCATACCTTTTTTCAGAGAGCGTGTTGTATTCGAAACACTGTGAAGCAAGTCCACAGGCACATTTTGTAAGGAATAAACCTAGCAAGAAACTAATTAGTTGCAAAAAAGAGAAAGTTACACAATGTATTCCAAGTAACAAATAATTAACTGATATATATTCTAGCATAAAGTCCAATATAATAATGTTTGTTTTGTGCCAAAATATTTTTAAACATTCATTTTTAATAGTTTTCCTTATTTAATGACATGATAACAGCATGGTGCCAGCCGTTTCCATGTAATTACACACTGTTTCCACTTTACCATGTAAAAACAGAAAGTTACCCAGTTATTAACATGTTATTAGGTGATTATATTATATATTGCTCAGTCCCTTTGAAGACTTATTGCAATTTGTCCCCAAAAAACAGAGCCAGGTGTGGAATCTTTGCTTAGGTCAGCACAGATATTAACACAATCCCCTCTTAATGAAATACCATATACTAGAAAGTATACAGTTGTACAGGATTTTTTGGCTTCTTTGCTTTTTCATCTTTGCCATTCAATTCAGAGCTGCTTGTATAGACACTTGAGTCTGGAGCTCTTCCATTATTTTTTTCTCTCTCCTAGATTTAGTAGGATCCTTTTCAGTAAATCATTCTAAAACTGTATGTATGTCAGTAGAGACTCCAGCAATTTATACATTTAAGAGATAAGCTATGTCATCTATAAATAAATCAACCATCTTTTGTTTCTGAGGGTTACATTAAAAACATATCTTCTGGTTTGATTTAGCAGAAATGACAAAAAACTATATATTCTGTAGTTAGTTATTCAGGAACAAGTGAACTGTGGCCTACTTTAGCACAGCATTATGTGGAACACGTCTGTTGTCCTGAATCTCTTATCTGTAATGTTTTAGTGTACACAAACGCAACACAAAAATGACAGAACAACCATATGGCAGCTTTTTAAAATAAAAATGTGTCCTTTTTTAAAAAAATTTTAAACTTCCAAAACTTTTAAGCAGAATATATTTAGGTTTCTCATATAATTTTAAATTATTACAATGTACAAATGCAATATTCAAATTCACTATCAATGAAAAACAAGCCCATTTAATAAAATGGTTGAACTGATTCTGACAGCTGAACAGGTGAGGAAATAGAAAACCTGTCTCAAATAAATAAAAAATGTTATTTTTCGAAAAGAGAGCACTGTCCATGATTTAATTCTGTTTATCGAATCTTGTAGATGCATTCTAGTCCTTATAAGGTTGAAGAATAAAGAATAATGTGCCATGCACTTACCAGAAAAATTAATATGACACAGAGTTCTGATGCATCAAATTGCAGTATTCGCTTGAGGCTGTATGTCTATGTTGCATTAACCAGCTATGTTAGCTTTCTAGAGGTACACTATTGTAATATTCTTCAGTACCTCAACAAAATACAGTGTGCTGATAAAAACTACAAACTTTTTTTTTTCACCTCCTCTGTTGAGTAGTTTTGTCCAATTTTTTTTTTTTAAACACTTAGAAGGCTATAGCTCTTTAATTATCTTTGATTTAATATTTCATTAGATATCCTCTACCAAACACTACTCAAATACAATAGTTTAATGGAAAGTAAAGATTTGCTGCTTCGACATTATCCCGCTTGTATGACTGAAAACAAAATGCCATCTACCTTTATATCGATAAGCCACTGGAGGTTATACTCAGTACGTATCTTGAACTGGTTACAATCACTTAGCACTAGTTAAAGGCCATTGACATTGACGTCTCTTTCCAGGGTTTCTTATCAAGTCCCAGTTAGCCCACGAATCCCCTTTAAAATTCACATACAGTAAAAAGTTAATGTTTAATGACTTCGAGCACTTGTGATTACAGACCCTTTACCCAAACACATTTACAGACTGGTGTTTCTGCGCTCATGAATATTAAAATACCATATTGTATTTTGTACATACTGTATGCACACCCAGGGCAAAAAACAAACACGAACAAACAATTATTTCACTTACCCTTAGTATTCCTCTGTTGTATGGATTTTATATGCATTATGGTAATTAAAAATGTGTTGGATTCTCAGACAGAACATCTGAAAGGGCTTTGGGTGGATGGGAATTGGGTTACATGACACACTCACTTAAAATACATGTGCTCTGAGAGCACTGAAACTGCAGTATGAATCCAATGCCCAGACTAGTATTAAGTGTGGTGGTGTATTCTCATGGTGGAAAAAAAAAATAATACTTGTAGATATGCAGTATAATATCAACATCTTGGAATTGTCTCTGAAAATGTGATTACTATAGATTCTTATCTGATGAATACTTCATTTTCACACAATACAGGTACTGAACTATGGTCTCTGTCTTCGAGCTGTGTAATCAGTGGCCGTTATTGGGCTCTGCTGATAAAATAATGTAAGAGATACTGCTAATGAGGCAATCATCTACCCTATTCACAATAACTAGCCATAATCATGTGTTGTAAGATGATATATTAGGGTCCATTTAAAATAAGGTTGGGTTTATTTTTTTGACTATAGTGTGTCAGGGGTGTATCTATAATTGACGACTTTAATGGTGCATTTGAAGATATGTATGGAGATACATATCACTCAAAGTACAAAATGGTTATTGTAGCCTTTGGAAAAGAAGGCACAACGAAATTAGCTATTCAAACTAAGTTCATTGTTTATAAATCATGCCCAAAAATGCCTTCGCTGGCATCAACATTGCATTTTATTTAGAATTTACAGAAACATTTTAGATTAAGGAGCTGCTTATTAATGTTTTATAAATATGTAATATATGCTTAATAACTATGTTATAGAGTGTTGATAAAGCATTAATAGTGGTTTCTAACCATGCAATAGCCTTAGATGGAATTATGTTTAAACACCCCAAAGTACAACAGGTGGCTAAAAACTGTCCCTTTTATAAAAACTAATTCCATCTATGGCTATTGCATGGTTATAAACCACCCATAATGCTTTGTTAATACTCTATAACATAGTTATTAAGCATATATCATATATTTATAAAACATTAATAAGCAGAGCCTTAATATAAAATGAAGTACTTAAAAAATAGATGATGGGTAAGTAGATTCAAGAAAATGCACAGAGTCCTTTTCTTCAATCAGTTGCCAGGTTTATTGAAATATGCAGGGAGTCTGGTCCCAGGTACAGGACATACAGAACTCAAAATTACAATGTTTGCGTGACATTAAATACCCTTCTGTATAGATGGTCCACCTCCCCTTTCTCTGACATTAACCAATGGTCAAGGTAATTTAATTTATTGTGTGAGTGTTAATGTGTGTGTGTCTGTGTGTGTGGTCTAGTGTGACAACCTCTGAACTCAGTGCATTCTTCACACTCCTGGAGACAAAAGGTCCATACATCTGCCTTTTGTTATCTCCTTGCGACCCCCTTTGATGACAGTGGGATTATCTCTTTTGATTTCTCTGAAGTCTAGAGCCTGTTCCCTTCTAGTCCACAGCATTGTTATCTTATTAGCTTGCAGTCATTGTTGGGCAGTTTGTAGACGCATCGTCTCTATCAGTGGTTAGCAGTACATGCAATTTGAACCAAACAGTCTGCTATCTGCAATATTAGTCTCTTTTCAGAAAAGAACACCAGTATAGCTCTGCTAGTCCACATGCGTAGCAAACCCCTAATCAATTCTCAATCCATGTTTTCCAACATAAAAGGTTACCAATTTTAGTGACTTTCGCTGATAAAAAATAATCTGGGAGGTTACCAGACGTCCTCTGCTTTTGACCAACTCTGAGGACACCTGATTTTAAGTCCTGTGCGAATCATTCCTTAAACAGCTGTCATCAAACCGGCACCTGTAAGCACTCGACAAGTTTGCAATGAAAAACAGGAAGATGGACTTGTGGATCTAAACTGTTAATTCATTGGTATGTGTTATGTCATCAGGCCTAAATAAGAATTGATATCCTGAAAACTTGCTTCTGTTAAAAAGGAATATTCAATGAGCTCATTCTAGCATTGGCAAACAGCCAAAAGCATTCTGGGTTCTGTGTGTCTCTAATATTCTAATTGCCCGGTTGAAATCTATATTTCACATGCTATGGAGTCTGGAGACATGCAGAAGACGCTATTGAGAAAGGCTCACTTAATGCCCAGCTATTTACAATCCTTCCGGGGCTGAAAATCCATTGCCACGGTTTCTCTACTTTAATCAGTGGAGCTGTTGACAGGTGTGCTGTGTCTATTGGCATTTGTTTTCCAGCCAGGCAGTTTGATTATTCCAAAGCATATGGCCCACCAGCCCAGAGGATTTATTTTAGACCAGCATCTAGCCAGAGAGCAATTCACAGTTCAACAGAACGTATACTCACCACAGTACTGTCAGTGCTTTCTCTGTTTGACATTTCAAAGATTTATTCCATTTTTTTTTTATTATTATTTTCACAATGTGTTAATTTTATCTACCTAGTTTTAACATATTAGTGCATTTTCTTTTTTGTGTTCTAAATTACATACTTTAAATGTTCTTTCAGTAGTTTAAGAACATACTTGTATGTAATAATTCGGTCAAACATTATAAACATATATATATATATATATATATATATAATATATATATATATATATATATATATATATATATATATATATATATATATATATATATATATATATATATATATATATATATATATATATATATATATATATATATATATGTATATATATATATAATTTCATTTTAATCTAATGTTCCCTATGTGTATCTCATTCTGTAACACAGAAAATAATACAGGTCATCCCTTCATTTAATTTCAAGGACAAACAGTTTTTAATCCAAGCATGATAAATACCTCTTCCCATTCTGCTGGGCTAATCCATCACACTCTTTTACCCATTACTCAGTTGAACTGCAATTGTTTTTTCGTTATTTAGGAATGAGATTTTAAAAAATTCTGCCTTTGTAAATCAACCGTTGAATTATTATATGCTCTATATACTGTAGTTAGGCTGCATTTAGTTCCAAATAAACCAATTTGATCACTTTGAAGCTTTTAAAAGAACGTTGCAACACATTCTTTTTTATGAAGTATTTTCCAAGAAACCTTTAAAAGGTTCTTTCAGCTTGAATACTTTATTTGTTTTAAGTAACTGCGGATAGAAAGGTTTGTAGGTTTCCCTGGCACCAGTTACATTTCTATCAGTGAAATTGCCACAAGTGGTATTGAATACTGTACTGTACTGAATTATAGAATAGTTTCTGGTTACACAGCACACTAGTGATTCACAAAAGTTTTATGCCATCTACATGTATTTAATATCTAATTGAATGTCATTTTTGATCCACTGCAGCTGGTGTCAAAGCATTAATCTTGGACTATCCAGTGTTACTTGGGGTAAGGCAGCCCGAGATTTGTGATAATCAGGATCTATGAAACCAGATGTTAGGAAGTGCAGCTATAATTTCTGCTCCCCCTGAAAGTGTGATTTTGTGCAGGGACTTTCCATTTACTAACTCACAGTTGCTATTGTTCCAGTGGGGGCAAAAATGACTGTTGCACACCTTACTGAAGTGGACATTTCTAAAACACAATCTTCAGAAATGCAGCTTTTCATTAGTTAAAAAAGGACCTCAGTTATAAGAAATATTACAATGGAATATTTAGAAAGGTACCCCTTTCATTAATAAGCATATATGAAATGAACATTGATGTTCACCCTTATTTTGCCACCGAGTTTGGGATTTCACTAATTAGCTACCCTACAAAAGTATCATAAATAATTTAGCAAACCTTTTTTAAGCAAATGGGCAGGATCGATCTCCAAGTGGCAATTTCTAAACATTACAGAGTCATGACTCACAAGATCTCAGAGTGCAGGAATGGTAAAGAGAGAGCACAAGCACTTTTGAAACTAGCAAACCTGGGTTCAGTTGTGTGAGTTGACTTTTTTTTCTGTATTGGTAAACATTAATGATTGTATTTCCAGCATCTTTTTTTGTTATGTTTGAATCAACACTGTCACAGGGAATTAACAATTTATACATAAAAAAGCACAATAAATACTTTACTGTTTTCAGAGCTTTAATGAGGAAGAATGATTAATAAATGTGATATAACAATAAGTCCCTCTACACAGGTCTGCTTGGGTGTAATTGCGCCAAACTGGGACACAAACCATCGTCTATGCCTGACAGTGCCCTCTGCATATAGATAAGCAATACCCATTGCTTAAATAGGGATTCTAGTTGACAATGACAGGATCTTTAAATTTATTTCTGGTGCAGAGCACTAGGATAGTCCAGTAGCAGATTTATTTTTCAGAGCCTCGTCATAGGCTCATTAAGATAATACATTAATCTATGTAAAACCTAATTTTTATTTGCCATTCAGGATATGCCCATTAAATCAGCCTGCCACTTGGAATCAATTTTTGAGGCACATTATGTTTCTTTTTCATATTTATTCTGGCAGGTTTGGGTAAGACAGAGCCTTCATGAAATAAAAACGAATGTATCACTTGTTTATCTTCTACTGTACTTTGTGGAATTATTTCCGCCCAGCTCTGAAGATAAGCACAGCTCAGTGAATATCTACCTGTATCAGCAGAACTGTGGGAAACATATATCATTGATGACCTTTAGTATGTATGTTCTCTGCTAATTGAATATTCTGTAGAAGTCCCCAGATTTTTTTTTTTGACCATCAAATAGTGATACGTTAATACCAGTCTATTGAAGTCACCATTCAAGTTCTTTGAGTCTCTTTTAAATCATGTTTAAAGTTCCTCTGTTTGCCCATGCTCCCTGTTTCTTTATTTACCTGGCATGCTTATTTAAGTGGAGCAATCTGTTATTTGCACGGTTTTGTGCAGAATTTCCAAAATGCTTGCCCCTTTAAGTCATTTTTTGTGCATGCTTTTTGTGTTTGTGTGTGGTTTGATAGATATGTATATTTTTATATATTATCCCAAAGAATCAAAATGCCAGAGTACAGAATACAATCTAATTTCACTAAAGGCATTTTGCCATGCATATTTTAAAGTAATTAATGTTTTATTTTACATACCATATCTTTTGTACATAATTAACATTGGTTAATTGGCAGATGGTTGGGGTCTGTGAAGCCAGCTATTAGTACATATTCAGTGTATTGTCCATACATCAAAGGTGCTTTCCACATCCATTTTGTGCTAATAATAAAGTGTATTACAGACAGTATTCCTCTCCACTCTGCAAAGATAGACCTTTTAATCCACTGCACTTGCCACTTGATTAACTTTGACTTTGTAAGATTCTAGGCAATTTGTTTATTGCTCCACACTTTTAATTCAACCCGCATTGGTTACTTACTGTAATTAAGATTTGTTGCAATGCTTGCTTCTATCCACTCTACTTGATAAAACCTGCACATTGTATATTGTCAATAAACGTGACACTGCAGTCTTTCTTGCCTTTTTAAGTGGATTTGCTTCAGTGTTATGCCAAGCGATCTGACTCTGTATTCAGACATTAGCAGAACTTTGCTTTTCAGGTCTAGTGAGCGAAGATGTTAAACTAGCACAAGAATACACAGACCTATCATCTTTTTCTTCAGCCTCTAGGGATCTCAATTTCAATAATCCAGCTTCAGTCAAAAGTGATAAAAAATTTGAGAGACTAAGCCCTGTCCCTAGTGGTATGCTGTCCATATCAGAGAATTATCCTTTTTATGATTTGCTGGCAGTCGATTGCTTAAAAGACAGCAAAGTGAATATGAGAAGAGACGAAACAACTGTCCTATCCATGAACAGCATGATTTCCCATACAAAACACTAAATAAATGGCACAATAATTGCTCAATCTTTCCTTGCTATTTAATTTGTCACAAATGTTAAAAAGAAGAAGCATTGATTTAGATATAGACCGATCCCTAAATCACTATTTCTTGGATTGTGCAACCAGAAATACTGTAATTAAAAGTAGTGTCACAAGTCGAAAATAAATGAAAAATGCAGATTTAACAAAAAGTACTGCTCTAAAATGAGCGTTATACCTGTATGTGTGAATTTCCAGACTCATCACAAATACTGTTTAATTAATCAAGACATGCCATACATGAGTTTGTAATGGATCACCTCGTCACAGCTGATGAGTTAATAATACTGATATCAGCATAAGACTTGTACTGTACTTACCACTTGACTACAGAGCTTGCTCTTTAATTGAATGGTAAGATGTTTTGTCTTTGAATCTTATGGTTTGCAGTTCACTTTGCCTTTCCTTTCAATTCAATGGGCTTGTAGTATCACTATACACCACTTGTATACAATTATCCATATACCTCAGGGGGGAGCAGTTGTTCCAGTTCAGAGTTCACGTTCAGGGTTGAGAAAGTATTTGAGCAGGCTGAGGTTGTTGCTGTTGTATAACACAAGCTATCGTGTGGAATAAAGTTTGTTGGGTATTTAATCAAAATATTTTGAGTTATTACAGGCTGAGGTGCCAGTTCAATAGAATACATACGTACTGTTTCTGAGCCCTAATTTGGATTCATTACAATCACTTTGATAAATCGATTCTCTCAGACAGGTGCAAGGTTGAATATCACCAAACACTCAAAAAAAATGCATGCTGCTCCATTCTCTCAGGAACTTAGAAGAGATCAAACTAGCTTTGCTTGCTGAATGCAAATTTCAGTCATGCAATTCATGAGCAGGCGTTGCACAGAAAGAGAAAAAGAACAGCCTTGAAAAAGATTGCTGCGATTATAAACCACTTCTTTCGAATAGTCATAGACTTCTTAGTTTAATCACCTTTTTATTTGTATGTAAGCTCGGAATGTCTTCCAAGAACAGTTTTCATGATTGGGCTTCACAATAGCTGCCTGGCGATGGAGAGTTAATGTTGATTAAGGACCTACACTGGGTAAGGAATCTGCTGTGAATAGATGCTGCTTGCATAGCAATTCAACTGGGAATGCTGTGTTAGTTCATGTATAATTCAAGCCTTGGTGTGGTTCTGAGGAATGGCTGCTTTTTCTTTTGTAAAATTACATCAGCTTCTAAAATGAAATCCCAGTGCACATCTTTACCTTTGTGTTGTTTTCTTTAGTTCCTTCACCTCTGGAACTGTGTCTTCCTTCAGGGATCTTCAACTTTCATCACACGTCTCTATTAGAGGAGTCCGTTGTCTTTGAGTCTCCACTCTGTGAAAGGTAGACACCCCTTAGGAAAGAGAGAGGGTGACCCCTTGACTTAATTTAATTTCCACTTGTGTAAAGCCATGTAAAGTGTAAATCAGTAGCTGTGACATAGTGTACAGTATATGACTCCAGTGGTATCCCAGCATACGACTGATTTGTGTGTATTAATCAAAGCAAATTATGTAATTTTGTTAGGTGTGCAGCAGCATGCTGGGAGGCGTGGCACTATATTTAGGCTGCTCAACTCAGAAGGACCAACATCTTGCCAGCAACTGATACATTTGCTAAATATTATGTGTGCTTTTATTATAAACTGACACACTGTGGGTTATTTTTTAACTTTCTGAACCATCCTGTTAACAAAAGTCTAAAGACTTTCTAATTTAAAAGTCTTATGTGTTTTGCAATGTGTTTGTCGAAATGGAATTTATACCAATAGAATGTTTAGTGATGGTGAAAGAGTGTTAAATGTTTTAACACAATTGTGCAATTGTGCATTTTGGGAATTAAACTTCAGCAAAAATCTGTAGTACTCTAATTTTGAAAGCTATGGAATTGCGCTGGCAAAGGAATCTTTTACAATCAAGCTGTGAAGAAGAAAATGGCACTGCCTCTTCCCCACCTCCACCTGGCTTTGAGCCTGACCAGAGTGACTGGCATTCAGACAACCCCCGTGTCTGTCTCTCCTCCATGTGGAGTCATTAAGGTTCCACCGTAAGGTTGTCCAGAGGCGACACAAGGATGATTCATTAAGGGAAGGCTGAACAGCATGCTTACCATAATTCTATCAATACAACCCTTTTATCTGATGATTTTTCACACTTTGTAAAGGTTATATCTTATATAAATAGGATGCATGGCATAGTATATTCATCTTCCACAGCTGGTTTAAAATGCATATCAAGAAAACAAAGCAATCACCAACTGAAATAACTGCTGCTGGTGGTTATAATGAAACAATCCAACAAATCTATAAAGCAAATAAATATCTATATAGTATACAAACAGTAGAACTAATAAATACAAGTAGCTAGCTGTTTTTGTACACACATGGCCTAATTAATGTTTAAAAAATCATCCCTTTAAATAATTACTGAAGTAAATGTTTTCCCAGGTAATAACAAAAACTAGCTTCTCAGCAATATTCTAAATGAAAACTTAAAATTAATACATTTTAATAATACCGTCAACGATTATAATTGATAGGATATGCATCCGAATACCTTGCTTTCTAGAACTGTTTTTTATTTATGTTCTTAATGTTATGTCATGTCAGTTGTAATCCCAATTGGAAATTAATTCAGATATGGTTTGACAGACAGTAACCTTGAAACTATTAAAAAGTCAGTCTAGCCAAGTTCTTTCATATTAAGAAATGATTGTCAGCACCCAGACTATCCATATTTGGTCTGTGAACTGCTATGAGGTTTATTGCAATATACAGCCTGAGAGAAATTACATTATATACAATTATTTATACTTTTCCCAATCTCCCTTCAACATGTCCACTGTAGCACAGTAGTGAAAACCTCTTAATGTGGTCATGCTTGTATACTTTCATTTTAATCACATACTGAACACAGTAGATTCAATAAAGCAGTAGGTTTTGTATTGGTTGAACAGCAAAGATAATGCAGTTTTTGATTACAACATGTGATTGATTCAATACTGATTCTGTGAAGTGGTTTTTACTGTGTAGTATAAACTGTAATATGCATGTCGCTTCATCTGGAGGCAAATAACTCAGGAACAGGCATCCAGGAGCATCTACAGTATACATATAACTAATCCTAACCTTAAATCACAATGTTACCCAAAATCCTTAATTTAAGCCTAACCTTAAAGTCACTCTCAGTTTACAAAATTGATATGTTCTATCCAACAAACAATTCTCTATTTAATGCAGGGCTAATCGACAGCCTGCATGTAATATACAGTCCTCCCTCATTATAAGGTGGCCCCTTATACAAGGTGGCACGCATTTGCCCAATGAAGCCATTTCACAAGTACTGGTATTCTCGTTATAAGGCAGAACACAAATAGCAGTCTCATAACTATGGCTCCTGACTACAGTGTTATAAAGTGGGAGAACTGTATATATGCTATAATACCTAACGTTTTGATAAACAGTTGACAGAATCCCAATTCAAATAATTTTGACCTTGATCAGTTGCCTATTAAAATGAATGGGACTTCAGTTACAACTAAAATATGTACATCCACAAACTCAAGAAAGGGGTGATCAATCTAGATGATTATGGCCAATAACTCATCAAGAGCCCCCTCAAGGGGAAAATAAATCGATTCCTAATAAAACATAACATACTGGTAATCAGTGTTTGTCTAATATACAGTACGCCACAACACCTCAAAACCCCATTCTTCATGACATCAGCAGAACCATACTGAGATTCAACCTACTAGTGCTTTATTTTCAATACATTTTTTTCACAGCAGGGTTAGGCAGAGGTATTGCTCCAGTTAAAGGACAGCCTTCTTTAGCTTTCTTGTTTTCTTTCAGTGAGCTACTCCAACACTCATTCGCTCTCTTGAATTCAATGTGTGTAGCATAGGAGCAGACGGTGTATAACGCATTAATGGAGACATTCGTTTCTGAATTCTACTGAGTTTAATTTAAATTTTTATTATTATTTCTTCAGCTGCCTCCTCATGGATTCAGTCTTTATTTAACTGCGGCATCTGCTATATTTTTTTAAATAACACTCGCAAAAAAAAAAAAAAAAATTCTTACATTAACATCTGTCGTCCTATGACAATGGTCACATTAGAATGGTAATTATTATTTTATGGGCGGAACAAAACAAAATGCCTCTGGCAAAGGGGGGGGGGGGGGGGGGGGGGGGGGGAAGTTCATTGTATGTGTAACCTCCCGAATAGGGCGATTATGGCCAAAAGTTTGACATCATTTGGAATTATAGGATTGAGACATAATAAAAATCAAAATAAACTATATGAACATAATTTAGATCTTTTATTTAACTTTACTTAATCAAAGAAGCTATTGCAAAAGTCTACCGGAAGCCAGTAGTACAGTATTTCATGTTGGAAAAAATGGTCACATTTTTCAATTTTTGTTAGATTTTTCGTTAGGTATATGGAAAACTACAAAGCGGTATGTAATTCAATATGTTAACCTAACGTTATTCAGCAGGTTTCATTTAGCTTTATGAAAGAGTGCTGCACTTCATTCTTTTACATCACAGCGGTCTATGCACACTGCATTCCAGCATGGTTATCAAAGAGAGATTTATATTCAGCTGCTCCTCAGTCCAACACTGACAGGCTATTTTCAGTAGGTGTTGCTTTGTGATGAGTTTTGAAACCTCAAGAATATTTTTAAAAAAGGAACTGTATTCTCAAATACAATTTACTGCTGTAGCACAAAATTACTTTTTTTTAAAAGAGCATGTTTGATAAAGGAATAAACACAATTTGTGATATTCTGAATAAGGACAACAAAATTGTGTGAGACACTGACTGGCTAGATAAAATTCAGAATAACTCTAGTCTGCAATGTATTGAAATGATTGTGGAGATGTGGTGAGAAAGCTTCAGTGTGTCAGCAATTTCACAAGGGAAATGATAGGGTGCCAGTGTAACAGGTTCGTCCATCTGCACTGTGACTGCATTGCCTAATGCCTGCCAGGTTTCTTGACTGCATGACCCCCCTGCAAACCACACAGTCATGCCTGAGACCATACTGTCATCATTTTGAAATTCAACATTTTTCTGCATTAATATTGACTTCTGGAGCTTCAAAAGACCATGAATAAAGAAAGCTTGCATTTTTGATAATGCATTCTTTTTGTTGAAGGAATCAATGTATGCTTTTAAATAAAATACATTTTGCATTATGCATTACTGTACTTTTCAGTAGCTCAAAATTGCTAAAAAAAATAAAAATGCCAGGTGTAACACAACATTCATTTTCACTTCATCTCTCATGCTTGTAGAAGGACAGACTCCATGTATTCATTCTTATCAATCTATCTTGAATAGCATTTGTCTCTTGGTGCAGTATGTTATATCATATAAAGGCACTGATAAAAATGTAACCGTCTGATTTGTCCTTTATACTTTGTAAACATTTGGAACGAAACAGACTACCTACAAACTTCAATAAAGGGCATTATAATGAAAGCAGTCAACACTGGCTTTCTTGCATTTACAGTGGAAAAATTGGTTTGCACAATTTGTTTTTATACTGGCTGCTTTTGATTAAAAAAAATATGAAAAAAATAAAAAAATCATGATGTTATTCAGTTGAGCAGCTTACATTGTAAAACTGCTGAAAGTAGTCCCAGTAACCAAAACATCTTCCGTCAAAGTAGCAGGACAACTTTCCTGCAAGTCCCTTATCAATCTTCCAGATGTGTTCTCACTTTGACTTCATTTAACCAGCCATCACACTCTAAATTCACCCCTGTGCAACAGGTATTAGAACGCCACAAGAAACATCCCTTTGCTGTTCTCAGGATTTTGCAAGTGTTGTCAGAGGAAATCCTACAGTAATTTACAGTGTCAACAGTTGCTATGATAATGATAGGTATTAATAGAGGCTCCAATTCATTTAGTAGGCGGAAGACATTGCTCTACCTCCAGAACCTCGTTAAGGCAAACGAACGAATGCTAATAGTCTGGTTGTCTATCTTGAATGCAAATATGTGAGCTACAGTAGGACTCGTCTAATGGAATCAGTGCAAAGTGTTGGCGTAGATACTCAAAACACAATTAACTAGTAATATCAATGTGAGCTTGTCACATGCAGGACCATCTTCACTTGTCTTTTGTGTAAAAGGAACAGTAGTCTACACAAGCACAGGTAGGTTTTTAAACAGGGCAGGCCTGTGTGTTTATTTTAAACTCCAAAAACTAAAATAAACAAAACCAAAAACTCCTCCCAGGAATGCTAACTAAACTGTTGCAGATCTCAGCTGTACCAGACAGCTAAGAGTATTGATTGTTCACTGAATAATGCACCCATATATTCAAGAAGAACAAAGTCTTACAATAATGTGTGTTTTTTATCACAAGGACCAAATGAGTGACAGGATTCTAAATAACTCTTTGACCTTTGGCATAGTTATAACTGATATATGCTATCATAAGTGATCTAATTATCTCAGAAACTCACATTACATTAAATCAAAGCTGCATACTATTCCACAGGAAACTAATCATAAAACTGTGACTATACAGAATTCTGTTTTTGGAGTTATTGTGTGTGTGTCTGTTACAAACAGCGTGTGCCATTTCAGATACAGTGATAACACTGTTTGGTAAATTCTCTGATTTCTGTGAATTACTCTATGGTAATACTTCAGCAAACAAGAACACTTTTTTATTCTTTTTTTTTTTTAAATATCAAGTCAAAGGGCAATCTTTTATTTTTCTTATATCAGGCTGAATGTGCTAAAAAATATTTTCATGATCTTGCACAATTGTGTAATAACAGAGCCAGAGTTTAGAACTGAGTGTTATAATTACGGATTTACAATGAAATTCCACTTCACCTGTTAGTAATGTTGGTCTCTGTTACAAATGTTTAAATATTGTCCAATAGGGAGAGCAGTCATGTTACCTGCTGAAAAAAATAGAAAATAATACAGGTTATTTCATTGTTTCACTCTGTACCCAGCAGCAGTTTTGACCTTTGATAACTAGACTTCAGGTCACTTCCTGCTTTAAACATCTTATTTTTATCATAAATCATAATGGAATGACTTCGGTGGAGTGAAAGAAGAAAATATTATTCACAAAATTAACAATATTTCTCTACAAGCAGCAGCTGTACAGCAGAGCTGACTGGAGCGTTGAAACCAGCAGCCTGGAAGACTGTGGTTTCAGCAACTCCAAACAAGTAATTCACTGTCCTGTTACAGCTGCTTCCCTGCCACAAGCGGATTTTGAGTAGCGTCCGTGGTACATAATGTAAAGCATTACCATCGACAACCTGCTTGTGGTTCATAGAAAAATTTTTTTACAAAAGCCTCCTGACAGCAATGGGGGAGCCTCTTAGGCCAGCATGCGCACAGATTGATTTCTAAGTGAAATTTCCATTTTGCTGACTTGGAGAATATCCAAAGAATAGCACATCCAAGGTTTTTTTTGACGTTCAAACCTTTTTTTCCTGTCAAACTATAATGAGAATAATATTACAGATGCCCCGTCTTCATCTGCTGTACCTGTATTTCATTTAACAATGCAACCCTATTTGTAGCCACCTCCTGCACGATCACATTTGTAGATATAATAGATCTAAAACATAACTTTAAAAGTTGCAAAATAAACCAGCATAAATGATTTTAGTCAGAGCTCTGAAATGTGTTAATGTACTTTAATAGTACTCCAAGCCCAAGCAGTTCACAAGAAACTAGATTACAATTATATCTGTTTTCCCACTTAGTTTCACACAATGTTTAGATAAACCGATGTCACAACTGGTCCATTGACAGCACAGTGAATGTCGCCTGCCACTCACAGAGAGGAAGCAGCATATCACTTAAAAAAGAAATAACCAAAACATTTACATGTACACTGCAGGTACCTGGAGACAACCAAAAAACCTTGACATCGTCTTGTAGCCACTCAGAAGACTGTTATCTCCTAGGAAACGTGATAATCCTGTTGTTACTGTTTAAGAAAAACAACACCAAAGACTTGGGTTTTGGCAACATGTGGTAGTTATTGTTACCAGTGTATGGTGCTCTTGGTTCCAATTTTTTTTGACATACTTCAGTATTGTAGACTATCTAAAAGACAATGTCTGTTAAATGACCACTTCGATCTGTAAAACTATTACAATACTGCAGTAGAACAGTGGAATACCAGAGATGCAGGTTAACAGAATATAAGTTGAGACAGGATGACTCTTTAGTCTCGAAGATGCTTGTCTCTGTGAGTTTTTATCTGTACTTACAATTCCTGCAAATGTCTCATTAATGACAGCTTCAAACGGTTGAGCTATGGCAAATACCTTTGTACTCATTTTCTTGTTCAATATGTGTTGTCTGATAACCCCTTCTGGTTAACCCTTTGTGGGGTTTTTGTTTTGTTTTAGTTTTTTAGCAGCTTACTTGAAGCTCTATGGAGGTTTCTAAAAAAAAAATTAACTATGAATAATATCCCAACAGCTTTGTTAGGGCAGTGTTTGACCATTTTCCCTGCAGCTGTGTTGAAAAATATCACCCTCCTAGTCAAAGGCGTGCATGCTGCTTTCTCTCAGTGTGATTGATGATAAACTTTTCACCACAGCACCTGTAAACAGACCCTCCTGTCTAGAAGTTAAAGCTGTCCTTTAGCTCTTTTCCACACTGAAAAGTCATCCTGACATTTAAGTCATTGAAAAGGCTACTTCTCTATTTATTACACAGATCCCATGTGTTTTATCTCAGTCGTAGAGAGTTTTATTGAGAAGCACATTAGAAGTAGTCAGTAAAATATATTCATGACTATGCAATCATCCCACAAAGATACAGCTAGCTTGATTAATTCAGTTCCCTTTGATATAGGTTTCCTCTCTCTTATAATAACAAATATGTTACACATAATAGAAAGACTTGTAAAAAATGCATGTATTATAACGTCTCATCGTCATTTCTAATGAATGCTAGTGAGGAGGTTTGAACTGCTTAGTATGGGGGACTCTGATTTGCAATCTACTCTTTTTACTCTGCCTCAATATTCTACTTTCCCCTGTAAAAACTAGAGATATTGTTACTGTTCAAAGTGAAAGGGGGTTGGTATTTAATAAGCCTAGACCACAGTGGACCAATAATCCTGAAGTATTTCCATGTGAGGCCTAATGATTTACTATTTATAATCACATTTTGTCGTTTTCCAATGCTTTGAATTTAATTTAATGCAACATTAAACAAAAGAGAAATATTTTATTCTGCCGAGCAAGTAAGTATAGCATACCAATCTTATGGATTTAAACAGGAAAGGAGCCACACTGACATCAATAAAAACCTATCCATCCTGTGTACCAAAATATGGGCAGCCTGGGATTTTTCACTGCCCTTCGAATGACTGTCAGCAAATCTGGGAGAAGCAGCTGAACTTAATCACAATACTCTATAGGGGGTTCCAACAACATGAGGAAACTCCGCTTCCTCAGTGAGATACTCCGGTCGAAGGGACTATATGAATATAAATGTAAATTAGCAATAAAATATGAGAAAATATGTTTCTCCTGCCTTGCACCAGTATGATTGACACATCCTCTAAAAAAATCTGCCATTCTTACTGATGTCTTTTTTTCTTTCTATTACTCAACTACTGTATTTATTTATATTTTCCCCATTTACATGCAATCTAATAACATGGTGATATGTATGGTAAGTCAGACAATATGAACTGAATGATTGAATTTTCCCAGATTCTAGGATGGTGGTATTTATTGTATATCCACCACCGTTCAGATTAATTGAATGGAGGAGCAGACAGTCAAACTACTGCAAAGTGAGATGGGATTTGTTGCAGGTATTTAAAGAGTAGGATAGAGGCACAATCTGTGCGGGTCTGAATTTAATCAACGCTCCCTGAAGAAGAAATTTCATTACTGACACCCAGACCGACCACAACTGGTGACCCAATTTTACCCCTTTTAATATTACCCCTTACAAACTCCACTTGGTAATAGCTTTCCATGTTATTTGTGTATCCAAAGCTAAAGAGTATATAGCTGTGCAAAACACAGAGGCCCTGCCTATTCATACAGTGGCAAACATGAATCCGATGATCAGTTACACTGAAATTGCCTCAGTGAGTGTAACACCTGAATTAACTCATTTAAATCCACAATAAATTGGAAGTGTATAGGTTTTCAATGTTGAATGTGCCAGATTGTGGCATCTGATGTATTACAGCCTATATATGAGATTAACAATAGCAGACAGTACAAGATAAATAGGCAACTCATCAGTCACTCCTTATTCTGTCAACAGAAGAATTCTCAAGAAGTACTTCTGAACACTTGAATAGAATGCACTGGGACAATTTCATTGAGATGTATTCGGCTGGGCCCACTCACACACAAATAAGTTGTCTGTGGTCAGGCCTCATCAGGGTTCTTTATTCTCAGTTTGACAAACAAGAAAACTGATTTTCTAATGCAAAACTTTAACAAATGATACTGATGTTACAGCAGATAAAAGCAACAACAAATATCAAGGACTCAGCTTCTGCAACGTAGAGGTGGGGATGTGGGTAGATTTTACAAGGGTGTTTTAGTTATATCGCAATTATTAAGTATTTACCAGCCTGCTGTGTCACAGTTGCCATTTTCATTTAGTTGTATTATTAATGTATCTTTATACCTGCCAGAGAGCTAGATCTTATAAATGTGCTCTTTGTATGTAAGGCCTGCAACAATTAAACACAGAAAAAACAGTACAACAAGAGATAGCACTTTGACCGATACATAAATATTAGAACATATATGTTATGTTGCTACTAAGGAAAGATGTATTTTGTGGGATTGGTGTTCACTATACAGTAGGATGCTATCTGGATTCCGCTGTCAGTTAGGGGTGGAGGAAGGAAATCCAGTAATTATTTGCAGTGAAGCATTAAGGCAACATTAGACCCCTGGCAACTTCTGTTCATTGGCCTCTGATCTCTACACATTATCACAGCATTAATATAAACGGAAACATTTTAAAAGTTCTCACTCTGCGATTAAAACTAATTTTAAAAGATTTTATAAAAGCCCTGGAATCAAAGACTTTATGCAGGGAAAGGCAAATAAACACAAACCTCCTTTGGGATGCAGTAGGGGGAATGAATAGAGCATTGTATCTAACTTGAATTGGGTATAAGTTTTGACATATTCTTTGACAAACCATGTCTGCCTTTTAATAATTACCACATATAAATAAAGAGTAATATATTGTAGAATATATGCATGAAAAAAATGCATAGCATCAAAATATATTCAATGGTATTGAAAGGTTTATTATTCCATACTGTTAAACTGAGTTCAAGCCACTATGACCACACTGCCGAAGTTGAACTGCCTTTGAAATTTCGCTTTGCTTTTGTCAGAAATAGTACAAAGAACTTCTACTAGGACTTCCTGAATCATTTCCAGTTTTTGTGCATGCCTCTACCACATGTACAGACCCAAACTCCATCTATTCAGACATATCAAATCCTGCGTTAGGTCCAGATTGTGCGAGCTATAACAATAATTTACAGAGGAATATTCTTGATAACCTTGAAGTTGAATTAGAACTAGCCACTCTCAAATTTACAACAATCTAGGTTATAAAAAAAAGGTTACAAACGGTATTGTATTTAGTATAAGCTGCAGTGAAAGATGATCTATGGGCCAACAATCAAACTACTTTTCAATTCAATTTCATTATATAAAGACAGAAAATAAAAAGCTACTGTCACAGCCCAATTCTGTTTGTTGATAAAATGAGAAATGAAAGCACACTAAATTTGTTCAAGGTCAATGTTCCTCTTTCCACAACATTTTCTGTGTGTCAATTCAGATCACACTGTGATTCAAGAGCCTCCAAAAAACCTTCTAGAGGAAGTAGCTCTCAATAACGTCCAGAAATAGCAAAAGAGACATTTTCAAGCAGGAATGGAATTTTAAAGCATGGTCATATACGTGATTGCTGCCACTGCATTTCATTGTATTTCAGATTATTGAACTAACAGCATATTTCTGAATAATGCATTGAAATATTTCAACCACAGGATCTTATTTGGACACGAGCAAACAGAAGAGGTGAATGAAATCATTTTAATGGTACACAACTATTAATAAACTGGACAGAGCAATAGTTTAGCTGCTCCTCAATGCAACTTTATTTAGTTCTTACTAGTTTCATACTGTTACAATTCCACTCAGAAAATCTGCCTTTGTCTTTGCTGTTGCATGACACATTCTGCCATTAATATTCATATGCCAACAAGAATTCTTTCACGCAGGAATTATTAAAGCTGTCTCTGCTAACCCTCTGGCATGTGGTGTTACCATAAATTATCTAAACCTATTCATACATTAAAAGAGTAGGACTTATATCATAATCTCACAGTATGTCTACAGGGGCTCATTGTATATCGGTTACTTATTAACCCCTGAGCCCACAACCTTCTACCCTGAAGACACTTTCCAGTGCAGCTACCCAAGCTCTCAGATCTTTATGATATAAAGAACAATTTTGTTTTTGACACTGTTGAAGTGAAACCTCACAAGCCTTGCGCCAGTACAACACAGTGGCACTAAGCAGTGTTGTTTATTCATTTAGAATGAAGGGCCACTGGTTGGAGTCCCGGTCATGCCAAGTTGCCCACATCGAAGGCTGCATTGGCAGCTGTACTCCCACTGGCTAGGGAGGGAACTCAGTAGCTTGGCACGACCAGTTGCTTTGTTGCTTATTTGGTTGTTGTTGTTTGCTTGTTTGCTTTGTTTTTAATTTAAAATCTTTTTTATACAGAATCACATCCTAATAGAACCTGACTCAATGAAGCCAGCAAGCCAATAAAGTGAAGATAATCTTAACTAATCAGATGCAAGAAATAATAGCAACCGAGAGTTAACCAAAGTGAAAAATGACATTATCAAATATATTTATCAAATTTGTTTGGGAGCTGAGAGTTTTAGCAGCTGATACTACAAAGTGACAATCCAATAAATGCTAAGACCCATAAAAACAAAAACAAAAGAAAGCATAGCAACAACCGAAAGACGCCTTACAAAAACGCTATGTAATGTCATTTCTCCAACCTGTAATACAAGCGTGTGCATATGGTTATCTACAACACACAGCAAGTATGATTGATTACGAAGGCACGGTGGAAAATAGGACCTACAATTGTGATGGCTATAATTTAGAAGCTTGTCTGAACACCTTTTATTAAGGCAGGCAGTGATACAAAGATGATGTGATACAAATCTTTGCAGTGATACAAAGATATCTGACTGTCTGTTCAAGCAGACTTAAAAGGTAACTGTTTGTCATTAATCTGTATCAATATTTATGTAAAGCAACTGCGCATCACAAAAATAATTTCCAAAGCTTAACAAACTAGCAGCAGCTGGAACCAAATTTGTTTAAGGGTCATCTTATATGCATATGACTTTGCAAAAGTTAGCTTAAACTTCTATGATCATGAAGGCGATTTGCAATGAATATTAACTGAATTAGTTTGCCTTGTAAAAAATATAAATAAAAGGTGAACTTTTATGTGGCCCATGGCCCATGGCTTTTTAAAAATGACTTTGATCGAGTCATCACATCAAAACTCTTTAACAGATTTTAATAAAGGTTGTTACCCAGTAAGTGCACATCTAATTATGTTATTAATTAGATATACCCCACTCTCTCTCATCAAAGTGTGCGTATGCCTTCACAACAGGGGCTGATCTTTTCCCCTGAACACGGAAGAAATGGGAAATCAAATGTCCAGCTGTGTTAAATTTCTTTTTTAACTACTTTGATCTAACAAAAACTGTCTAAATGTCACATGTATTTCAAATTGCAATTAATGCTGAAGTTCTAGAATTGATCTTTCAATTTCTCTATCTTTGCAGTAAGCATGTTGATCCACCTTTCACTCCTTAACATAAGAAATCCCCCAAAACACATACCATTTCCCTGTCATTGGATGGTGTTTAGGTATAGTAGTTGTCAAAGCTACCTGATCTCCTCTAGGTCTTATCAATCAGCTAATGGCTTCAAATCTCCATGATGCCTTTTATACATAAAATAGAGAATATTGGCTCATAGAGTAATACTGAAATAATAATGTGCTGTCACCCTATAGACACCCTATTGATAAAGAGCTCCGTGCTGCCAGAGACCAAATCTGACATGGCATATTTGTTTTTGGCCTCCAGGTGATTGCATGTTTAGGATTGCTAGACACATACAGTTGTATGTTTATCACTTTAGAGTAGATGCTGGTATGCAATTTTTCAAGGGCCCAGAAGTCAGTGCTGACACACACAAAGAAAAAGGGCAGACTGGTTGCTGCATACTAAAATGTGACTTGCATTTACAGATCTATCAATTTTGAACACATTCTTCAACACTTTAAAACTCCTTAGATGAAAGTTGTAGGATTTGTTTACTTACTCAAGTTCGCTTAGCTCAAGTTGTTCTCTGCTATTTACACATACTGAGACTATACTTTCCTCTGTTATATACATACTGTACCTACCAACAAAGTAATTTGGCATTGCCTTGCCTGTAGACTTCAGTGAAATTCACGTCATAACATCTCAAGAGGACTGCCATGTCCTGTAGGGACTTGCAAGAAGTGCCAGCTGTGCATTTCAGACTAGTCTACAGTATGACCTCTGTCCCAGGTGATAGTTTAGGGGATCTGACATCTTGATAATACCCATCAATATCGGGGAAAAAACAGGAGGCAGAACTACACCAGCCATACTATAGTCACTACAGCAACCACATATAATGTGCACAAGGATGACTGATGTCACCTGATAAGGCAACCCCAGTATATCACTACTCAGAAGATCTTCTAATTCCACACAAGATCTTCTAAACACATACCAGACTCCATATCTACATGTGTCCGAGCTGCAGGGGTTACAAAACAACATTAGTATTGACCATGAAGAACTACTAATATTTTGGAAGGGCAGTAAACAGTGCATACGTTTTAATATAGTCAGTAAAGCAGATCAATGTATTGGCCTGTGTCTACATCAGAACATCAATTCAAATCTCACCCTATCAATGACATATTGGTGTGTGAACACCGGCAAGTGTTAGCCCAAGGGAAGCCTACAGAATTTCTCCTTCAAACGGTAGAAGTGATTTTTTCATGTTTAAAGTGATGCACCTGATTGATTTAAGATATCACCCATGGAGCAAAGGAAAATGAGAAATGAAATCTGCAAATGTTTCTGATATTGTGTTTTCCAGAGAAATACATTAATTTGGCTTTCCTAAGCCAGCTCATTAGTATGCATCCCACTGCTTCTTCACACTTTAGGTTGATTAATGGGCTGTATTTACATATTGATTCTAACAAAGCTAAGAAAGGGCTGCACCATTTTAGTCAGCTAGGGAAAATCCCTCCTAAATTGGTTTGCTTATTTAGCACAGGTTGGCTTTCAAATATAAAAAGTTGATATTATTTAAAACCGCCTTAGCAATATTCCACCACAGCTAAACTTCCACTTTATGGATACAAGTGTACCTCAATATAAACATATCTATTTGGATTTAAACAGTGGCAGATCTTAATGCTGCCGCCTTTAAACTAATCAATGTAATTTTGACCTAATTTCCTGTTAAAAAGTGTGGCAGGTGATTATAGAATAGAAGGGGGAGGGTTTTGACTGGTTCAGGCTTTAGAATTACAATCACCAGGAGATGGTCGTGCTCATGCAAGCTGCACAACTAGGGGGGCTAGAAACCATCATCAACAATGAGTGCATGACTGAAGTATGAAACAGCCACACAAATAGAATAACTAATAAACATAACCTCACATATCAATATCACATTGAAAAAGTTAACCTGACCCCACATTACCCCCATGTTAATACTATTCATCTGTCCAGATGTTCAAATATTCAAATTTTCTAAGGCCTTATGTTCCAAAATACAATTAAAATAGTAGCTGACTCAGTTAGTTTTTATTATTATTATTATTATTATTATTATTATTATTATTATTATTATTATCTCCATATGCCATTGGGCATTTCATGTTCCCAGCCATTCAACTTAGCCAGGTCCTATTTACCCTTCTGTTACATCTATGGCATTTGTCCATCTGTTAAAATCTTTTAAAAAAAAAGTCTTGTTCCTGGCTAAATACTTCAAGTGTCTGCTAAAATTTAAATTGCATCACCAAGGTTAGTTTGACTTATGAATGTTGAATGAATGTCTTGAAACTGAATGATAAGGAAAACTTCCCACAGCAGACATCCATGGAGAGGCTCAGAACAGCACACTACCATAAAGAAATACTGCCATTTAACTGGGGAGCTGGTAATACAAAAAGGATTTACAGTACGTTTTGACAATTTTTTTTTTTCCCCCAATGTTACAATGTTTTGGTCCCAATGACTGTTTCTGGGGTTTATCAAAAGGCTCCAGTTAAATGCGGAACAGAAAGACCACTGCATTGGAGTCTCTAAAAGATCTGCAAGCTGGAACCAGAGATACTAAATCAATATTGTAACTGCAGAATTCCCCGAAAGAGTTCTGAGAGAATAGCACAACTGTAAATACTTCTGACACCTTTACATAGCATATCGTATCCCTTTAATATTTCACAAATCCCTTTACTTGCCGAATTCCCTCACCTCATTAACTTTTACAATCGCTTTCCAAGGCATAATTCAATGTATTAAGATCAAGTTCTCTTAAGTCCAAGAGGAGGTCATTTTGTTTTATTCTTTTAAGAAACCACGTCTGTAGATATATATAGATATATATCTATATATATTATATATATATATATATATATATATATATATATAATAATTATCTGAATATTAATATATATAATATATATTAAGCAATAGACTTCGTAATATATTACATTAGTTGACTGTAGAAAGAATCTGTAGAATCAAAAGTATATTCTAAATTAGGTAAGGCTCACAGTTCACATACATTTGAAATTCAAAACAGAAATACATGATATAATCATAAAAGGAAAGATGAAATGTCCATGCAGAAACTTATGGCTCCTTAAGATATTCTCTGGAACACTTTAATCTATTCTACTAAACAACTGTGTGTTCTTGTCACAGGTGGCTTTGTGTGGCGTGTTTCGGTGGTGACGTCAGGTTCAGGAAGCATCAGTAAACACAGATGATACGGGTGAAACTGAAGCGGTATGGCTGCTCTGTGTTTATTAAATAATAAAACAAAGATTTAAACAAAACACACAATAAACAAAATGGCCCACTGACCAAAGAAAAAAAAACACAAAGCAATAATAATCTTTTCTAACAATGAGTGTCTTCGTTCGCTTCTTTGGTAGCATTCGCTCTTTTCTGTTTACGTCTCCGTCTCTAATACTCTCCCTTTGTCTTTCATACTGTGGCTGAAGCCTTAATTCCCCATTAGACAATTACCTTATTAAGGCTCCAGTCACATTCCCACGGGCTTTACAGGGCTGGGGATTCAACCCCATCCCCACCAGCTACACTTGAACAATAATGTCAGACAGCTTCGTCCGTCCACACACAAATATACAGTACATAATAACGATGCAAATAATAATACAAACACACAAATAATAATAATAATAATAATAATAATAATAATAATAATAATAATAATAATAATGGAGGTCACTTTTAACCTTTTGGGTTAAAAGTGAACTTATAGAGAATGCTGTGTTCAATATATAAGAATGGTTCTTTATAGAACTTAAAAAAAACAAATAACTATATAGTTTAATATTGAACATCCAGGACTGTACTGTAAAGAAATGGTAGTCCTGGCCCCTTTTATAGGAAATTAAATTACATGGTTATTATTACATACCATAGTATCCACAATATAAACAATATATAGATATGTTCTTTATTGTTTTGGCATTGGCAACTACTTAAAAATGCATTTGGGTATTTAAATATAAACAAAACTAAATACACTCAAAACAGTATTATTTACAATGCATCAGTTAATTTGAAGCATGAAAAAGTTAATGCTGCAAATGAATAATTGAGGAGGTTAATTTAAGAGCACTTGCAGCTCAGATGTTTAATTACTAGCCATGTAGCAGCAGGTATTTGTTTTTTGTTTTACAGAAAAGGGGTGCAAACTCTGGGTAAATGCTTTGTGAATATGGCCCTGCGTCTTTATATAGAAAAAATATAACTGTTGCAAAATGTGCCATTAAGTCTTTTAGACAAAACATGAGTATAAAAATTATTGCCCACATTCTCAACCTGGTGGCATAGCAATAACAATCTATGATGTGGTGTGGAAAAGAAAAAATGGAGCACTTGTGAAATCTTAGGACAAATCTTAAACCCCAATACACTAGAGCGGCCACTTGGAAAAGAGCTTTGAAACACACTTTAAAGTTATAAGTGTAAAAAGTTGTCAGGATGTTAACAATGAAAAGAAAAATTACAGGTACATTATTTAAACAGTTGTAGCAACGCAAACAATGCTATATTTTTCAGAACCCCGCTATTACTCTTTAATGACCAATAAATCAATGCATATACAGAAAAGCAGAAATTCAGCTGTTTATATAAAACTTAATCGTCTCCCGCGTGGCACATCCAGTAAAGACGCTTTGTATGGAGTGCAGGATGCACCCTATAACCTGGAGAGAGCCAGTTCGAGTCCAGGTTATGCAATCGCCGATCGTGCCAGGGAATTCCCAGGGGGCAGCGCTCAACTGGCTGAGCGCTACCTGAGTGGGGAGGGTTCAGGTTGGCAGTAATCCTCGGTTCACCGCACACCAGCGACTCCTGTGGCCAACAGGGCTCCTGTGTTGTCCTCCGGCACTATGGGTCTGGTGGCTTCCCTGCAGACCTGCAGTGTGAAAAAAGAAGGCTTGGCAGGACACGTGCCACTGTTTCCCGATTTGGCATGGGAGTTGCAGCAGTGAATCAGGATAAAAATAATAATTGGGCATTCCAAACTGGGAAGAAAACTGGGGTAAAAACCATTGGTGACAACTAAATTTATAAATTAAAAAAAAAAAAAACTTAGGCAAGAGCCACAAATAAACATGAACTACAAGGATTCCTTGCCAAGTGACCTCAGTTTAAAATGTTACGTTGAAAAGATAGCTACGGGGTGCATTACGTGTCTATCAACCGCCTTCCAGTGGATAAAATCTGAGACAAAGTTAACGGTTGTTTCAGATGTACTCAATGCATCCTATAGCTATAGGTATTACACAAACAGTGCATCTCTAAGGACTGCAATAAAAACAAAAATTATGGTACGGTACACTGGTATAATTTATATTGTTAACCCAATTAAACTTTTCTGTTAGAAATGACTGCGTATGGTGGCAAATGAAATACCACACATCACTAGAAGACCGCTGCTTCCAACAGTGAACATGCTTAGTAAACGCAATATCCTGGGGTACCCAATAAGAAAGGTGTTTATTGAGCAACTATGAAGACAAGCATAGCAACAACTGCTTTATTGGATTGGATAGATTTATGATCCAGCAGTCAATGCGTCCCAAGGGTATAACTCTACTTTATGTTACAAAATGAAACCTGAAGGACAAATGTATACTGTGCTTAGCCATAGTTTTTACCATATGTGTTATTTTGGAGAAAACCTGAAGTTAGGTATAATGCTGGAACTTGCTGGGAACGCTCGATCTTAAGCAAGAGTTAAGAGAAGAATGTTTAATTGTCAAGCAGCAAACTCTGAGTGATGAGACATTAGAGACTTTTGCAGAGGGGCTTGTGTGTTAGGAAGACATGTTGATATGTGCGATTGCATTCCCTGATTCCCTTGCTTTAACAGCTAAGCTTGACAGCAGATGAACCAGGACTCAATTGCGACAGGCAGTTGAACTGCAGGATTTACCCAAGTATGAAATATCATTCTATCTGATATTGTCAACATTTTATATATCCATTCCACAGAGCATTGCTAAGGTCAATATAGTCAATCATGCCAGCCACTAGGTAAAGTATTATTTTAAAATGAGAAAACGCCATAGACTGTACCTACACTATAGAAAATATTACAATATCAGTCAGTGGCCTTCCTAGGAATTTGTTCTATAAGTGCCCTCAACTCCGCACCTGCATTAGATACAGTCCAACTTGACTCACAAATGCCTTCTTCTGGATATTTAACACATCACAGTTCATCTTGCTCCTCTCTGTGTAATTCATTATTCCAAAGCCCAAAATCTGTCAGTAAATTATCCATACTACCTACAAACGATATGATGGTAATCCAGCACATCTCTAACACAGCCCCAGACAGGATGTATCTATCTCAGGTGTTTTAAACATCCCCACTTCCGTTTGGAAACAGCTTGTCCGTTATGTTGATTGTTTTTCAATAACTAATGAGTGTCTGCATAAAGCTAGTTCCCTTGATATGCTCATTAACTTTCACAGCACTTCAATCAAATGGTATAATTGTGTTTTCCTTTAAAACAAATTAAAAAAAGCAACATACATTGGAATTGTAAGATAAATGATGATACTTTGTGATATCTTTTCATTACCTATTTCCCTGCAGGAATTCAAGAGCGTGATTGCTGGAGAATTATCACACCAGAACAATATACAGCTGCTATAGAATTAAGTTTGCTCACAGCACTGTGGCCAACATATTGTCTCTAATTTAACTGAATGAATTCATTCTCTGCAGTCAGAAGGCTAAGTCAATCAAAGTGGACTTTAAAGTAATTGCGTAATTCTCTGACCTACAAGGTCATCATAATTTGTTGTCTCAAGAGTGTCAGCCCATGCAAACAATTAGAATAGTGAAGCCTTCTTAATAAATAAAGTATAAGATCTTCTGAATGTCATGAATGTACAATAGGTAGTTATACAAATGGCAGCTAACAATGAAACCCCTCATAGTCCCACGTATCAAGTCGGTCTGCCTTTGCAGAAGCTACCCTCTTGAAACCTTTACAGCAGAGTAGTTATGCTGTGTTGGATCATATACCAAGAGTATAACAAAAGGTTTTAAATATCAATAGACATATCAGCTGTTCCTATTAAAAGGTATTGCATTTAAATATAGAAACAGTAAATTAAACTAAATATACATTTTATTTATGTATGTATTTATTATTTTTAAACTTACCACTAATGGGCATTTTATAGTTATGGGTGATATCACCAGAGCAGAGTCTCCCTGGTGAAATCACTTAACTACAAGTAAAAAAGCAAAGTGACAGGGCTTCAGTAAATTCATATTGAAAAGGCATCAATTAAGAACCCATGAAGTCGAGGCGACGGAGCACAGTGTGATTATGGGTACAGGAGTTGAAGTGAACAGATTCATTTGTTTTTCTGGTGGACCTGCAACTCACAGTAGGAGCTCTGCTAAAGTCAAGATATGTGGTAAAAAAAAAAAAAAGCATAGGAAGATTTTCTTTCTTTCGGCAAAAACATTTGAAGTAACACATCACAGCTGTGATTATCTGCAGGCCATTAAGTTAATACAATTGTCTGACTTATCACTGTCTCACTTCTGCTATTTGCTAATCTTAGCTGGTAATACAGCATGCTTCACTTAGATAACCATACAATGGGTTCTATTAAAATCTCTCTTGTGCACGTGCAATTGCTCGGCTTAAAATAAGGTCAGATCTACTCTGCGGGTTTCTTGTGTTGCTTGGTTATAAATACATGTATGGCTTGTGCATCAGAAATGTTTCCTGCAAAGAATGGTGGGGTTCAGCTGTGAGGAGGGCAGAGACTGTGTTTGTTTTCTGATGTTTCTGGTCGCTAGCCCTCGTGCATATTTTGAATCCTTCTCATCCCCATCGAGGGAGATGATTAAACACCTTTTATTATTGTTATTATTATTTATTTCTTAGCAGACGCCCTTACCCAGGGCGACTTACAACTTATCCACCCACATGGCTGAGGTATTGCAGCTATTCTCTCTGCACACCCAAGAGTCCCTAAGCTGGCAAGGGCATTGTGAGGGTTATGCTAGAGATCTCAACTGCATATTGATCACCCCTCATTTTGGCATGGCTCCCACAAAGGCCTTCATGCAGAAAGAGAAAAATACAAAATGAGGAGGGAAACAAAATCCACGCTCATCCTTTGCTGTCCCTGGAGTGTATTCTTTCATAATACTGTAGTTAGGTCTATTAAGTAATACATTGTATATTTAGTAGACAAATAAGACCTAGATGTCTTTAGGTAAGCAAATGAGGTGTTAGTATATTAAATACCTTACTTACAGAATGTGAAAACTAACATGAGCCTTCAATTGATATACATAGTTACACAGTATCCTTGTGCTGTTCTTCCTGTTGTGTTCCATAGAACCATGGCTCCCTGTGGAACAATGCCTCCTTGTTTAAACTGCACATGCATTTGCACTTTTTTTAATCTGTTATAGCTCCTCCCATAAAAGCGTGCCTCCCCTGTACAACGTCTTACTGTATGTATATTTAAAAAAAGATTGGGGAGTGCATATAGGTGTGGTTTCACAGGGAGGTGTGGTTTCACAGAGAGGTGTCGCTTCACGGGGAGGTGTGGTTTCACAGGGAGGTGTGGTTTCACAGAGAGGTGTGGTTTCACGGGGAGGTGTGGTTTCACAGGGAGGTGTGGTTTCACTGGGAGACACAGTTTCAGGGCTTCAGCTGTTGGAACATGCCTGTAGGAGGCATGGTTCTATGGAACACTTGCATCTCATAATATTGAAGCAGAACCTTTGTATTTGTACAATTATGGGCTCTATCCACTGTGCATACAATATGTATTAGCTACAAAAACTGGTGCATACCAGATTAACTGTAAAACCAAAACTGAATATGGGTGCAATTCCAATCTATGCTTCATAGTATTCTATAACTTCTAAAAGCTTGATAAAGTAAAAAGACTTACACTGGGTTCTATCCTGGGTCAGTGACTGACCAGGGGACTTGTAATCAAGAGCTCTTACACCATTATTTTTCTTCAACCATTAGGCAGCACTGCTTGTGTTTGACCCTGTTCCTTGGCATTCTGTCATTAATTTCTTCAAAACAATTGATTGTACCCTCAGGGACGTTGCTCGTAAAATACTGAATTCAATTACTTCACATTCAGGCTATTGTATCCCTGCTGCATTCCACTGTGCTGAAGAAATGACCTGCAGTTATTCACGATAAAAATCACAGTTATTAATAATAACATCTACACATGTCTGCTTTTACTTTGCCTATAACAAGGCTGGAAGGACTGTATTGTATTTAATAAAAGCACCCACTGAATCACTGCTGTTGTTGTAATTCGATCATCTCAGGTTGATAGTCTTTCAGTTCTAAATGCTTGTTCCCTGTTAACTGCAGTTTGATTTAAATTAGTACATGCTAGATTTTAATACAAGGGTTTCCACTTTTTTTACGTTTCACTTTATTGACCAGCATGTCTTTGCATCCATTGTCAATTTCATTGTTCACTTCATTTCACAGGCTATAACAGCAAAAGCATATGAACAGCTTTCCACCGGGTACCTATATATCCATACATGCAATCCACTCTATATTGCCAAAATAATGTATAGTGCTTGTTAGACATCTTAAAAGAGACATTGTAAAGCCTACGTCTCATTAGCGTTACCAAAAATCCTTGTTGGTTTTCCTAAGAAGCAAACTGTTCCTGTCAGAATACTTACTGAAACAATGTGAGTCCAGGTGGGGTCCTACTTACAAATTACAGTTGAACCTCTTTTATCTTCATTGCTCTTGGGACATTGAAAAGGTATTGGCCTGTATAACAAGTATTTGGACAAAGGAGATTATAGGCCCACAAGAGTGCAAATATGGTGGGCAAACATTCCTCGAGTTTGGATAAGAGGGCTGGGCAGTTCAGATAAAGGGCGTCTTGCTGTGCTTCCATTGAACTTATAGTATTTAGGCAGGAAATGGGCTTCAATAGAACAACCGAGCCAAAAACAAAGTTAAAGATCAAATGTTGTTAGCTGATGAGATGTGCCTTGGTTATTATTGCAGGTCTAACCTAATGAAATGGCACTCCTGCTGTATCAGTATCTGTATGTATTGGCATTACAAGGCATACAGAAGTTAAAGTCAACCATGAACTGCATAACTAAATAAAAAATGAAGACATTCCTTGACATTTTAATGGATGACAGGAGATTTTCCTTCAGTTTTACTATATATTGAAAACTGAACTCTATGTGGCGGATAGGTTTAAACTGGGCAACGCTGCAAGTGTGTTGTATAGCTCATTAAAAAATTTGTATTTGTTGAGACTTTTATTATGGACTTTATATATGGTGTACAAAAGTGGGGCGTGTTTGATTAGTGGAGCCTTGATGTTATTGCTGCATACCATTCTCAATGTATTATTACTTTAAACATTCATTATTAGACCATATCAATTTCACATCTTACTACCTTCAGTAAATGTCACACTTTTATATTGCATGCCATTGATATTTGCTCTATGCCCTGCAATATCCAAGCTTGTCTGTGGAAGACAGCATTCTGACTGAACAGCAAGTGAGCCAACTTACCCTTTTTACTTCTAGGAAAAACAATACAGATCAACATCATTAAATTAGGATCAAGGGGAAATGCTGTCTATGGTTAAAGTCAACTGCAGAATGCAAGAGTAATAGATGTTTAGTGGCAATACTGCTAGACTAAGCATCTTATGTTACTGCATTAGTGATGATTCTCTACCTATCCCACACAGTTTTAGTGTAATATATAAAATATAACTGATTACACTTGAATGTTATTATTACGAGATATTACAGTATTGTGATTTCCCTGTACCCTCATGTCATCACCTTTTCTATGCCTGTGGTCTTTTCTTATAGCGCAGCAGTACATGCAACACGACTATTATCATACAAAAGCAAATTGCAACTTTCTGATATCTCAAGCCATCTCATCCTCCTCTATTGTAAAGGTGTTGGTGTTTCTGAGGTCACCACATTGCAGGGAAGCCCAATCTATTCTGCAAGCAGTATATTCCTTTACTTAACAATAAAGGGTTACTTGGTTAAAAATTACACACATAAATTAGCCTATTTGAATAAAGCAACAAATACAGCTTTTAATAATAATAATAATAATAATAATAATAATAATAATAATAATAATAATAATAATATTAAAGCTGAACAGTAATTAATACAAACATATAAAATTTGATCAGGCACATGATGCTTTTAAGGGAAGCCATTGCCCTCTGGTGGCTAAACCAGTGACACTACATTTTTTGTAATGTATGTACTTTACATTTCTGTAAGCACGGGAGGCAGTTGCCTGAAGATATATTGTGATGTAATTATTTAGTTTTGCATTGCAGTTAAATGGCCAGCCACAAACTAAAATTGATACAGACCCACATTATTGTTATTGTGGTAACAGCAATGAAACACAAAAACGGAAAATTGTTTATGCACCATAATTATTTTTGATGTGGATTTGGTTCTCTTTCAAAGGCTTACTTTTAGTACATTTTAATTTCTTTTTTTTTATTACAGACATTTAAGTGGTGCTCTAAGAATGTTATATTTATTTGGTTTTAAAACAAACCCAAGCCTTGAAAAGGAAAGAAGTATCTGGTTGAAAAAGTACAATGTAAACAATAATAACATACTGACTTGTAATCTTACTTACCATGTGTCTGGGAATTACAAGAAATTGGAATTTGTACTTGCTAAACTAGCATGTAAATAAGTGAAACAATATCCAAAGAATATCTAAACGTACAGCACTGATATGCAACATGATAAAAAAAAATTACCTTTTGCATATAATTCTAAAAAACAGAATCACTATTTGTTAGACTGACATGTAAAGTCATCACGAGCTTTCTCATTATCTCTGAAACTTTCTTTTGTGAAACGGATGCGTTATTAAATGCTGGTTGTGAAAGATAATAGTTCTAATGTAAAAGATCTACCGAAATGCATGCCCTTTGCCCACAAACTACTTTTGAACTCAAGCAAAAAAAACAACGTTACCTTGGAAACAGGCAATCAAAATGCTTCTTGCAGAAACTGTCAATGTCAGAAACAGTGTCCTGTTTTATCTCTTATGCGATTAAACGATTTATAAACGTTGAGATTTTTTTCCTAAATGTGTAACCGTTGTCTTTTCAATAAATGCTGTACATGCGTAGCCTTCTGTATATGTGTCTCATTCATCTGGAATTATATTGCATACAACTAGTCTCCCTTTCTAAGCTTAAGAAATGGTTACTGTGGTGTATCTTCATAGTGTACAATAAAATATTTTCTTGCCTAGCTTCTTTACTTGAATGAGTCCTCACCCTCAAGTCTCTTATTACCTATACAACGTCATACGGGTTTGAAGCAAATTTCACTAAACCCCAGCCATGGGAGTTCGACTGACCTGAGGATTAGTGAAATATAAGGCGTTCTTAATCAATCAGTTCTTTTTTTATGATCCCTTTTGAGATGGCCTGGTTGTGGAAGGTGTGCTTTATCTCAATTGCATATAAAACTACTGAATAGACAGATCCACAATAGAGATTTACATCAGCGATGTTCTAACATTGAAGTCTGGAATCTTAACTAACCTGGGCTGCCACTAACAAAACCACACAAGGGTCTGGTATACGGCCTGGTTCTGTGTGAAATAAGCTATAACGTAGCTGGAGGGCACACATTTCCACATTAATGCTGTATTTGTTCCTTAAGTTTAAGTAGACGGTCATCAAGTAGACTTTGTCAGTGTTATGATGAAGGATAAACACTTCCCCTCTTTGTTCTAGCTGCCTATACAGCGCAAAATCTTAAAATCCACTTCCTGCCTACAACTCGTTACCATGTTTCTGTCTGTCGAATCTGCCATTTATTTAGGATGATGTATGCAAACTCATCCTCAATTGCATTTGGAACACACATCTAATGTTCATGCATGTTGTAGTTATACAAATTAATATTGTACTGGAATTGAGGCTTTTGAACGTTTTACATCTACTTTTTATATACTGTCAAGTGTTTGTGAACAATACTATATAGCGTACTCATGTTTATAAGTGTGGAAACTACATTTTTTTTTATCGCATTTCATTTTGGAATTGCACATTCATTCAAAACAATGACAATTAAGATGATGCCACATTGCTTTTCAGATGCAGAGATAAATAGGTAATTATCAGAATTAAGGTGTTTAATTCAGTTTTAAACATACTTTCTTATCAATACATTCTACTTGTTATTTTTAAAGAGTGAACGTTCATGGGTGTCTGCAGTCAACCCACTTGTCCCCTTGTGGGCTAGGGGTTTATTGGAGCCTCCGCATACTTGGAATAACTAAAGTTCTCCATGAATGTCCTGCAGGTAGTAACAGGGGTACAGTATGTCTGTTATTCTCTTAGTGTTGTAGTAACAAGCATGCTGCAGAAGTTTGCCTCCTTACAGCTCAAACTATCATTGTGTCTATAGACCTACTTTCTGATAGTCAAGTTTATATTTTTGTGTAAAACTTAACATGACTGCAGGACACTGTAGCTTCAATGTGTAATGGAGTTATCATTTTGAAAGCAACTTTTCAGCTTTCAAGTCAATATCAGGCCTTCCTATTTAAAAAAAAAAACAGAAGTCTTGACTTAAAAGGAGGGCTGAATCATGAAGTGGTTCGAGTTTTCTGCAAGAGTAATGAAGCGCCGATATAAAAAGGATTGTCTGGCAGCTGCTTTAACAGGCTGTCAGTACCTGGTACTTACCTACTAAATTGCCTAATGTATGAAGAAGCATCAGCCATGAAAAGAAATCAGATAAACAAGACAAGTTCATCGGTTAATTTGAAGCGTTTGACAATTCATTAAGTAAAAATAAATATGGTTTCTTTTAAGCTCTCTGAGCCTGAGTGTGACAGCATTCCTTGATTTTAAAAAGTTTCAAAGAGCTAGTGGTTAAGAGGATTATTCACAGCTTGTCATCAGTTAGCACAGCTGGGCTGTGAAAAAGAAAGCAGAAAGGCTTTCACTCTCTAAAGGTTCATTCACACTTCCTTGACTTTTGCTGGTGCTGATCATCACATTCTCATATATTCATGATAACAAGACCAGATGTTTAAAATTGAAGCCCAGAAAGAGAAATATATATGAACAAGGTTAATAAATTACCCAAAACTGCAATTTCAATCTGCACAACATAGGTTACTGTTAAAACTATGACTCCCTGAAGAAACCACAGTCATATAATATTAATTTGTGAGGTATATGCCAGAGAATTATTCCTGTGTTACCATAGAAGCAACGTTTAATAGGCTCTGAACACTGTTCTGGATTATGGAACCCTAGCAGATTCCAAGCACCTCTGTACACCTTGGTTGTAGACCATTACCTATATGATGGGAAGCAGGAGCAGGGCATATATATTTTAAAACATATGCTTTTTCATTCAACTTGAATATATATTTAATATCTCTGTGTGTATATGGGAGCACATACATAAACCTCTATGGTATTAATTTAAAATCTATAGAACACTAAAACATATTGGTTTTAAAAAGTGCTGAAATCCATACCTGAAACTAATGGTAAAATTCAAACTCCAATGAGTGAAAGTGTTACTTATTACCAGGCCTGATAAGAACGGCATTCTAATCATAGCTGCACAATTGAGGAAGTAATTGTTATGTACAAGTTTCTCCCGTGAGGCATTAGGAAATGCGAAACTGTATGCTATCTTGGCAGAGAAATCAACCTTTGATCGTAGGCATTGACTCTGACTTAGAGAAGGCAAGCATTAAAATCATTTATGTAAGGAGGCTTTGTATAAGTTAAGACCTCAGAAGGGAGATTCTGGTTACTGGTGTGAATTCATTAGAAGGGCTGTTTATTGACAAAAATTGTTGGGTGAAAGAAAAATTAACTTAGTATACTAGCAACTCAAGTAGACGACTGTAACCTGTGAGCAGATAAAAGATGTTCCTCCTTCTCCAGAACACAAATATGAAACAGGGATACGACAGAAAAGGGTTTATCTTAAATCCTGAGTAAATATTCATCCATTCATTTATAATCACAGATATCAGAGAGGAAGGAGCGCTGCATTTCAAAATGATCTTTTGTTTTTTCTGGGATCTTATTAAAAGACATCGTTCAAGCTAAAATCTATTAAATAATTGATTGTTTAACAGATGGTCTTCAAACAAACAAAAGAGCTTGATGAACTCTCTTGTTTTGCTTCACAAGTACAGTTTTAAAAGGGCTGGCACAAAAACAGCAACTGTTACTTTGACTTATAGACATCTGTGTTTGTGAGCGCTGAAAAAAAATGAACGGAGATTGCAGAGTTACAGGGTAGTCACAGAGTCTTCAGTTCCATTTTGAATTCCAAAATCTAACTAGAATCCCATTCCCCCAGCACAGATATCAACATCAAGAGCTCTCCAGATGCACTGCTCGGGCTCTTGTGACACGACATCTTCTGGCCAATTGTTGTAATTTCTGTTTAGTTTAATTTCTAGTGTGCATACCTACCAGTGATAACTGGGTTAATTCTTGCTGTTTGGATTATTCATAATATTGCACAAATAAACTTCACATAGTACTTAAACTATAAGAATTCTGCTCCTCTGCCCTGCACTATATCTAGCTTACAAGCAAAACAAATAGTGACACAATATGAAAAAGAGTTCATAATAAGTAGGGCTTGAAGTTTTAAGTTTTTACTTTTGATCACATGAAGTCCATTTAAACTTATTCTGTTTCCTAATTAAACTCAGAAGAAGCTGTTAATTACAAAACAATGTCACTTGTTTTCAGGGGCGCTGGAAATAGGGGTGCTGGCGGTTATACAGGGGTTACAGTTTTGCACCCCCACTTTCTTTTCAGCATACATTACCCAGTACTGAGTGTATAGTGATAGCAAGTCTGTCTATCAGGAAGCTTCCAATTACTAATTAACATTAAAGGGAGGGAGAGATTTGGAAAATAAAAGCTGAAAAGTTCAAGCCCTAATAATAAGATAGATTAAAGTACTTGATGTCTTGCTTTAATGTTTACTAAATGAATAATAGATCAATATGTGCTATTCAAACTTGCAGTACCAATTCTTTTTTCAAATTAGACAATTAATTCCAGCTGAGCAAAAAACTGTTCAATGAGTTATCACCGAAATTAAAATTCATGTCCATTTACAATTTTGAATGGATTCACCTGGAAGTTTTTGAAAGCTCTATAGTCCTACATTACATTTTAAAATGCAAGGTGAGTGATAGGGATTAACTACCTTTCGATTTCTTCTTTCTATAAAAGGGTAAGAAAATCATTTGCAAACTGCTGGTTAAAAATATTTGAAAATGCACTTGCTCCCCAAGCATGCACATAGCACAATTGGGCATTACTTTCTCTGTGTCAGTGCCGTATTGTTTAAAACAGAAACACATTTTTTTATGTATTTTTATGTATACCGTGCAACTCAGAAAGCCAATTTGCAACTCAGAACTACCCTTAAATGATTTAAAAGTATACGAAGGGAGTTATGAAGGCTAGAGTAAAATGCATTCCTTTATAGTACAAATTTTAATCAAAGCCTCAACTCATGCAGGTGTAGATGTTGCTGTGGCTATTTAGCATATAAGAACAAAAGAAAATGTACAAGCTAGAGGAGGTTCTTTAACACATCTAAGCTCGTCAGGTTCCTAGAAGCAGATTGATCTCAAACTTTGTCAAGTTGGTTCTTAAAGGATCCAAATGATTCTGCCTCAACAACACGACTAGGTAGCTCAATCCATACCCTCAGCCATAACTACACCCACCCACACCCAATCCCATACCCATACCCGCTACAGCAGGGAGCTGCCAACCCTGGTCCTGGAGAGCCACAGCCCAGCAGGCTTTATAGGTTACCAAAAACTTGAAAAATAAAACACTCAAATTTTCTTCAATTTCCATTGTGTATATATACCTGTCTCATTTGAATGATTTATTTTTTAAAAAATCAATATTATGCATTCTGTACAATTGTTTTATATAACAATAATATGATCAAAGACTAAATTCATGCAGTAAAAACAAATGCAAAGTTTCAAGTGCCTTCTCAATTTTATGCACACAACAATTTGCCATATAAAAAAAAATCAGCAGGTTATATTTTGTGTCAAAGTAAATGTCATGTGAATTACATTACGTGCCACTAAAACATTACATGAATAAGAAATGTAATCCTGCTTTCTGAAGACCAGAATGTTTCGCTTTATATTCAATAGACAACCACAGTCACAGTGCAATACCATGAAGGAATGTATGCCAGCACTGACAGTGCATGCATCAGTAATTTGCTAGTAAGAACGACACACTCGACATTCACCCCTGCACCACAAAACATGACTTCTACAATAGCCATCTTGTTTGCCATACAGCAGGTTGCTGCAACATTATTGTACTTTGATAAAGCAAACCTGGGGCAGTTTCCTTGAAAGAGGTTTTTCTCTTTGGTCTTGGGTTCCTGTAAAATAGCCTTAATGCATAATAAAAGCCGTTCTGAGCTCTCATGTGTTCCTAATGCAATCTGGGGGGCCCTTTAAAGTCGTGTGAGAGCAGCACAAGCCACCCGTAAATCAAATAAAGATTTACCACCACCACAATTACTGGACATATAGGCATAGGATATAAAACCTTACAACAAAGCAATTTTACTTCCCGTTATGAAAGTCAACCTGGATAGTCTCACACTTCACTCCGCTTTTTGTTTTGGATTGCTTTTCCAGAGGTTTCATTTTTTTTGTTCTACAGCTATGGCGAAAAGTTTTGCATCACCCCACAGAAATTAACAAATTCACATGAAACCGGCTGAATAATGTTATGTTAACATATTGAATTACATTCCGCTTTGTAGTTTTCCCATATACTTAACAAAAAATGCGGCATTTCGAAATCTAACATGAAATACTGTACTACTATTATGGCCTCCGGTAAACTTTTGCTGTATCATTTTGTAGTTTCTTTGATTACAAGATGTTAAATAAAAGATCTAAATTATGTTCATATTGTTTTATACACTGAGGGTACAAAACATTAAGAACACCCCTCTAACATTGGGTTGCACCCCCTTTTGCCCTCAGAACAGCCTCAATTTGTTGGGGCATGGACTCTACAAGGTGTCGAAAGCGTTCCACAGGGAGGCTGGCCCATGTTGACTCCAATGGTTCCCACAGTTGTGTCAAGTTGACTGGTAGTGGATCTCTACTCCGAATAGCTCGTTCCATCTCATCCCACAGATGCTCAATTGGATTGAGATTTGGTGACTGGGCAGGCCACTGCAGTAAGATGAATTCACTGGCATGTTCATGGAACCATTTCTGGACAATCCTAGCCTTGTGGCATGGGGCATTATCCTGCTGAAAAAATCCATTAGAAGATGGATACACTGCTGCCATGAAGGGATGCACCTGATTGGCAATGATGTTCAGATATCCTGTGGCATTCAAACATTGCTCCACTTTTATCAAGTGGCCCAATGTGTGCCATGAAAACACCTCAAACCATCACACCACCACTACCAGCCTGCAATGTTGGCACACGACATGATGGATGCATGTACTCATGTGGTTTTCTCCATACCCTAGTCCTCCCATCAGCGTGAAACAGCAGGAACTGGGATTCCTCATACCTGGCAATGTTTTTCCAATCCTCCAGTGTTCAGTGTTATCGTTCCTTAGCCCACTGCAACCGCAGTTTCTTGTGTTTTGCTGAAGGAAGTGGAAGTCTGTTAGGTCGTCGGCTGCCATACCCCATTCGTGTCAAGGTACGACGAGTTGTATGTTCTTTTATGGGTCTTTCAGCACCAATGTTGTACTGGACTGTCAGTTGACTAACTGTAGCCCGTCTGTTGCTCTGCACAATTCATGTCAGCCTCCATTGGCCTCTTTCATCAACGAGTAATTTTCGACCACTGGCCTGCCGTTGGCTGGATGTCCTTTGGGTGATGGACCATCCTTGATACACACAGGAAACTGTTGAGCGTGAAAAACCCAGCAGCGTTGCAGTTCTTGACTGCAAACCAGCGAGCCTGGCACCTACTACCATACCCCATTCAAAGGCACTTAAATATTTTGTCTTGCCCAATTACCCTCTGAATGGCACATATACAATCCATGTCTTAACTGTGTCAAGGCTTAAAAATCCTTCTTTAACCTGTCTCCCCTTCATCTACACTGATTGAAGTGGATTTAACAAGTTACATCAATAAGGGATCATAGCTTTCACCTGGATTCACCTCGTCAGTCTATTTCATGGAAAGAGCAGGTGTTCCTAATGTTTTGTACACTGTGTGTGTGTGTGTGTGTGTGTGTGACCATATATATTATCATATATATATATATATATATATATATATAGTTCAATATCGACATATATACAACTAACATGAAAAATACCTTCATTAAGGGTCCTAAAATTCAATGTCTTAGCTGTATACAGCATGCTTGTTTCATGTAGGCTGAGTAATTCCCAGGAATCAATCCTTGTTTACTTAACCAATCTCATATGCATCTTTTTTTTTTTAATTTCCAATGTCGATGGTAATGTATAAAACTCAGACTTTTAGAATTAGAGTACATAAATCTTGCACTGTAAAGAAAAATCAAGATTAATAAGTTTTGTTTTTGCAGTCCGCATTTTTGTAACATTAACGTAATAAGGAATCCAAGTTCTCCACCACACTAATGAGAAAAGAGGTAATCCCATTTCCATAATGTTTCTTTGGAATACAATATATTGTGACCTGCTCGTTAAGAATAATTTACTTGATGCTTAAGTGCAGCCTTCATTTGGAATTTTCTGGCTAATGGCTGATTTCTTTGCAAGACATTACATTTAATAATAAAGCATGCCTTCTTCAACAGTGTAAATAAAAGCATGCTAGACGAGAATCCCAAAACTCTTAACAAAGGCAATTAAGCTTATAATTAAAAAAAAAAAAAAAACACAACACTGCCACATAAGAGAAAACCCTATTAAATTGTTATGCAGCATTTTATACAGACATTGGTTATTTTCTTCAGTAAAAGGCTCATGGGAAAACCCATTTTAAATCTTAATGTACCTGACTTAGTAATTCTAATAAAAGGTTCCGCTTTTAAAATGGCTCTGCAGGAATGTTCTCATTTGATATTGCACTGAAATTCTAGCTTATAGAGCTAGAGCTTATAATTAAACACATTTTTTTATACTTATTCATATACACATCTTTTCAGGTTTTATGTGAATTCCTTCCACACCCAAAGTCAAGGACACATGGCTCTGGTACAATATGGTCACCAATTATTTGTGAATTCAGGAGATATCCGTTAACATTTGATTAAAAACAAACAATACTTTCACACTTGTACTACATCCCTTATTATATGTAGCACCAAACATAGTAAATGTTGATGCTCACTACTACCTAAGTGCAATCCACACAGGATGGCAAAGGAATAAAAAAATCTAAAGGAAGCTACGTAGTAGTTTGCGTCTCTTGCATTGTGCAGTAGTTAATTTAAACAAGGTTTTTTTTTTTTTTTTTCTCTTCGTACTTGTCCTGTATGCATTGGCCCCTAAAAGAGGTGAATTTCACAGTGACCCCTCAATTTCCCCGACTACCGTGAAATCGCGATTTAGGTAGATAAAACATTTACATTTGAAATTGCTTTAAATAAAATTGAGACACTAAATGCAATAAAAGAAACATGGTATTCTATAGTAAAAACCTTTATTATCAGTGATGGTATATTCAGACAGATGTTTTAAAGTTTGTTATTAGAACATGCTTTCCATTTGTATTTAATGTAACAAACAATGACATTTTTTCTCTCCATATTGCATTTAATGAAAAATGTGGGTGTTGGCAATGCTTGATATACATTTCTCTAAATGCAGTTTGTATGCCAACATTTTTTGTACAGGAGATGACCTTCTCCCCCCCAGAAAATAAAGAACTGAAAATATCCTGTAGAGAAAACTGTAGGATGTGCTGTATTACTGATCGTCTCCCATTTCCACATCTTCTTGTAATTTTTGCACCATCTTGTCCTCCATCATCTTTGCTTTGCCTGTATTTAGAAGTCACATGAATAAATAAAAGCACATCAATAACACATTTTCATGTTACCCCTTCACCACACAGCTCATCAAATTTAGCTGCTAAACAGTGACACCTGCAGGCACAAAAAAGGAGCTGGAGAAGCCACTGTGTCAACTTGTGTAGGCTTAAGCTGAACAATTTGATATCATAGGAGATTCCTTTGCACCCAGGGGAAAAATCAAGGATTCACCAAGATGTCACACAGAACAAATAACAATATATGGAAACTCAATAATTCTTATCACATATTAGTTATTCTTCCCCATAATCAGCACTAATCTTGGAAGAGACTAACACAAAAAAATAATCATAAAAAAACACAACGTGGCAAGTTGTGGGCAGATCAAATACCAGAGATTTTATATTTAACTTTGCTTTCCAGTGAACCACCTGTGATCATGAGTTGATATAATTTGCAGCACTGATAAAGTACATATTAAAATTAGCTAAAGGAAAGCTTTTACCCAGTTACTCCCAGATTAATTAGGAGAATAGCAAGCATGCATTTTAAAAACAACCAGGGATGAGAATTCATATGAAAATGAGTTCCCCCTTGATTAAACACCGCCAAGCCAGCAGAATAAATCACAACCTTCCTGTAGAGAGGCTCCAGAAACACAATGAATAGCCACTCGCTTTTAAATCCGATTCTTACCTGCATGAGGAGCCCGGATAAGGTGGATATTCTTTTTGACCTCGCTGATAGCTTCCTCCTTCTCCAGCTGCTTGCCCTTCTTTAGCCTTTAAGAGTAAAATCCAAAATGAATACATTAAACACAAATGCATACAGGTTTACTTTCACACAAACAGTTAGATCACAAAATAAAGAGCACAACACCATGTTCAAAATGGTAACCTTTAGCACAAAAACAACTATAAAATATTGCACTGTATAGCAGCCCTTTTACATGTGTTTGCATTCAGTATAATATAGCAATGTCAGGTTGTTTTAAATAAATGTTTATTGTAACCATTTTAAGATACATGAGAATAAAAAGTACCATTTTGGAACCTAGATATATATATATATATATATATATATATATATATATATATATATATATATAGAGAGAGAGAGAGAGAGAGAGAGAGAGAGAGAGAGAGAGAGAGAGAGAGAGAGAGAGAGATAGGATATATATATATATATATATATATATATATATATATATATATATATATAGATAGATAGATAGATAGATGTATCTATTAAACACGCAATTACACAAAAGCCCATATCTCACCTGTTCATAATGAACCTTGCTTGACGTTTCCGTTTGATTTCTTCAACTCTCTTAATAGACTCCACTAAAATAAGTTAAGAAAAAAAACAGGATTTGAAATGGATTCCACAGACATATGCAGTAGAAAAATGAATGTGTGTGTTCTCGTCATGAAAACAAACAGCAGTTCAATGTATAGAGCCTGACAGCCTTATTCAGTTCTTTCAAATGCTATAATATACACTATAAAGACGAATGCATTTCATCTGCTTACCCGTCTTGTTCCACAACTCCCTCTGGTACTTTAAGGGCTCGTTTCTGCGCTTCTCAAACTCAAATGAATTGTCCTGCAAGACAAAACACAGACATCAACCTCCTAGTCTATTATAAACATGTAAATGCCAGCAGGTAATGAACAGAGCCCAACTCACTACAGTCAATTCTTTGCCTGAAGATTTGCGGAAAGCCTTGGTCCATCTGACCTTCCTTGGGTTGCGCTTCTTCTTGAAGTTTTTGTGGCATTTTGATTTGCAAAACCTGAAAACCTAAAAATAACAGAAAGTAAAGTAAAATCTCTGCAGAGCACAACCTCAAATACACTTTGAATGTCTACTGATGTTCTTGCAGGCAGCACTACTACAGATCAAATAACGCTACAAAAGCATCAATCTAGAGATAAATAAATTATTATACTTTTGTTATTGGAGTTGCTGAAACAATTACCACCAATACACACGCGCATTTTAGCACAGGTATACAAAAGGGTCTTGTTAATAAAGTTTTTACTTTGAGATAAATATAATTCACTGTTGTCTTTTTACTGCAATACACCAGTTCAGTAGAACTACTCTCGTGCCATCAAAGAAAACCCGTTTTCGCTGACAGTTCAGTTCGTAATACAGAGACACTTGAAATGTTTTTAAGATAAAACTAATAAAACAATTCAATTATTTTCGCAAAGATTTACTTGGCAATGTGATTCTGAATAGAATGTAAACAAATGACATCACAAAGCAGTGCCATGCTATATTCAGCACTTACAGCATCAAAATAATAAACATTTAATAGAACCACTTTAAAATTATTCTATAAAAGGACACGTATAACGTTAAAAACAATTACACGACCGTGCTATGCTTTGCATAACAAACACATGGCGTATTTTTGTAAGATAAGGCCTGAATCTAAGAACACTGACTACTCTTCAAAAGACCCCTTACCTTGCAGTCATTTCGAACAAACATCATCCCATGCCCTGGGTAGACCGGCCCAGAGCAAAAATAACATTTTTCAATACGCATATTTAATAAATACAAGACTCTAAACCACCAACTGAAACACTGAACTCCACAGCCTCGCTGGGAGGATTTACTAAAGGAAGTGGAAAAGTTCAGCTTCCGGAGAAGAAGGGTGCTGTACAGTGGTTTGTTTTGTGACACTGCCCCCTGTTGGACCTGCTGCATACCGCTCAGAAACAGAAGCTGTTTCTATATATTTTAAAATGTATTTTAAACACAAACTAAACCCCAAATATTTTATAGACAATGCATGTTCATATTGTATGCCCCATATTATAAAATATTTTACAGAACTGAGTGAATGACTGGATTTTGCTTTAAACTATCTTTGAAGTTTAAGTTGTAGGAATATTCTGATTTTATTTGTCATCAGTAAATACAGTATAATCGTAAATCTCAAAAAACTACTCACTTCTAAATCTTTTGTAGTCATTGTAGTCAGTTAATTTGGATTCATATGTTGTTTTTTACTGACTTTATGTGAACGAAAAGACACACATTTGCCCGTTTTCCCATTGGAAATAGTGATATTTTGAAATATCACTGTCCTGGTCACAAAAGCAAAGTTTGTGGGGAATAATAGCCATTTTCTATACTTTTGAGGCATAAGCAATTAGGAAATAACACTTACTACCCAGGAACAAAAAAACAAAAACATTGTTACACGGTGTTATTCTTCTATTAGAATTCTGAGAGAAGTCCTATTGGGTAATTAGCACCATATGTATTATTGACTTTTAAAGAGAATGAAGTTGTAGTAGTTACCAAAACATTAATGGATGTTTGATGAAGCAATTAGAATGGGCTAAAACCAGGTTCTATCAGAAACAAAGTGCAGCCTGGGTTCAAAAGCCTTTTTTGCAGGTCCCTTTTACTGATATTTTCTGTGTTAAGGTGCTGTGATAAATTTAAACCAGGGGTGGCCAATGTTGACCCTTCCACTCCTGGTCTTTGTTCCAACCCTGTTCTGAATTGTTTATTTTAACCAATTAATCCCCCATCCAGACCCCAAAGTAGTTCATTATGTAAGTGTACCTGTTAAATCTGGAGTGGAATAACCCTCTGGGATTGTGACTGGAAACCCCTGATCTAAACAGTGCCATTTCAAAATAATAATAAAAAGATTCACTTAATGTTTTTCAATGTGTTTTTGTAGCATATCTTAAGGCTTCAAGACCAGCATAGAGGCAACACTGTTTCAACTGTAGTGTAGTTCTCGCTTCTACACTTTGATTGTCATAGATCTCAGCAAACCCACACCAATTCTTGGTTCACATTTCCCCACAATACAATTTTCACCTAATAACCCAGAATCTTTTAATTATTTGGTATCTGTTCCTAACCTCTCAACATCTTTCATCCCAGGTTTATTTCAATGCTGATGCTTTCTTAAGTATGAAGCACAGCAAGAGTCAAATGCACTAAAATTGCTGTGTTGTAATATATTCTCACTTTGTATTATATTCTATACCAAATGCAAGCTTTATAGTAAACTCTTTGGTGTGCCGCACAAGCATCTCACAGCTTCAAGCACCAGTGCAGGTTAAAACCACAGTGCAAGGTAAACACACATTAACACAACCGCTCTATTGAAAAATGTAAAAAAAAATCAACCAAGTTGAAGAATTCTTCCAATAATGTACAAGACAAGAAACCCACAAGTATAAAAAGGTACACTTTCTTTAATTGTAAAGGGTATTTTTTTTTCTGTCAGGTGAAGCCATATTTAATTTGACAGCCTTGTAAACACATTCAAACAATACTGAAGCGATAAATATTTATTTTATTTTTCAGTATCAAACCTAAATGATTTTACAATTGGAACATGTTTAAAATGGAAACAGATATTCTCAGTGTTTTAGTACATAATGTTAATGGATAATATATATACCTTTACAATATTAATTTAAAAAGTGCTTAAATTACTATCAGCATGGATTAACTGTGAAATAACCAAAATAGTGAAAGAATGAGACAGCACTGAAGTAAAAAATAACAATAAAACACACACATATACATACATTTTATATATTATACACACACACACACACACACACACACACACTGAACTTTTAGCACTATGTTGACCCTAATAATTCCTATTCTTATCATAGCAAAGTGAGTCTTTCACTTTTTTTAACCACGACCACTAAAAGAAGACGCAGTCAGACGTGTCTTTGTAAAATTTGGGTTTAGAGATACATCAGAAATCCAGATCAGAACATATTAAGCCTTAAAAATACTGCATTTTACATTGTAATTTAAGCTTTGTTACTACAATTGTATATCTATATGTAAATCAAATATGCTATAGGATGTTCACTTATTCCACCAGTGAATTAAAATAATTTAAAAATGAACTATTGACTTGGACCAAACGCTACTGAAGACTGCATTGACTGCCTCCATACAATGTTTAAACAAAAGCCTGTGGGCTGTTTGCTGTCATCTTACACATGAAAATTAAACAACACTTTCATACTTTTTCTGTGGATAATAAAGATGCAAATATTAATGTTTACTACACAATTCTTAATAAATAATAAAATATTATGAGGAATCCTTTCATTACATAGAATGTACTTTACATATTTGGCATTATATTGAGCGTTTGGGAACAATCCAATGTTTTAAAAAAATACAATACAGTTGATTTAGGCACATATTGAAATCAAGTTTATATATATATATATATATATATATATATATATATATAATATCTATATATTTATACATATATATATATATATATATATATATATATACTAACATTGATTGTTTTTTTTAGGAACATAGAAAAAAGAAGAATCATGCACAAATCCCATCTAGTAAAAACAAGAAAGAACTATCCACCAAAACACCACCATAATAGGAATACTAAAGAAAATACATAAACATAACGTACACCCACCACAGGTTAACTGGAATCAAAGACTTTACGTACAAATCATTCTATCACCAATTTAATTTCCTATAATGATTATTAGACTTAGGACAATTGTGTCTCACCAAAACAGGACCAACAGGTTCTGTATACAGCACTTTCTATCCAATTAAGAAGTGAAATGGTCCCAAAAGAACATCTGGCAGTTTCAGTGCACTGAAGAAACTTTGCTAGCACTAACTCTGCCCTGTTTTCCTGTTGGAATACAAGAAAGTTTATATTTTAAATATCATGGCATCAGCAAGTAGTCGCCACCTCTCCTGACCCATACAGTACATTGCATGCGTATGGTTACTTTATTACTGGTTACTGGTAGTACAACTGTAGTTAAAAGGGGCAAAATAAATGTAGTCTTTCCTTTAGCATTCACCTCCATCTCTTCTGACGGAGGGCTTTGTTACAATAACACCGAAAGTTCATGTCCTTTGTCAAGGCAACTGCAGCTGTACTACTCAGAAACCTGGGGTGCTCCTCCAGGTGCAGATTAACAGTTGCACATGCCCTGGTCTTTGTCCTTGCTGTCACTGAGCCGCTCCGTAGACCCGTGGCCATTGGAGCGCACTACCCCGTCGGGGATCCACGACTTGTCCACGCACCGCTCCATCCGCTTCATGATGAGATCCAGGAGAGTGTCCACTACTTTGCTCACATTGTGCCCATTGGCTGCACTTGTTTCAAAGTAAGGAATCCTACAAAAAAAAAAAAAAAAAAAAGGTAACACATTAGCTTGGTTCTCTCAATCCTGTCACTTCTGTCTTGGCAATTTCAGTGTCATTTTCTGTATAATTTAGAAGACATTACATCCCGGTGTCCCCCAAGATCCGATCATGTCAATTAGGATACAACGTTGTCATCAAAAAATGTCAATATACTAATTTATAGGAACTCTAAGAAACCAAATCAAGTAAAACAGAGATCAATGGCAATTAACTGAATTTCTGTTTGTTTCTCTGTTTGAGTAAGGGCTCTGATCGATTGGTACCGTAAAGATTTTAGGATGAGGAACAAAAGTACAGTACTTTGACATACGAGTCACTCTTAATCAACCAAAATGATCAATCTTTCAAGTGGCCTTTACAGAACAGCACATGCATAGACCAGAAAATGCTCCCATTACAGTCTGGAGCAACCCTAGAACCACTAACAAGCATTTTACTTACTTAAAAAAAAAAAAAAAAAGACTACGTTTGAAAATGAAGCAACCCTCTTTGTAGCTGGCTATCTTTGTTCAGGACTTGCAAAACATCCTGCAAATGAGTAATTTCATTTTTTTCATTCTTGTAAGTTAATACTCAAAAGACAATGGTAGAACGTGTTCAACACTCATGTCTTGAGCTCACTCAGACGTGTTTTCAACAACAAGGATGAGGATTTGAGCATTTGCTGTCATTAAACTATCCTTATGTTGCGTGAGTTTTGCCCCATCTACCTCAACACCTTCTTTATCACCACAGGACACAAAACAGCACAGATTCCTGGACATTGAATAAATGTTTTGATGAAATTGGACACACTCATTAATTAAAATGTACGCAGATAAACAAAATCTAAAAAGTATTTTTGCATTGTATTCAGCCTTAGCCACAGCAATGCTGATCTTTTAGTGTACACTTTTAACATGCACTATATTGGCCTCTGCATTTTTAAACAATGCCCCCTCCCAGGTAGAGACTGGAATCCATCAATTTTCTCTATATGGATTTATGAGAGATATGTTTCTTATGGCCAAATACAAAGAACTATTCAATCAGGGAACCACAAAAATCATTCACTGTCACTTTAACAATGGGTTTATCACTGTATGCCAATAGCTATTTTCAATGAGAGCTCAAACAAGAGCTCTTAATCAAACTATTATTGTAGAAGACTGAAATGGTACAAAGGTAAGAGAAAACTACTCCACCCTTTCTGGAGGTCTATAACTACCATTTAAATAGATAGATTATTTGCATTGTTACCTGCTGCATCAAACATTTGGGCTAATGCAAACACTGCGTCTGCTGGCATTTGACACTTCCCTCTTAGTAAACTAGAACACAGTTTAGCAAGAGCTACAATGTCAGGCTACATACCCATATTTATCAGCAAGCTCCCTGGCTTCCTCTTCCTTCACCGCTCTCTGGTCGTCCAGATCACATTTGTTGCCACATAAAACAATGTCTGGGTTTTCACAATATGCATGCGTCTGTAACTGACCTAAATAGAAAGACATTAATGTGATAAATATTTGCAGTGTTAATTGTAAAACAGACACCTGCTTTCCATCCAGGCTGTACTGCCATTTCTGAAAGTTGTACATTTAATAAAACAAGACTTTTTAAAAAAATACATTCAGTTACGACTTATTTGGGTTTATTTTTATGATCTAAACTGTGGCAAATGAGCCAAATAATATCACTGGTTCATATATCCTTCTGGGGCTTCCCCTCAAGGGGGGTTTAATGGCCTCCTTAATAACATCACCGAAAACAATTGAAATGCAATGCTGCAAAAGAACAAACGTTTAAGAGTTTAAACTATTTTGATTGGCTGCTGTTCAGACCATGAATATAGACCCCCATTTACATTAGCATACAGTGACTCCAGGTATTTAGGCTTAAGGACATATAACTATTACAGTACAAACTCTGAAGAACTTAAAAGAATGTTAAATCGTACTCATCCAGCTTCTGACGTTAAGGAAACTTTGCTCATTTGTGAGATCAAATAGCAAAAGAAAGCCCATGGAATCCCTGAAGAAAGCTGTTGTTAAACTTCGAAATCTAGGAGGACGAAGAAAACATCAATGTGGTATGCAGTACTCATAAAAATAATAATAATAATAAATAATAATAATAATAATAATAATAATAATAATAATAATAATAATAATAACCCACCTTTCCTGTCCCGCCGTGTCCCAGAGCTGAATGTGTATTCTTTGCCCTCTGACAGAATTCCCCTCTGGGCCACAAGATTTATACATCTATTAAAAGTAAGAGATTTTTTTTTTTTTTTCTATTAAGCTTATATTGCCTTTGTTTTATGCCACCAAAGCAGCATGCTTGAATTCAAAAGCACGCTACACACATAAATTAGATTGTTTAAAATCGATAAAGCCATTTCATTTAGTGTCCTTGAAAACCTTCTTGTGGCAGCAGGACAGAAATGCCCAAAGGGAACCATTCTAGTTTAGAAACTGAAGGTGGTCAGTTACATTGTCATCTAAGCTCTTCTTGCTGTTTACAGCTCTTAAATCAGCAAATGTTTCCACTGCGACATCCTTATTCACTGTAGTGGAGAATGCAAGCGAGCAAGTGACGTTTTCTAAATAATTTGACAAAGTTTGTAGTTGCAAGGTTTGCATGCTCAAAAACTACCAACAGACAGAAATTATTAACAAGCTGAAGAATATTTAAGAAAATAGAAAAACACTAAAATCTTTTTCGTCTTTGATCTGTGTTCCAAACCTCCGGAGGTCAACTTCTGGTACTTACATTCCTGCTCATCTTTCATACAGAATTCAAAAACACCTGATCCAGTTTGGTTTTCAAGTTAAATAGTGTGTGACTATTTCCGGTACAGGGTCATTTCAGCTTGCAGAGCCGGACCCAGGAGCAGCTCCTCAACTAACCCAAGCCATGGCCCCCTGGAGCACTCCCATCATGGGACAAACCTAATCAAATGGCAGCAGTTCCCAAGCAGGCCAACTCCAAGTGAAAAAAAAAACTACTAAAACAGGACAGTGTTGTCAATTACAACTGCTTACTCACCACCCTTTTTTCTCTGAAGTCTATGCCCACTGTTGTGATAAACTTAGAGTTGAACTTTCCATCTGTGTACTGGTACAAGAAGCTGGTCTTTCCCACGCCCGAGTCTCCCAGAGCCAAGAATTTGATGAGGTAATCATAGTCCCCATCAGACATGGTGAGAACTTCGCTCTGACCTGCAACACAAGCAAACACACCACTGTTAATTATAATTTTTTTTTTTTTTAAACTCAATTTGACCTAATCAATTAACAATTAAGTTTTGCCACACAAAAATATAGCAATGCTTTTTTGAGGGTAGGGCTAATATGTTACTGCTAAAGCCAGAAACTGGTCTAAGACTATCTCTCCACAAATAAGTTAATGCTAGACTAACCCAATAATTGGGTTATTCAGAGTAAAGCTTCTGGGTTTTTTTTAGAATATGTACATGAATACAGTACTGGAAACTCACAGCACAAAGCAAAACGTAGTAGAGGTGTTGGGTTTTTTACATTTTCTATAAGAACAAGCATATCTGAACTCCAGGAGGAGCACCCTAGTGCTGTATTTTAGATTTTACTAGCTATCCAAAGGGCATACATGTTGCTGTTAAAAAATCAAGAATATCCAGTCCTCATTATTTTATGGTAAAGTCACACCCTTCTTAATGCTGCATGAACTGTGTCTAACAGAATAATGATGGTATGTTACAAAATAGCAGTGTATTGCACAGTATACTAAACATAAAACAGAAGCAAAGACCAGTAATTAAATGCTTAACAAACAAAAATGTAATGTGTGTGTGAAAAATCCTAGCTTCAAAAGCAACCACAAATCCAACTTACCCTTGTGAAAGACTACATAACATACTGTAGAAGAAAATGTCTTTCACATCATATGACTGCCCCATGAGAAAATATCCAACAAAGATCAACATTCTTTTCACTTCTCTGAACTCGTAACACTCAGCACAAGAATAAGCTGCTTAACAGTTGGAAGAAAATCGAACTCGAGATAAATCTGTTCAGCCGTAGCTGTGGTAGCATCTAACTCAGCAAACGCTCAGACCCCACAAAGACTGGCATTTTATCTTATAAATGTTGGCTTAAAACTCCTACCTAAATGTGTAAAAACTTCTACCTAAACATGTAATCCTCAACCATGCTAAAGCAGTCCAGCCAGAGATTTACACATTTCAGGGGTCACATTAAAAACAAACTTGTGCATCACCAGATCTACAGTATTTTTACCACTTTGACTGATGTATAGTTTTCTGTGTATTTTGCTTGTTATATTGCAGCTGTTGGTCTAACCAGCGAGTCAGTGATATTAACACATTATACCTGTCATTATAATGAAAACCAAGGTCACTGTCATGACCATCAAATCAAATGCTAACAAATACCTATGCAAAGTTAAATCAAAATGTAGCCTTTCAATAACTCAGCCAATCGGTTTCCATTACTCTGAATAACACAGGGCACTCAGAGTGACATTCAGACTATGATGAAGAATATCTTGGACTAAATGTCAATGCAAAGTTTCAAATCTTGATTGTGTGTTTCTGAAGGTACAGGCACTCATTAGCCCAACTTTTCCATAAGCACTGTGGCCAGTTATAACATGCTAATCTTGAAAAAGGCAATTCCTCGGTAAAAATTGTGTTATTTGCCTACCCTGCACCTATGTTGAAAATTACAGCCAAACCTAGGGAAATTAGAATAATAAACTATCACACTAATGGGTGAGTTTAATCAAAAAACAGAATAGGCTTTACTCAGAATGCCATCCATACGATTTATTTTCAACACATTCGTCAGTGCTGTAAATAACATGTAAAAACAGATTATTGCATCCATGAATACACCGTGAACAACGAGCATATCAAAAATGCTTATTCTACCTAATCAAACAAGCAGAACTCACAGAGTTATGTATCAGTTAAATTGTGCTTATTCTCCTTTAGTCTTATGCACGCTCAGTCTCAAATTAATGTAAAGCCATCTCTTGCTAAACATTAAATTTCAACATGAACAGTCGATACAGATCGTTTTTATTATATATAGAGAAAAGGTAAATAGTCTTTAAAAGTACATTACAAGCAAGTTACTCAATATTGTTCACATAATAAAAACCTTGAATAGTAATATTTTCATTTAAAACAGGGTTTTAAACACCAATGATATACAAAGTTGATATGTTAAAATCTCCCCTCTTTAGAAATACTTGGTAATAAACCTCCACCTGTGAATGGAGTCAAATAATCAAGACTATAACAGAGCTTGAAGATGTAAATGTAACCTCCCGCTGCTGCAAGCACAGGCAGACCCATATTTATTTGGCGACACTGGCAAGCATGTATCAAGAGAATTCTTCTGTTTCTGATAAAAAATAAAAAATAAATGTAGTAAGTCGATGCCAAGGAAATCATTTCATATAGTTTAGAATTTGTACATTATTTAACCTGTACCTCCCCCAGCGTAAGTATTTTGTTCCTTATACGGACAGTCTCTTTTTCCGGCTGTCAGTACTTGTGTGATCATTATTCTTGTTAGTTTACAAATGTACAATAATTATTTGTTTTCAATGTGTGTGTGTATATATATATATATATATATATATATATATATATATATATATATATATATATATATATATATATATATATATATATATATATATATATATATATATATATATATATATATATATATAATACACACACTTTTCTGACCAAACCTTAAATGTTAATATTTTCATTACAGAGCTTTATGACACCGCACACCAGGTTTACCTTCCTCCCTGTCTAAATATTTAGTAACACACCTCCACCCAGTGAATGAAGTGAACAAGCACCTGCTGTAGGTTATCTATCCACTGTTATCTGGAAGGTGTCCATTTAGCAGAGCCCCAGACAAACAAAGACACTGAATCATCAATAAGGATTACATTTTGTCATGGAGGTCACCAAAATCGTGAATTTGAGCAAAAGTCTGTGAAACCTGGGAAATGAATGTAAAAACATATTTGGTTAGGCACTGCCTTTATTTCCTTTAAAAATGCAGTACAGTATGCGAGTATCTGTAAATTGTTTGGTTGTGTGCACACAGCATTTACGTGTAACTAATGAACACAGATCGTATTACTGTTGTGATCTTTACATAAATACAGAGCTTGTTCATTTTTTTTTTTTTTTTTTTTTAAACAAAAGTGGGCTTGCATCTTTAAAAAAATATTAACTAATACTTATATTTTATTTCTTGAAACTTTGTTTTCATACACTGTAGTGTACCCAAGTAGTCTGTTGAAAATACTCACTTTCTCCAAAACTAAACATTGCTAAACAAAATACTTCAGACTGCCGCTGAACTTTTTTTTTTTAAATTTATTTCCTGCAACCTATAGCTAAAACATGAGGTTTATCTGTGTAGTCAATCTGTTTTTTTCTGATCTTTGTGATGCCCGCTTCTTAGACATGGTGCCTGTGTGACTTGACTAACTTTTTTTTTTTTTTTTTTTTTTTTTTAAAAAAGGGGCAGTGCTCTGTAGGCTACTCAGAAACAACCAATTTAAAACGTCTCATTCTTATTATTGAATAATATTTATAACAGTACTGTTTAATTTTGAACACGGTAGTAAAAAAACACATAAGAAATAAGGCTGATACACGCCCCTTACAAAGGAGCCGGCTCTTTTGTACAGCGGTATCGGCGCTAGGCTGGAGTGCGAGAGGTTCTGGCTCCACACCCGCCCTCTGCCTGTGTGTGGATTGCCTCTTGGAATTCTTGGCTTTTTTTCTGCAACTTTCCTGTGTATGTACAATAACCGTGACAAAATCGTATCCTTAATCATCAATGTTGACTGCTGATGACTATAACAGCAGCTTATGCACACTAGAACTGAAAATAAAAAAAAACATCCCAGCTATTCACTCGGTGCACCTGTTAGCAAATAACAATACATTTCAGTTGCTTTCCAGTAATAATAGTGGATCTTCAACAGTAGCAGCAGGTTACATACAACACTATGTAATATGCTGAGCAACAATATGTCTGCCGTTAGATGTAGCCCATTCACTAGCTGCTCATATATTGAGAGGCTTTCAATATTTGATTTTTAAATGCTTGCCCAAAGCTTCAAGAGCACTTTGAATATGTAGGCTCTCACAAGAAATCAGACTTGCTTGCTAATATTTCTTTCTTGGTACTACTATTCAATTAAAAACTTACACCTTGCGAACACCTTGCTCATGCACACATCATGTGAAAGCAACATCTGGAACACTGATCCCTAGAACTATTCCAATGCAAATGGCAGAACAATCTTACCTTCACGACAACAAACAGTAGGAAATCCCCAGGCTTAAAGTCAAAGTACTGCGATCTGCAGAAGCTCTTTGCAACACCACCTACTGTAGTGAGCACACAGCGTTCCGAGCCTATGTGTCACAAAGGAGTGGCTCGCACCTGCATTCTGCACCACAGCTGAACTTGCTTATGCTAGGAAGGTTTTTGAAGCATCTAAAACTACATTGCAGTGAACAAACATGCTCTTGTAATGTCTAGTGATTAAGGAAATGGAGCGCTGAACAGCTGAAACCATAGGGCACGTACTTTTTTCTTTCAACACTTCAGCATGCAGCTATAAAGAGGACACGGTCTTTTCCATTCTTACGCAGAACAGCTGCATCCTGATGATTATGACCGGACATGTTCACAGACATTCTCCATCACTGCATATTCATACCACAAGGCCAATAAAAGAAGTCAGATAAAAATCAGAGTGATAAGTTATACAAACTGAATATTAATTCAAAGTCTTATATTAATTTTGTCACAGTATCATTTAGTTTTTATTATATTTATATAAAAAAGAAATGGTATATCATTATTATCAGGTTCCTTTCAGCAGGGAATTCTATAATTAAGCCTGAACAGAACCTATAAAATCTTTCCCCTGGATTCCATCAACCATCTATTTTTATGGGTAATCCTGATATAACATATAGGTAGTTGATGCAATACAGTGCAATTCCCAAGTGCTGTAAAATGTTCTAATAAAATCCAGCAGGGCATAGGTTGATCAAACCAATCCCAAAACTTAACCTAAAAAACTGCAGATACTCTATAATGCAACTTACCATTTACTGTACCTAACACGTTTGACCTTATTAATAACATACCTTAACGCTTCAAGGAAAAACAGAACAGATTTTGATTCTGTGTAGAAGTTTTGATCCGTCATGCATCAAAGTGAACTTCAGCCTTTAATCCATCCACAGAACAGCTCTTCGTCTCATCTTCAAGAAACAGGTTGGCATAAATTTGCAACAGTCTGACCTTTTGAGAAACTTGTATTTCACTGAAGTATCACATAAAGCAACTCAAACTACTTCTTTCCAAGGCAACACTCACACATGGACTTAACTCAAAATGCACAACATCCTTATCTAATAAGTATCAGCAGTTCGTCATGTGGCAGCGTTGACCAGTCAGGTGACTCTAACATTTAACAAAGCCAAGTACCCAATTATATAACCATGTCTCCTATGATATCACCACAATATCTACACTTCAAGGTTTTTTTTTTTTTTTTTGCAGCATTTTTTGCATTTTATTTTACCAAGGCACTATATCTCATAAGAAAATGCTGTACATTCTTGTGAATGTACATTCTCATTCCTTACCCTTATCAGTGGAACAAGCCTTGAGCAAAGAGTCTGTAGAATGACAGTGCCTAGTTCCATTGCACTAAAGCATTATCACTAATATAAAATCACTGCAAGTCAGAAACTACAGGTTATTAACTCTGCCTATTCAGATTTATTTATTTTTACACTATCCTCAGTGTTGTTTACTTTTATTTCAATTGGTTCTTCACGGCCTGGCATTGCTTTGGGAAAAGATTGGATGGTTTTGGCACTTTTTTCCCCATATTTGTTTAAATTACTGCTCAAGGGTAGAAAAGTTTCTCTCAGAAGATCACAGGGGAAACACACAAATCAACACCTTCACGCCCACAGGGGCAGTGGCAGAAGAACACGGCTCCTTACAGCCATTAGCGTCTGTAGCAATCCTAAGCTTCATAATGAGGTAGCATGAGTCACACAAAATCCACCCCCAATCACTGTGTATTGAAGACCTAGCCTACATATTGTAACAAGACTTGCAGGGCAAAGTGTGAAGACAGTGGTAGTTTAGTTTCTCTGGAGGTATGAATCTTCTATATGGTTGTAACTGTGTTTTTAATCCCTCTAAGAAAATATGTCTTTATTCTTGCAGTGAGTACTTTCTGGCTAATTTTAAATTGTTACAATAGTTTTATTCCTTTCAGAAATTATTCGATTGCTTTTGCCTCTGCGCTTCAAAATAGCAAAGTTACATTAATTATCAGACTGGCGCAAGCTGTTTAAAAAAAGTTAACTTCTGCATTCACATCGGTTTTCTTGCTAACAGAAATAACGTTTGTACAAATGTCACAATCAATTTCCCAGTAACCACCTCTACTGTTGGAATGTTACACACACCAGCTAACAGTATTAAACCATATATAATTTATAATAAATATTTTTAATTGTCAGTTTATCAAGAATAATGGTAACATGAAAGCAATATATTAGGGCAGGTGTTACGTTAAGGTCACTGACGCTAGGCTACTGATCTATGGGCAGAGGTTTAAAAATATATATCTTACTAGAAAATGTAGATGGGAGAATCGTAATGTGCAGATACAAAATGTAAGGAATGCATCGATTTGATCACGATCAAGCTGTCAGCCACATTAGGTAAACAAAATTATAGTTAGACTACAACTATGAAAATATGAAGCCTTTCCATGATGCTTGCATACTTCAGAAGCACTAAAGTATTAACCTATCTGTAGATTTGCTTGTACAGATTCAACTATTAGTATAGTAATATACCAATGCAGGGTAAATAACTCGTAACTTTGAGACTAATAACATGTATTATTAAGAACATTTTGAGTTTAATCTTCTTTGAAAGGTTTTACAAACAAATAGTTTTATAAAGTATCAAATGGCTTTCCAAATTAAAAACTTTTTGATGCCACTACAGTTCATGGTCAAAATGGTCCTCTTAACTCCCATCTGCCCTACTTTTTTTTTTAGGAAGAGCCCAGAGTCATGCCATAGCACACTTCTATAACCACTGTTTTCCTATTAGACAATTCACTGGGAAATGGAGAGCCCATGCTTTCGGTTACTTTCTATCTCATCTGAAACCATGCAAAATAAGTAGTCATGTTAGAGCAATGGAAACCCCAGCTGGCTTCATTTCCCATTTATCAATTTTAATATCAATTCTGTTTAATATCTATACTGTATGCATAGAAAGCAACTTTAATGAGAAAATATTAGCCACTTAAAGATACAAATCTACTGAGATTTGACAGTAACTTGTTTCCGGAGAAACATCACCCTTCACCTAAACTGATATTAAACAGTTCTAAAGTCTAGGTATTCATTCTCTCAGTACTAGCATTACATATTTTACAGTGGCATACCAATGGCTTAGTTCGTTAATCACAGTACAGTACCCTTATCAAGTATATAAATAAAACATATGTACAAGAAGTGTACCCCCGGGGTTATTTATTGATCACTTATTAAAATGACTACAAACAACTGAATAGCAAATCCAGGAGATCGCGGTTAGGCCAAGTTACTGTGTATTAATATCTGCAGTGTGCGCAACGGAGTGTTCCAGGCATAAGAAAATAATACATCTGTTTGTTTCTTTATTAGTTACAACAACAAATGATAAACAGCTGGTCTGCTTCCAATATTTAATACATTTTTTATATTAATCATATGTTATGCCCTGTAACCCCTGGACATGAAAAACACTTGTGTGTGTGTGTGTGTGTGTATATTATTATATATATATATATTATATATATATATATATATATATATATATATATAGATAGATATATATATAGATAGATAGATAGATAGATAGATAGATAGATAGATAGATAGATAGATAGATAGATATAAACCTGTGGTCTAGATTAAGAATCTTCAAATTCAAAGACCCTACGATGGGCACTAATATATAGTAAGTAACATATAGTAATATATAGTAAGTAACAGGATATACAAACTTTGTATGTGGAAAGAACAACAATAATTTCCATCAATAACTAGTGCAGTCTATTAAAATAATTATAGGCAGTGTCACTCACACATATCGTACATAACCGTGCATGCCAAAATCTGTACAGGATACTGTATCCTGCATGTTGTTTACTGAAGTTCATAAATACAGTACCAACCTACTTCTATATAAGGACAGGCCCAAAATAGCTTATCAGGACGATGGGTTGAAAGTAACTAACAGAAGTGTTCAATGTGTGCTTTAAATGTTGCAACTGATGGTGGCAGTAAATTCGTCGCTTTGCCTTTGACCGCTAGAGTTCTAACTTATATGCACGCGATTACAGTATGTAGTATGTTACATCATAACTTGTGTCAAACTCCTTCAATACTTCGCAAATACGTGCAGCTAAAACAGACACATTTATTACATAAACAGATTAAAAAAACGACAATTACTTAAGTTAACCTAAGTTTTACTATATAAGGATGGAACTATTTTACTTACCGACACCGGAAAATGATAGTCCTTTTTATTACTTACTAGCGTGAAAAACGCAGTTCAACTTTCTGACCACTTCTTCTGACACTCTCCTTTTAACCAGTTTGTCCGTCCTTTTTGGGTTGTAACCAATGCAAACCTGCCCTTTTCCGTTAATGCAACATCACTTCCCGTAATATCGACTCCTCCTTCTGTATCACAATCAAACTGATGCTATCTCGCTGAAGCAAGTAGAACGGAATTTATGCGAAAAATGCATTTCCCTGTCCTTGGCCACTTCGCTTTTACACCACTCTCTACACTGGGCGATGCTGCAGTCGCAGTTCGTGAGGCTTTGCACAGTGCGTAACGTGGTCTTCTTTTAGATTTTAAGAGGCAGTTAATAAAAATAGTAAGGTGAGATAATAACTGTTTGAACCTTAAATTAAAAAAAATAAACATGCATATATAATGTGATATGTAAAATATGTTTGAATAATACAGTATAATGACATACATCTTGAATCAAATACATTTGCAGTTTAGTTTTTCCATTTAGATTTTTTAGAATTGAGATATGTAAGCTGACGTTTTTTTCTGAGTATTTTATAAAAACACAACCCTTGTTGAACAATAAATTGAACTGCAGCAGCAATAGTCGATTAACTGCGTGGATATTGCGTGGACTGTCTTTACTAGAAGCACCTTGTCAGCTTTAACATCTGATCACGCTTAAGAATCGTTTACATGTGTATATGATATGATATACTGTACTTTTTTTTTTTTTTTACTGGGGATTTTCAGCATTATGTACAGTATAATTATATTATGAAGTAGGTACAATTTGTTGCAAATGCAGTCAATTAAGCTTTTTTTGTTTGCATCCCTGTTTTAAAAAAACATAAAGAAGGTTTGATATTCAAATAATATATAGATTTGTCCAAACTGGCCATGACAAGGGACACTTCTATCTGATCCTGAGGGCAGTCTGATTAATCTTGAATTAGATTGTGGCGCTCGCTCCTTGGAAATTGGTGTTACACCAAATGGATCTTTGGGCAAGCCAGAGTCTCGAGGTTATTTATTAGTTATACTTATCATTGCTAATGAACTGTAACTCAGAGGCTCATGCTGTCCAGGCAAGTGGCTCATATTGATGCCAAATAGTTACACCCACCCACTGTTATTTATAGTAAGGGCCATTCCATGTGAATTCCAGATTTTTGTTTCAAAACTGGAGTTGCAGAGCTGCAAGCCCCTGAAATGTTTCCTTTCTACGTGTATTTTAAAAAAGGTCATTAGCCATAACGCGTAGGGGTTTACTGTTAACAATGACGGTCTTTGATATTACATGATCTCTTGCACACATATAGAAGCAGACTGTTTTATTTGGTACTGCCAGTGTGGTTTCATATGTTCATGTGCATCAGACTTGAAGCTCCTGGAACAAGGCAGCTACTTCAGCAATTATACTGTGCAACTAGCTGCTCTAAAAGTTGCACAACCAAGTAGCTAACAACACAGTGTCATTACATGTGTTAGGCAATAAAAATAAGAGAACCTAAAAACTGCCATTCAGGAACAGGGCAAGCTACTGGAGATGATTGCACAAGATTAGAACGCCTACTCCTTGCAACACATTTCAGCAACTGCTAACAAATAACTCCGGGTTGCCAGCCATTCCAGGTAATGTAGGTGTGGACCATTTCTCTACTTTTGGCATAACAGACAAAACAGCAGATCTGACAGGCTGTAGAAATGTACTCTGGAAGGCATTATGGAGAAAAGCATTTAAAATGACATATTTCAGCTGGAAAAAAAAAGCAATAAGACTTCAAAAATAATGTATTATAATCATATAAATTAACCCGACAAGTTCTAGAGTTGCAATGATTTATTACAGTTCCATTTCTGACCAACAATAATTTGCATTCATCACCATCATCAAAGCAAAGACACCGTGCCGGTTAATGATGGCACCCACAGTCTGGTTTGCTGTTCGGGTTTCCCTTCTGCTCTCCCAGCTCTTGTGGCTCTTTCTTTTCTTTTAGTAACCTCTGTTCTTTGTTATACTGCTCATAGATTGGTTTGTACACATACACTCCCCCAGCAACTCCGATGAGAGTCACCATTGCAATTTGTGAAAAGGATAGTCTTCCGAATATCATTTTTGTTGGCGAATCTGCAATCTTTCAAAAATCCTATTTCACGTAGTCTCTCGGGGTGACAAGCCCACCGCACCCCGTGATGATTAAAATAAATGCTGAAAGAAAAAGAAAAAATAGATGGTTTTACATCAAGGAAATAATTATTCACTGATGAATATTAACCAATTCTAGAAAGTGTATGCACGCTAAAACAAAAGGTAGGCGTATGACTTAAACAAAGGAGGACGCTACTGATTCTAACAGTATGATATATTTTACTGTACTTAGAACTTCCTATATGCAATTCTAACATAAACATATGTCTAAGTCCCAGAAAAAATACTGCATGTTAAAAATGTAGTTTGCTTTGTCTCGTGTCACATTTATTAGCAATAACTATAAATTACAAATACAGCACTCTCTTACCAACTCTCCAACGTACTACCGCTGCTGGCTGCATAAAGGTTAAGAAAGGTCATCATGCAAAACAACAAGTACGGTACACGGGAGAGGACAAACTATGGGTATGCAAGTAGTTTCTGCAACGCTTTATTTTTCAACCAAAAACAGCTGCTAAAAACTCAAAAATAACACGCACGCGAATAATTACCCGTCTGATTAAATGTAACCTCATAATTGATCTAATTTTTCTATACTACTAAACAATTCGTCAGTCATTTCGGCTTACGCACCTACATGGTGCTAGGGTAGTGGGAACTTTATCATGTCGTCACCACAGCAGGGCTTTCCAAACACGGAAACCAAAACCAAAGCGCAGTAATCTGGATAATATTAGGATAGGTTCATGCAAAGCTCTGTACGCACTAGTATGTAGTATTGTGTGAATCTCTTCCACATACAGCGTCATGGAGAGGATTAAAAAACGATTGTCTTTTAACAGAAAATCTGCATTTGCCGAGCCTGTCAAACTGCGGAAAAGAAAATCAAAACTATACAGCCAAGAGGATGCAAATTCACAGTATGAGAAAGGTAACACAGTGTGCACGTTGCATTTTTTATTGAGATGTCAGTGCCAAGCTGTCAACGCAGCGCAGTATTTAAATAAAATTACATAGAAGTGTGCCTTTAAATAATGTATCAAGCCAGAATAACTTGAAATGAAAGAACACACAGCTTTATATTCCTTCACAGAGTTTACACTCCACATATGCATGGCCGTTTTACAGTTAGCGTGCTTAGGCTGAGTTCACGCATTTTCAACGCTTTACCATGGGATATCCACGTTACCATATGCAATGTTTTACCATGCTTGCCTGATTTTTACCATTGTTGTTCTTTGCTTACAATGATGTAAGTCAAAGGGAACCTGTTGTTTCCAGAAGTATCACAATCGCCCGTTGTGCTGCAATTACCCAGAGGACAATGCCTGGTTTGAAAGCAGTAACAGGACAAGGTGTTCAAATATTATACAGTATCTGCACGCCTGGGATGGTGGTGATGTTATTGGGCACCCTGCTGTGAAATCGTTGTTGCCAGGCAGATTGCTACATGTTGATAAAAGCTAAGTAGATACAATTCAAGCACAGATTAATAAAATTAATTTAAGAGTGCAGACAACACTCGGGGTCAACTTTAGCATTTCAAAGTAAAGGGACTTAATCTGAAAGCCTTTTCTTAAGCCATTATAATTTACAGTTTCTTGAAACCCAGTGTTTGTTGTCTTTGGAACTGCACAGGGTTGTAGCCAGTCACGTGGTTAGAACACTACACGCAGCAGTAGGACAGGGGTAAATTAAACTGTAATTTACTGGAGCTGATCAGAATCACACATATAAATAGTTGAGAAATGCACTGTGTATTTAATTTAATGTCTCGTTTTCTTTCTTAGGTTTTCTAGGAGTAAATCTGAATGTTGTGCTGTTCACTGTCACGTTCCGTCTTGTTAACTGCTGTCTGGTCCAAACAAGCTTCGTCCCAGATGAATACTGGCAGTCTCTGGAAGTTGCCCATAACATGGTTTTTAAATATCCTTTCACATGCACGTCCTTGCTGGCTTTACTGCTGAAGTTTTCTTTGTGCCAATTAATTGACCTGTGATAAAAGCAGAAGTGCAAGAAATCAGCAACCTGTGTTATATATATATATATATATATTATATATATATATATATATATATATATATATATATATATATATATATATATATATATATATATATATATATAATATATATATATATATATATATATATATATATATATATATATATATATATATATATAAATACTTACTGTGGCCTTATTTATTGAGGTGTTATCACCATGTTTGTGAAAATATATATTGCCAAATTATAAAATATATAACTTAGAAGTTCACAAGTTGTTCTGAACTGAATGAAAGCACATCTTGAAAATTATCATCTTAGTTGTTTTATATGAATACTCTAAACATCAATGACAAGGACATAACCCATTCCTGTTTCAATTCTTTAATGGTCTCAAATATGGGCACTTAACCTGGGAGTGGACAGAAGGTTTAAGAAGTTACGCTTATCCTCTCTTCTTTGCAAGTATTTATAAAACGTTGCATCTTCTAGACAAAGACACTGTTGAGCTTCTGGTAAGATTTATTTTTTACTCCAAACCACTAAAAGCTAACTGAAAAATTAAGTTAATTTAAGATGTAAATTCTGACTTTGTTTTAACTGAAAATACTGAATTTGCTTAGAGATAATATTTATTTGTTTGCTTTTTTTTTTTTTTTTTTTTTTTTTTTTGTATTTTGGTGGAAATAGATTTGGGGCCCTCGGCTTGCCCAAGCACTTCTTGCAGCATTGTCCGATATAAAGCTGTACTCCTTGGTGAAAAAACTGGAAAATGAAAATATTGCCAAGTTGGTGGTGAGAATGAATCTAAGCTTTTCTTTTTCAAATACAGTTCACTTTACTGAAGGGAATTAATTAATACTAGGAACAAAAGTGGAACATGCACTCAACTGACATTTTATTAGGATCTAAAATTGTGTTTCACCGGCTTTTGCCCCAGTGATGGTATAGAGTCAGCATAGCACAGATTCCGCAAGACGCTCATTCCTGGAGCATGGCTCACAAAAAGGCCCATTATCAATTGGGTAACATTTCACTTATATTATTTCTGTCAGTGTCAGGAGAAGGCATAATGGAGCCCCATAAGTCTTATTCTGTGTTAAATGTTTTTTTTGTTTGTTTGTTTTTCTCTCTCTTCTCTCTGCAGTACTTCAGTCAGCTGTGTTCTTGGTTCACATGGTACTGTTGTACAAGGACCCTAGCAAACACCATGGAGACAGTTCTGACAACAGTCGCCCTCTACTATTATCCGTTTCAAGGTTCGAAGGCAAAAAACAGGTCAAACAACTGTACTGTGTTCTATTTAATACTGTGTATATATATATATATATATATATATATATATATATATATAATATATATATATATATATATATATATATATATATACATCAGTCTCCTACAATTCCAACATTTTTTTATGAAAATAAACATGTCATTTGATTAAAGTCCTTTATTTATTTCTGAAAAATTAACAATGTAACAATTGATCTTTAGTTCCATATACCTGGCTCTGGTTGCTCTGGCAGTTGTTATGCGGCCAACTGCTGTTATCGTGTGGCTCCCTCTGGTGAGCTATCACTTCTGGCAAGAAGATAAAAAGATGAATCTCGTACTGCATCATGCCATGCCTATAGGGTATGTATTCAGTCAAGAATGCTTGATACTCAGAACAGATCTGCTATCAGTACATACTCACTTATTGTTTCATAGCTTCCATTCAAAGGGGATCCCAAGCTTACAGCGAACATACAGCTCATTCATTTCAAAACATAATACACAAGTAGTCTAGTATAGTAATCAACAGGGCGGAACATCATTATTTATTCTTTTTCTATAGAACAGTATTCCACATGCGTTCAACACAACGGAAAAGAAACACAAAGGGTTTTTGCCAATTCAGAATGACTGGGTAGGATTGTATTTCTTAATTTTACAAAAAACTGTGCTTTTGCAATTGTGACTGCCAAGACTGATTTCACACTCAGTGTTGTTCCAGTCCATCATTGTAGAAAGACAGTTATATATTCAGATACCAAAACATTTAGTACGCAAGCAGCCAGTCTTATAACCAGTGCTTCACTCCCCAACACCACAAACCAGCACAGGGCTTTCATTTTCATATACATAAAGGAACGATTCCTTCCATGGGCTCCTAATATGAACAGTCCTGTTATATTATTCTTTTCCAGGTTATTGACTCTAGGGATTTCTACATTTATTGATCGTGTATTTTCTGGCAAGGTAAATATCCATTTGTCAAGTTCTGCATTACTATAATGCCTTGTATCTTCCCTTCTGCATAGTACGTAGACTTTCTTAAATCAATGTAGTTGTTTTTGCTTGTCTGTTCTATTCTTAGTGGATTCTGGTTCAGCTGAACTTCCTAAAGATAAATGTTCTTCAGAATTTGGCAGAGTTTTATGGATCACACCCATGGCACTGGTACCTGACTCAGGGTTTTCCTGTTGTTCTTGGTACACACCTACCGTTTTTCATTCATGGAAGCATGTTAGCTCCGAAGAGATACAGGATATTACTTGCAGCAGTCATTTGGACAGTCTTGGTGTATAGGTATGTATTAAAAAATTCTACTGACCAACACCAAACGTTTTAAGTTCTGGGTTAGGGTTAGAATTATATTTATATTAGTTAAAAACAACCTAATGATTTCTATCAGTAAACATACTTTTGGATTGTGATAGAACTAGGCCAATTTCACACAGCAGTTAGGGAGAGATTTATCAAGGTCCAAAACACAATTTCGCTACTTTATGCAAAAGGAAAATAAAGCTGTTAATGTAGCCTAACTAGTACTAATATTAATGTAGAGTCCTTCAAGTGCTATGCAATTGTGAGGATCCTCTGTATGTGCATGCACTGGTTATTTAACTGAAAATGCCAACTGGTGATATTATGATTCAAGTTACATATGCTAAGTGTATTTCTGAGAGATTTTACTTTAAAATGTTCCTTCAGCTTGTTGCCCCATAAAGAGTTCCGGTTCATTTATCCAGTCTTGTCTTTCTGCATGGTCTTTTGTGGTGAGTGTAATACTTTAACTTATCTGAGACAGCACAAGGTTTCTGGCGTAACAAATCAAAATAAGGCCCTGTCTACTCAGTTGTGAACATTAATAATTCTACATCCTGCTGTCCTAAAATACAGGTCCCCTGTAGAGTTCTGCCCTGTACTTTACAGGCCAGCAATGTACATCAAGGTCTATAGAAAGGTTATGCAAGCACAAGTCATTTTGGCTCATCTGCCAGCCTGCAAAACAACCCCCTCTTTCTATAAAACTAGCTGTAAATGAGACCCTGTTATCAGTTGGTCCTAACTGATTAAATCAATGAGTCAGTTGATCTATATTTTTTGTGATTCCCAAGTTACACACATAATTCTCTCTTTTACTCTTTACCCTCAGCGCTGAGTATTATTCTTGGTTTAGAAAATCTGCACTGTGAGCCAAGTTTCTAGATTGATTAAAGTATTTGTGGTATGAATTGTGGCAAGCCAGTTTACAAATGCATCTTTTATTTTAACCAAGGTTACTCATTGGCAAGCCTGAAAACCTGGAAGAAGCCAGCTGTGTGTTTCTTGGTTTTATCAAACATTCTACCAGCTCTATATACAGGACTTATTCACCAGCGAGGTACCCTGGATGTAATGAATCATATTCAACAGCTCTGTGAGGAAAGTAATTCCCCTACCAACGCAGAGGTATCTGTGTTCTTCTTAATGCCTTGTCATTCCACTCCTTTTTACAGGTAACTATTTTTAACCCAGCAACATGCCACATTGTTCTCATTCCAAATTGAGTTCATTCACAAAGACTTGTCTGAATCGGTAACGTTACTTAACAGTTTCTATTTTATACTAACTGACATCCCTATATGCTCAGCTCTACAGCTTACTTATAAATACTAAGTTTACTGTGGTTAAACTTACACATGCGTTTTTAAAATATTTATCGTGCTTGCATGTGCTATTATTTTAGTATGCTTTACTACACTACCATACTATAAAAGTTGCAATAAAGCTGTATAAGGGCTCATTCAATACCTTTTAAAACGACACTTAGCAAGGAGATACAAAGAAGATAAAATTTATCTCTGTAGCATTCAGTTTTATTTACACACTTTTCAAGTCATGCTACTACAGGTGACAATAGTGTTTGTATAGTGTGAGAAATTGCCCTAACAAATTATGTTGGTTACTCAAATGTGAAATTATTGTTGACACTGTCTGTGATTTTCTATTTCAGCCATGTTCATTGTCCAATCACAATGCAGTTTCTACAGTGCCCACCAGATCTGACTGGTAATACAAGTTACATTGATGAGGGGGAGGTTTTCTTCTCAGACCCAGTGAGATGGCTTGAGGCACATTTCCCTAATCAGACTGTATTGTCCACTCATCTGGTGTTTTTTGAGGTTTTAGAGAAGGTAACTTTTGCATACTGTAATGTGCAAAATCTTCAGCTCTCAGATAAGTGTATCCTTGGGAGCATTTTCTGTATGTGATGTTGTGTCTGTAAAGATTCCATGGCACTAGCAAAGGGGTAGTTAAAAAAAATAAAAATGTGATGAAATAGCATATTTACAACATATTATACCAGTTATTTACCAGACCGTGAACTAGTTCGTTTGTTGGCATAGTTGGTGTTTTGAATCAAACTTAACACAGGTTTAACTTGGCATAAAGTTTGCTTGTTAAGGGGTAAATTCTGTTTCTTGTTTGATTGTGGATTTATTTGACTTCAGTCAAAACAAACACTTGTATAGAACGTAGGGAATATTTTCTGTAATGGTCGTTTGCATGATGACATTGTTAATTGGTAATGCTTAAAAATAATATGGATTTTAATAGAATTTTTATTTAGGGTCATATAAAATCTCAGTTCCCATCCTTTAATGTTGTGTTACTTATTTTTCTTTTGCAGCAGTAACATTTTGATTTGTTTTAACGATTTTATCATTTTCTGTTATAGGAAATAACCCCCTTCCTGGAAAGGAACAGCTACGTGAAAACCTCACAGTTTTTTCACACCCATGTCCCTGAAGGCCGGGTTGGAAGAAACATATACATATATGAGAGGCAAACTTAATAAAAATACTTTTGAAGGGTGGGGACTTTAACAAGCTATTTAATTGAATATACAGTGATCTATGAAGGCTTTTGGGGACACTCCTGACAGGATATATATTTCAAGATGTTTTGAGGTATTATCATGTAAATAAACCATAATTTATTAATATGTTTTGCTCTTGAACTTTTTCTCAGAGTTATTTGTTAACAATAGGGTGAGGCTTATTTTCCTGCAACAACACATTTTCACATCCTGTGTTACAGGCAATAGGACACTCCTGGATGCATAGGCTCAATCAGTGGGACCCTAGTCTAACACAGGCAGTGAAAAAGTCTGAAAGCCAAACTTTACATGGCTGAAAATGGGTTGCTATTTTAACAGCAGGCTTACTCCACCTTTACAAATAATTAATAAAATAAACTTGCAATATTTTCAGTAAAGAACAAAGTATGTTGTACACTGTAGTTAATGTGGACTTAATCAATAAAGACAGTACAACCCAGGTAACCAAATAAACCTACTTTTTCTGTAAAGGGCAGCCTCAGAGTCTCCATTACTGCAGCAGAACAAATACAGAACAAAACCCCTTCACTTCAATTTTTATTAGGTATCGCAGCACACATTTTCATAAGCATACATGGTAAAAGGTCATGAATGAGTAAATTGTGTAAATACTGTTGGAATGTTACATTTATAAAATCCATGTTAATGCTAATTAAAGAGAAAATCACTTGACAAACTAGCTTTCATTACAGTTCAATATGCAACATCATTCATTTTAACATACAGCAGCAAAGTACACTCAGTGCCAAAGCATGAATCCAAAGTTTCACAAGTTTAACATAATTATAGTGCAAGCCACTTAAGATTTGTTCTCATGGGAGACTGCAAAGATTTTGATAAGCAAATTTTGGCTGGTTTCACAGACGGTGATTACACTAGGCTTGGACTACCTACTGTTACGTTACACAGTCTCAAGTTACTGCCAAATCAGATTCTGTGGAACCAGCTACACATGAGCAGAGTAGTCTATTTAACATAGCATTTCAGATTATATTTGAATTAGGCAGGTTATATTAAACAGACACATTCAAGAGAGAAAGAGAGAGATACTCAATGCCAATCATGGAAGTTGAGTAAAAAGAACTTTGTACATGTAGGATGCACTTTTTACACAGAGAATAAAACGGACGAGTGGAATAGTTTATCAGAAGAAAGTGCAACAGCTAAAACACTGGGATTATTAAAGAAACAATTCCATACAAGCTTGGGAGCCATCTGTGGTAGCAAGAGAGAGATTTGACGGGCTGAACAACCGTTTCTCATTCCCCAACTTTTCTTATGTTCCTATTCAAGTGAAAATATGCTACTACCAACATTATTTTACATAGTAAAAGGGAGGCTTCTAATTTGATCACATTAACCAAAACAACTGATAAGCGCTAGTAAACCTACAAAAGAGGCTTGTGCTGTATTTTTTGATACTCGAACAAAACCTAGCAGCACCAAGCTAACTATAATTTCTCCCCAAAAAACTAGATCAAATAAATCCCCCCCCACACACACACACACACACAAAGCAGATGAACACGTTACATTCTAATACAAACAGATCAATTACACCAGTATAGAAACTTAGTTTAGAAAATGCATGTTATCATGCACGCAACTGCTTACCAAGGGGAAACAAATCTGTAATTCAAAGCCTTTATTCTATTGCCAACTACATTTAGCAATGCATACTGCACAACACAGGAAAGCAAGAATCACGTAATGGTAATAGTTTTAAAATCAACATTTTCTGCGCTTTTTCTTTTTTTGCTGCTTTCAGAATTAAATATTGTCGTCCAAAATCACAAGAACTATTATTTGCTGACAAAATGCATGACATCCATTTCATTTTTAATATTTTTAATTACAACTTAAATAAAAATTACTCAAAATGTATTTATACACCATTTACTATAACCATTGCTTTTCAGTACTTTGGATCGAAAGGCAGTGGACCCAGCTCTATTTTGACATTAGCTACATGTCTTCCAGTGGTACGCCCTGGCTTGTTCCATTTCCTTCCTTTCTGCTGGCGAGAAGGAGGCTGCTGGTCATGTTTGGGAGGTCTGTATTCTGCATTTATGAAACATGGCCCTTCAAAGGGTTTACTGAAATTGGTAAACAGAAATTGAAAGTCAATTTTCACCTATTTTAAAGAATCCATTTATCTTCATAATGTTTTGTGCAGAGCATTCATTCATTCAATGTGCAGGCTCTACTGACTTTCTGACCTATTGTTAAAAACACAAGAGAAGAATACTGTTGTACACGAAGTACTGTAAAATGCAATTGTTGAAGATGATATCATAGTAATAATGAATGGGGTTTTATCTGAGGATAGAATTACCTTTACTTAATTTTCATAATGATTGTTTTCACACCCCTGTGTTTTATAGCTGATTTCTGATGGTAGACCAGTTTAGCTTTAGCTTGTAAAAAAATCACAACCCAGCCTAAATTGAAACACTGCATCTGAATCGTTACCAGTGTTATTTTAAAGAAACATTAACATCAGATTAAAATTAGGGGCCTAAGAATTAAAACAAATGTTTTTATACATTGAATTAAAACTTTAACAGATCTGTTTGTATTATTATACAATTTATTCATTAGTACAGACTTGGAACTATCTTTAAAATACTCACCTTGGGCCATACTGCTTTGAATAGGTATCTCCAAAGAAGTGTTTGTATACATATTCATCCAGATCGTCAAAAACTTCATCATTACCTTCTTGGTACTCTTCCATGTCCTCTAGATAATCCTCAACACCACTGACAAAGTCAGTGAATAGCATCTGGTCATGTATAAAGACGCCATTGTGGAAGAACCTATTCATAAAATTTTGTAACTCTCTCCAGTGGTGGAAATGGTCTACCTCCTGCTTCAAGTAGCTCTGCATTAGTTGATTGAATTCCTCTGCTTTAATGGGATTCAGAGCTTTGTTGAATAAACTCATGGACTCCTGGTTTGCACAATCAAATACACTGGAGCATCCCTTTGTACTCCTATAGTGTGAAAATTGTTGTTCTTCATCGTTCGCCTGATAGTTTTGTGTTGTGGATGTTCTTGGATGTGTATGAATTTGTCTTTGTTGTTTGAACTGCCAGGATGCTTTGATTTTGGCAGCATCGTGGTCTCTAGGATCATCTGTGCGCTTCTGCTGGTCATGCTGGTCAGACTTTGCATCTTTTCTTTCCTGATATCTCCTTTCGTGCATCTTCCTCTCACGGTTTTTGTTAAACATGCGTGTGGCTGAGTCCTTGAAGTGCCTGAACGTGGACTTCACCGAATCAGAGAATTTTTTCAAATTCTCTTTAACAGCTTCTTTTGCTTTTTTTATCTGCTCTTTATGGTGATGCACAAACTCCTTTGTGGAGTTTTTCACGGCATCAAACTTGTCCTTAACCGAAGCAAACACACCATCCTTGGATTTCTTTGATTTAGGCGTTTCCTCTTTACCTTTTTCTTCCCTGGTTTCGACATACAGCCTTTCCCACAGATCAGAGCGCTGCTGCTCAAAATTCAGTTTCTTTTCCAACTCTGCCAACCTTGTCTGCATCTCCTCTGTTTCTGGGTCAGTTTGACCTGTATCTTCTGAAGTCTGGCTCAGTTGGTCTAAGTGCTCTTTAAGCTTGTCGGTCACTCTTCGTTCTTTGTCCAGCTCTCTCCTGAGCATCTGAGCTTCTGCCATCAGGGTTTCCTTTTGGCTCAGGAAGCTGCGGATCCGCTGCGTCTCTTCCTCCAGGTGATCCTTGAGTTTCTGATTCTCTGTAATGATGGACTCAGTGCCAGCCCCCTTCTCCTCTAAACTCCTCATCTGCGCCCGGAGGTTTCTCAGTTCTTCTTGCAATGAGGCCAGAGACTCTTCTTCCCGTTGCAATGATTTTTTCAAATTCTGGTTCTCCAAGAAAAGGGTTTTCTGCTGAGAGTCAATGGAACTCCTTTCTTCCATGGTTTGTTTTAATTCTTCTGTAAGATCTTCATTCTGGAACTAGTTAATTGGCAAGGGGAGTAAAAAATATATTTAAAAAAATAAAATAAAAATTAGACACATGGAGCATGCAATACATAAGCAATGTCTGTACTTTTAATTTTTATTAACCTGCTATTAAAACCTATACTATTCCATGTATACTCATGTTCCTGGAGGCAAAATCCATGGTTTAGTTTAGAGTAAAATACGTGTTTAGTCAATTCCTGGAACTAATTCCAATGCTTTTGCTGTCACCATAGTAACAAATTACTTTTGCAAATGTATACTGCAATAAAGTGCACAATCTTTCAATTAAGCTTAATTCTACAATTAATCTTTAGCAATAATCTACCAATTAAACAGTTTAGCTGACAAATGATTACTTTACCAACCAAGTTGTACCAATCAACTACCCACTCACTAAAACCTTGTTATTTACAGGAACTACCAAAATTACAGAAAAATGCATTTTTAGAAACAAGCTGAAACAACGTTCACCCAGGATGACAAGCACACAGTAATGCAAAACAGAACAAACAGTGGACTACAATAATGCACAACTGTTGGACAAATTAAACAAAACCATTTTTAAAGCTGTCTCTAATGTAATTTCACCTTCCATTTATTGCAAAAGTACCTTGCTTTCTGCAATGACATCCTGCTCTTTCTGGCACTGATAAAGATCATCCTTCACATCATTCAATTCATGTTCACGGATTTTCTCAACTACCTTGTTCCTTTCTTGAATCTGCACTGTACCTTAAATCAAAAAAGTCATTATTATAATATTCAATGTAATAATGTAAATGACATGCACCCATAGCTTTTTTACTTACTGATACATGTTATTTACAGTTTAATATCCAGCATACTTATGTATTAGCAAGTGTGAGATCATGCCATTGATTTTTATGCCTTTTTAAAAAAAGTGTTTCACACATTTCACACTTATTGCATGCAGTGCATCTGAAATGTAAAGAGGGTTATTTCAAAACAGGAGACACATATATAAAGGGCATGTATAGAAAAAACTGTAGTGACTGTCATTGACCTTTACTGAAAGCCAGGGGTACTGCAAGTTTACAATACTGCAAGAACCAAAAGACATACATTGCGTTATGGTGTGTGGTTTTTTGGGGGATTTTTTTGAAGGGTGTGGGCGGTTCAATTGACACTTGCTTGTCATGTAAGGTTGTGTGTAAAAACTGGAATACTACATCCACCATACAAAAAACACTAAATTCCTCAATCCACCCAAAAGAATGTTTAGCATGAAAGCAGCTGGTAAAAGTACGATGCACTTACAGATAATGCCATTGATAAATTCATACTGGTTGAATTGTGCCTGCCAAAATATCATGCAAGTCTGCTCATTAAAATAACAAAAGGGTCGTCTCACAGCTGAAACAGTGTGTTCAGTCACAACCTTTCAGCTTGTAAAGACAGCACAGTAAAACAGATATCACAAACTCAAGATATTGTTTATTCACTCCCATCACACACAGCTTTAAAATACTCTCAGAAGCATTAGATCAGCATACAATATATAATGCACAAAAGCCACTTTAATATCTTCACTCTAACTGCATCAAAATATATGGTGTCAATCATTATATGGTAATGCAGAAATAAACTGGCCTACAGTTTAATATTTTATGTGGATGATTAGCATACTCATTAACCATTAAAGCACCCTTATGAGGAATAAGTCGTACTCACAGATCCATACCTTCAAATACACCTGTAAAAGCAAAAGAATACTAAGCTAAAAACTAAAAATGAATGATTAAAAGAAATGTTCCCAGTAGAAGATGCAGCCTACCAAACAATAATTATATTGATTTCTTATTACCTGCTACATGGATTTGATCCTGCGTACTTGTGCAGTGATCAGTCCATACAAACCTGGCTTTTTAGCAAATTCCAAGTCTTAACCATTGTCCTAAAATAACACACCTGTTGTGGGGAAAAGTACTCCAGACTAGCATTTATACACCTTGGCTACATAATTCTCTAGACATTGTATTAAAATCTCGATTTGTGAGACTGGAATTCTGATTAACACCATTTTACAACTTGAATCCCAGTTTTTCCTCATAATAAACAATAAAAACCACAAGTACAGTAGGTAAAACTAGGACAAATTATAGTACCAGACCAACTAAAACATTTTTTAAAAGAGTTAACAAAGACGCTCCTAAAAAAAAAAAAAAAAAAAAGCAAAATAGATTAGACACAAACGTGAACCTTTTGAACCTCAGAATCCAGATCCTAAATAACTTACCATAGAAATGCCCCAATCCCATGCTGATGGCAATAACCAGTGCCAGTAAGACGCACTTGTTGAGGGTGCCGCTGACTTGGCCCTGTCTCCGGGGTGCCTGCTGCTCCGGCTCTCCCGGCCGCTTCACAGCTGGAACCTCCTCAGCCTCAGAAGTTGAAGCGGTTGTTTTTCTCAGGCGCCGTTTTCGCACAGCAGGACTGGAGTGTTCACTTGCCTCATCACTGCTAGAATCAAATGCCTTGGACTCAGAAGGAAGGACTGGGGAGGAGGAGAGGGAGGGGGATACATTAATAAATAAATAGCATTATATTTACATACACACAGTTAATTCACTAATTTTCCAAGATAATAAATAGATCGGGGGCAATGCATATCTCAATCCAAAGTACTTTAACCTTCACCCAATTTAGAAAACAAGGCCTAGGCTGAATAAAAAGATAACAAATACAGCCATAACATAAAACACAATTATTTTGTATTTTGAGGTTTGTTAAACATTATTAGATTGTTTTTATTAAATTTAAAATAAGTGAGTGTATATTAACTATATGAAAACTTAAACTGAATAAATAAATAGCCAACAGATAACATTACAAAATACTATAAGCCAAAAAACATGTTGTGTCTCCTTTATTACACAAAAGTCCGTCTGACCGTCCGTCCGGCTGACATGAATTGAACCAAAGTAGTAACCCATGTAACTTCCTGCTCCTCGTGACATTTTACAATTTATGTTAGTCCATAGTTTAACAGGCACACAGACTATACTCACACAGAATATATACCAATGCCACTTTTGGTTTCAATTGCTTCTGTTTTGTGTTCAAGAGATTGAAGTAAGAAACCGCAACTACTTCAGAAAAGAGTTTATGGGTCATGTGCCTTCTAGCTGTAACATTTTAGCCTGCTGCAATATAAAACAGGGTAATAGATATATTGGGTGCATCAAGTAACAGAGGCTCAGAGTGAGAATCTTCCCCCTCACTGAGATCTCCGACAAAACCTGTCCCGAGTGCTCTGAGCTGCTCAGGGGGAGCGGGACTAAGCATGCCGTTAAGCGAGTTCTTTCACTGAACGGCTCACTAACTTAACGCACACACACACTTTGTTAATAAAGTCTATTGATTTTATCTAAATAAAAAACTAAAAACAGATTTTTTAAAAAGTTACAAGCTGGGATATAAAAACGGGTGTATGATGCATGCTTGATACTTACGAGGTTCAGGAGCACTGAACGTGTACTGACTGCTGGAGGAGGAGCCGAGGTCTTCGTTGCTCTCGGGCTCCTGCACAGCACTCTCCCTTTCCTCCCAGACACCAAGCTCCTCCACCTGCGGAGGCTCGAGTGTCACAATGTCAGAATGGTCACTTGAAGACCCGAGCACAACCTGCTCATCTAGTGCCTTCTCTTCAGCTACCTGGGAAGACAGGGAGAAAAAGGTTGAACATATATGAACAACTCATACAGTTAATCTCCGCTAAAAAATCTGAGAAGTAATTTAAATAACTTGATCAACATTTGTTTCATTTAAATATTTGGACAGCTGAACAAAATGAAACCTAATTTAAAGCTTTAATAAAACTGCTTACCTCAGGCCGGTCTTCTAAAGTCTCTTCTGTTTGGGTGGCTTCAAGAGTAGACTCTTCAATGCAATCTGCTACAAAATAAAGTTTAATATGAAGCTTTATCCTAACATAACTGAAGTATTAAGTGGACTGGCTCAAAACTATACCCAAAAGACACTATTCTTGGGCAGAACCCTTATAAAAGTTTCCCACAGTAAAAGCCCAGCGTAAGTTTAACAAAGTGCAGTGAAAGCATGGTAAAGCATAGGTAAGCATTGCAAGGAAGCGAGGTATAGTAAAGAATGTTCCCCTTCACTATGGCAAATGCATAGTATAACCATGGGAAAAGCAAGGTAAAACTGCAAAAATACCATGGTAAACGTGTTAAAGGGAACTGATAAGTGATGCACCAATTTAAACTTACAAAATATATCTGAGGTATAGTTTGTCTGTTGACTGGTACAGTAGGAGAGCAAGAATGTGGTGTGCAGTGACTGGTATCCATTTACTTTATTAAAACTGCATGCATTTCCCGAATGGCCTACAATGGTAATCACATTTGGAAAAATGTAATTAAACAGTCCATTGAATGTAAGGGGATGCACTATTCGGTGTTGTTATTGCAAATGTAAGGAAAAGTTACCACTGACAGATCATAGTACCGTACCTACCTCCTTGTTCCAATGCATGACTTAGCTGGTCATCTTCCAGAATCATGGGCACCTCTGTGGGATCAGGAATACTGTCAGTTCCACCATTTTCAGGACCAAGTGTTTCAATATCAGAGCCCTCAAGAATCAAAAAGAATGGATGTCAAATTGAATTCAAATTTTCATTCAGTCTAAGAAATTAAAATCTGAAAAAACAAAAGCGCAGCATGGTCAGTATTTAGGTTTAAAACACTTCTCCTGCAAGCATAGAATACACAATTTTAACTATGGATAGCAATACCATGTTACTGCCTGCTCATCTGATAAAACATACAGTACAATTTAATCGAAATTAAGTCATGAACACAGATCTGGATAATTAGAAGTACATACACTGATTTTTTTGTTTGTTTGTTTAACAATTAAACAACACTGTAACCTACTAAAATCACTCGCTAAATTAACACTTTTAAAAATATATTATTTTATAAAATTGAAACAAAACTGATTTGTACCCTGAAATGAATGAATAAGGAACTGATCCAGAAATAGTCATGTAAATAAATGGCAGCCAGGATATCTGAATCAAGCTACTGATGCAAATGTTGAAACCTACTTCATGTATATTTACTAATCTGACCTTTCAAGCCATAAACTAGTTTGCCATTTGGTTTCCAGTGTGTTCAAAAAGCCTCAGCAACCCCCTCCAACAGAAATAGTGTTCAATAGCGGTTTGACAAGATCACCCAGCTTCTCATACAGCAATGTTAGAATGCAGAATTATCATAAAACTTAAGGTAAAAATAGATGTCTCGCTGCATTTAGATAATAAGAGCAAACAAACTCGGCTGGCAGGCCAGGTAACCTTGCACATCAGCAAGGCAGTTATTTTTTGCTACGTTACGTGTTATGTCTAATGCATTATCATGGCCACTTTAGCACAAGGCTTTATTTATTGAATGTTTGTTTTAAACTGTAAAATAAATACAGTACACCCTCGCTATAACAAACCTGTGGGGGTCCAAGCCTTTTGTTCGTTATATCGAGGGGTTCTTTATAGTGAAAGGACAATCAAAATGAATGATAAACTGCTGGAGTAAATTAATGAGATGAGATTGTGAATACAAGTAGAATTACATGTACCTGTTCGTCTCATGCATGCAGTATTTTGCCTTTGCTTTATCCTATTCGTTAAAGAATTAAAAACGCAGTATGAAAAGCAAAAATCCCAAATTGAAGCTGAACTTTTATTCAAAATCAATCTGACGTGAATCGTTTCACAGTGCACCAAATCTTAATCCAACAAGCAAAAATCCCAACCCGAGCTTTTATTCAAAGGTCTGACGTGAAAATTTCATCAGATCCTCAAATTTTTTTGTTGTTGTTTTTTCTTTAATCAATTTTGCTTTGCCACACGGTTGTTTATCAAGCCAAAAGTGCTTTTGAACAACTTATATTTGCGATAGAGATATGCCTGCATTACTAGAACTGAACTGTAGAAACAGGAAAGAGAGAGAAGAGAATGCTATTAAAGTGCCTGTTGCTCATTAGCAGAAAAAGAATTGTGAATCATTTGGCCAATAAAGACTTTATAAAAACAGCTTTCACATCTACTTTTACATACAGGTAATAAAGCCTAGAATTCAGAAATCAGAATCCTTAAACAATTTCTGGTTAATGATAATTCAAACATTGACATAGCAGCTTGCAATCAATTTCTATAGAAATACCTCATTGCTTATGATGGTCCATCCACAAGATGACTCGGTGTCGCTTGAATTTGCAGACATATTTCATGCAGCTGTAAATAAAATAAAGATGCATTTAATCAAAACATTATTACCCTAACCTGACAACAGATTCTCTTTTGGCTCCAGCTATCAGTTAAAGTTAAAAAAAAAAGAGCAAAACAATGTTCTCTGCTGAGAATACACTTTGACATGTTCTGAACACATTTTCTGCAATGAAACTAGAAAACTTTTTTGCAAATAAAAATAAATTGTGTAAACTTTAAAACCACAACCCGACCTTTCTGAACACAGATTTAGTAGTGGAATGACTCACTCTCACTGAATGACATATTCTGAGTCAAGCTAAGAATGCCTGATGAAACAAAATGAAAGCCCATCGATAGACCAATAGCATACTTGCACACCATCCATATATATGCCCCAACATGATGCAAGATGAGAAAACAGCCTGGGTACCAGCCTAAGGTTACTCATGACTTCAAAATCAATATGAACAATGGACTATTTCTCTAAGCTGTTGCTTCTGTAGCTACAGTAAATACTGTAACCAAGTCGTGTGGTTTTATTTCATAAGACCAGCAGCTTTTCTTTTGGTTTTTGTAACAGTGAGGGCAAATGGCTGTACTATACTGAATGGAAAAATATTCCCAACACGTTATAAGTGCATGTTAATATTAATTCTGCACAATGACTAGTCTGCGGTCCCTAGAGAGTTAACACTTGAGTAGAGCGCATTTTAATATAACGTGGCAGTTTAAAATCTCAAGGTCACTTCAGTTACATTGAGCAAATTAAACTACTAACGCGTATTTAGAACAGTGGCATGATAAGATATGTAGACCACACTGGCTATAGGCCTACTACAGCCCCCAGTTATCAAACCACGCACTTCTGGTGACCTATATATAAAGTGTATATAACTTAGTCATGGATAAGACAAATGTTTCTGAACTGCTCTTTTACATTTGCTACATTACACTGTATGCTTGCTCAGTGTGCAGAGAAAAAAAATACAATTAAGACATTTACATACAAAACAACATACGAACATCTGTGGCCAAACAAAAAAAAAAGATTTAAAAAAGTGGCGATTTTAAAACACACTACTAGCTAGTCTATTTCTTGTTTCCACTATGTCGTTTGTGACACCAGCATTTTCCGACTTCCTGCATTGTCTTTCTCATTTCGAAACTTAAAAGGCAGAGCCCAACAACGCTCAGCACAGAATCGGATAATGATTCAGAAAAGTGAGAATTCCACATCTTGCAAACGGCCATTATTGCCAGTCAGGACTTGAGTTGGCCAGCGTCCAAATAGTCATGTGCCGCTGAGGCCACTTGCATTAATTTGCAAACAAACGAACATTTAAAAAAAAACAGAAATAGACTCCGTTCTTGCACTGCTACTGCAGATGCAGTGAGGTTATCTGTACGGATACATAGGTCTGAACGTCACTATCCTTTTGGCCTGTAATTCAAACTAAATTAAAGCATAACACGGACTGAACTGATAAACTCGTATTAGCGCTTCAAAACCGACACTAGACTGTTGTGCAACCCCTCTTTAAAAAAGACAGAATATATCTTGCATCATCCTCATCACAACAAAACAACCACATCTTAAAATAAAATGACACTGCAATGTGTAACATATACCGCTGGTGTTTTTACCTGTGACGTTCTTAAAAATACAGGTGGAAAATTAAATAATTGGTAAATTTAGAAACACAGAGCAAGCTCCCCGCCTCAATCTGCTTTGCAGATTGGTGTTGTTTTGGTCGCAATACGCCTTACATCACCATCAACACAAGCACCCCCTTCTCACGCTGCGCGCAAGGGGTTATGGGGATATATAGAGCTTTACTGAGCGGCACGTAAAAGCATACTGTACCACGTGATCGTTGCTATGGAGAAGATCCCACAACAAAACATTTTCAATGTCGATTTAAAGTTAGTGAGACTCGTGATCTTACACATTTCTTATTAATAAAGTTGGAGCAACAATACAAGAAGATAAATCAGGTAGGGTGATCTTTATATTACATTTTAGAAGTAATATTTAATCATATTAACGATAACATATGGTTTTGCTGAGAACTGAAATATTTGGATTCTGGCGATCCTTGCGAGAAAAACGAAGCAATCCGCAGAAACTGTATTACGTTTTTCGGATGTTTCAGCTTAAAATGAAATAATGGTGGCATGTCGGGATTATTATCAGTCAAGAACAGGATCTTTAATCAAACTTCGTTTATTAAAAAAACAAAATAACATGTTGTATACTGTAATACCATGATTTGGGTTTTGCTTTTGTATTTCTTCTTTATTATTTTACCGTGCTATCTGAAGAAGTCAAAAGCCGAAACGTAGCTAATTATTAAAATGATAGTGAGTTTTCAGTTGCTCAGTTACTTCATTTATTAATCTTAATATAGTTTTGATTGTAAGGTTTTTGTTATGCTTCAGTTGTTCAAAGCGCTGACTATTATTTTTAATACCAGTATCTGAACTCATAAAAATGATTACAAATGACCACAGCATTTCATGTACACATTTTAAGTAGTTGATTGAACCAATATCTGGTCAAAGCTTGAACTGGAGCAAATAATGTATTTGGAAATGTCCTGTTCAGCTTCCACAAGCTTTAGTGAGCAAACTGTGACCCAGTAACGTTACAATGATACAAGGTGTCATAACATGGCGGCCTGATAGCTAAATAAAGAAACTGTGGAAAAATACTGCATCTACAGGTTAGTTGGACGTTTCATAACATACACAACGTAAGCAATGATATTTAATGCAACTATGTGTAGTCTTTTGAAATACATGAACCCATCTCCAAGGAGTATTAGTACCTTTTCATTTTGACTAATCAAACTGAGAAACTGTCCTGTCCCATGTTATTCTGTGTTGTCAATTTGAATTTGTATTTGTTTATTTTTTTTAATTTTTTTAATTTTTTCAGCTGCCTGGAAGAAGTGCTTATTAACAGCCAAATTTGAAAAAGAAGAAAGGAATTTGATCCCAGGAGTATTTTCTGATTCAGACAACAAAATGGCCAACACTGTGAGATCAGCATCTGGAGCTGGGCCTAAAGACTTAATTACCTGTGCAAATCCTGGTAACCCTGTGTTTTCATGCATGATAAAACCTGCTACGCTTCCAAACGATTCTGGGTGGTTTGCTAGACCACAAAATCCACTTTATAAAACTACATCAAGTAATTATGGATACATGCCTCCAGCATTTGAAACAGCTCCGTGTGCTTACCATCCAATGTCACAGACATTTTCTGAGGATCTTAGAAATTGTGGGATGTATCGCAATCAATCTTTGAATACAGTCGTAGACAAAAGCAGAGTTTATGACTATCCATACCTGCAGAACACTCTTTGATTTGTTCTAAACTGTCATATCATAGTTTCTCTTGTGCTTCTTTTATTTGTTTATATCTTTCAAATTCAGTGTTTTACTTTAAAGGAGTACATCAATAAAAATGTTTCATGTTCTGGAACACTAATACTGGGCTTCAAGTGATTTCTGCTGCTATATTTTACAGCATGGTAACAGGCATGTTTTATTGCTAAAACTTAACACCAGTGATATTAACATATGTAAGGATATATGTAAGGTTCATATGTGGATTGTAAAAATGGTTTAATTGATATGTAATTGTTAATGACACTTCATTTACAATTTCTATGCAAATGCTTTTCTTTGGAAACAATAAAAAAATATATATATATATATATATATATATATATATATATATATATATATATATATATATATATATATATATGTGTGTTTTCTCTTAACAATTTCAAGTGGGTTCATTATGACAAAGTCTGGTCATTTTTTTAGAGTATTTTTGCAGTATACATTTTTGAATATTAATGTGGTGATGAGATCTCATGAAGGTTATCTGTGACACAATAGGAGTTAATATTATGGGCTTTGTGATTTTAAATATTTACAGTTTTAATAATACGTCTCAAAGCATGCACGTCATATGTTTCAGAGCTGTCCCACAAAGACTATTGTTTAAGATGCAGTAAAAATAGTTATTATTGTTACAATAATGGTTGTGTAATATGTAACCTTGCATGTTTTAAAATCAACTAACCAAAAACAAGTATTATATTTTTTAAAAAACAATTGATCACACACAAGTTTATTAACTTTATTGGCTCATCACATGTGTTAAAGAATGATTGCTAATAGGAACATAACATTCAGCAATCTCACATGTATACAGTGTTGTTTATTATGAATCACAATTGTTAAACCTTCATTTATGTAAGGAAGCTTGAATTATTTAAACCCTTTAAGTTTCAAATAATAATCAGAAAGGCCACCTATGGGTTTAAAATGAAGATTGAAAATAATACAGCAAGTCGTTCTGTCATTAATACTTTTTAATCCTGGCACTTTTAAAACTTACCAAACAACAAAACAAACAACTGCTGATGAATAAAACTGATGGTTTGTCATTTTATGCAGTGTTATCATTAAATAACAGTTATAATCATGTTTGTTGTTTGGTAGTCAATATAATCCTTGGGCAACTTAGCAAAAAGTCTGCTCTATTATAACTAATTAAATAGTTTCAGTGTCCTATACAGAAATAGCTCATATAGAAATGAGATAGGGGCATACCCAGGACTGAGAACAATTAAATAGTCTGTTTTCTGTGAAATATTTCCATTGCTAGTAAAATGACACCTTTAAAATATTTCATTCACTATTGTTCTGACTAGCAGATTTATCAATCATAAAAATGAAAAAAAAATTACAATTTCTTTTAACACTGTAATTATTAAATGAATATCAATGAATATCAGTTATTATGGGCAGCCTTCAGTCTGAAAACAAGATTTATTTATTATTTAAAAAAAAAAAACTATAAATCTATTTCTTCATTAAGAATCAGGCACTGTTCCTTGAATTCTCTCTCTGATCTTTTCTGCATCTGCATGTATTGTTTCATTAAGGGGATCAATCTTCAGGGCTGCCTGGTAATCTTGAAGACCTGTCAAATTTAAAACATGTACATCTATAAGCACATACTACTTGTATATGTTTTCTTAATTGGGTGTTTCTTTGTTTCAATTAAACCTTGTGCAACCTAAATGCAAATGCAAAATAAACCAATCCCCCAAACCCCCCAAAACATGGATATTAATACTATAGTAACTGAGCATAGTGAATGCACATTGCTCTGTTAGGCAAACACCCTTCTAGTTGATTATGTATACATTCAGTATACAAGGAATTATTATTCTACTGTTTATCCATGCCAAGGACATGAACTGTTGTAAAGCAGATGATATTGCTGTTAGTTTTTTCTTCTTTTTTTTTTCTTTTTTTTAAATGGTCAAAATGTATTTTAAAGAAATGTAATTTAAATTGTACTTCTCAGCAGTACGGGTCATTGCACTGAACTTTTGTCTGACATTTATTGATCTATAATTTGAAAAATACAATGCAAAATAAAGACATTTGTACTGTAAGCCAATATATGTATTGTCGCTTCATAGTAGATTTAAATTTAAGCAAATCAGTGAAATTGTATATTTCAGAAATAACCATAAATACTTCTGAATGGTGATTAGATTATGCTAATTTTTAACCGTACTGCTAAATAAAGACTGCATGAGTTTCAGATTAAGACAATTACATTAATAATAGTAAAAAAAATAGTTAAACATTTGTCAAGTTATGCTTTCACACAGTTTTAAAACCATAGGTCATATTTTTAAAGATTGATCTAGTTCTTCTATTAAAACTAAATTGATTTGGTTTGGTTAAGAATACTAGATTTATAAAACACAATTTAAAAGAATATGTACTGCTAATCGCTGTTTAGTATATTTCACAGACCAAAAACTGGCTTACACACAGTTTTACTTTGTGCATTGGGGATAGAAAACTGGAACGTGCTCTGGTTACACTAACACATACTACTGATCCAGGACAGGTTTTGAAACGAAGCTGCTTTAGACATAAAGGTCAGTGATGAATAAAACTGGCAAAAAGTACCATGTATAAATAAATACATACCTTCAGCATATAATTCCAATTCACAAAATGCAGTGCCTCTTCTGATGTGAGCTTTTACTCTGGCATCAGCATTGTCAGCAACAGGTGGTGTCAATAAGTCAAGTGCCTACAGACAAAGTCCCAATGAAAAACAAATACATTAGAATTCTGTAACTACTTTTGTAACATTATGTTATTATGTTTGTGTTTTTCTAAGTCTGCTGTTCTTTCATTTTACAACTAAAAGGTAAAACTGACCTTGGAAGAGTCTTCAATGGCTTTGTGTAGATTTCTCAGTTTGAGGTGACAGGCAGCACGGTTGAGGTACAAGATTGGGAGTTTGTGATTCAACTGAATTGCTAGGTTGTAGGCATTGACAGCAGCTAGGTAATTCTGTGTGGCAAACAATTTTCTAAGAAACATAAAAAAATATTTAGTTTTTTTCTTTTTTCTTAAATCTATAACAGATACTGTATACAGCATGTGATGAGAAATTCTGGGGATCGCTTACTTTCCCTTCTCCTTTAACCAGTCTGGATTCCTCTCTTCTTCCTTAAGATCCTTTAGCTCAGACATATCAGCGTTCACTGCTCGTCTTGCATCTGCCTGCTTTTTCAGCCACTATAGAAATAAATATGTATTTGACTTACTATGTGTTATGTTTTTTGGCATGACCAAGAGAAAAAAAAACAGACAAAGTGCAAGGTCAAAAGCAAATTTCTGAGAGCAATAAAAAAATTGAATGCTGAAAACTATCAAGAAACTAATATAGCTAATATTAATTCCTCAGAGCATGTGCTTTTGCTTTCATACTTGCTTTAAACTGTTGAAAATATTTTTCACAAGGCTGTCATTTTCTTCTTACTGGGCCAATTAACTGCAGGAAAAATTACAAGATGCATACCGCTTCTTCCTCAGCAACAAGGGACTCTCGCAGAGCTGTGGGAAACACACGAGGAGTAAACTGGATTTTGATGCTGCCAGCAGATCGTGGAGCGGGCAAAGATATCTCTTCTGACTTTCCTGAATAACATCAACAAAAAACATTTGATTTTATTAAAACACATAATAAATTCTGTTTATAGTACAGATATTAGCACCAAAATATTTTCTGTATGAATTAAGTAAAGACAAATGGCAACAAAATGAGCTTTAGGTCACAATAAACTACCTGTCTTAGTCACGGTTCTCTTTCTAGGACATTCTGACAAAGACTTTGAGTGTGTCTTCAACTCATCTTTTTTCTTCTCGTGTTCAAGCTTTCGTATTTCTCGCCTCTGTTGTGCTTTTTTCTCTTCCTCTTCTTTCCTCTGTTTCTCCTTCCACTGCTCCAGCTCTTCTGTAGCTCTCCTTCGCTCCTGCTCCTTCTTTTCTTCAATCCTTTTTCTCTCCTCATCTTCCAGCTAAAATCCAAAACACATTATAGACAGAGGTTTGTAAATTAAACCTTCTCCTCAACTGAGACTCCTCTTAATTTTAAAGAAATAAGATGTTCCAGTGATCCTAAGAACCTACTAAAACGTTTCAAAAGTTACACCTTTCTGGGATACATATGCTTAAGCATTGCTTATTCTCTTTGCTGCCAAAATGTATTTTTACCTTCATCATTATCTCCAATGCATATTTCTCATCTTCTCTTTTCTTGATTGCTTTTGCTTCTGTGTCAGCGACAGCCTTTTGCTGAGCCTTAAGGACAGCATGTTCTCTTTTCTTCTGCAACGTCTCTTTACCAACTGGTAGAAAAATAATGATTATTAATATATTTAAAACAGTTTACAAGAGATATTAAAAGCAAAATATACACGATCCATATATCAATAGAGCTTAATATCCACTTATGACAAAATTAGCAAATTAAATAATTAAAAAATGATGACACCTTATCAAATACCAACATAAAGCAGCAGTATAAAAACAAATAAACAAACAGCAGAAGCACAAAGTATGTAGTTACCAGCTATCCCGGTATTATGCTTAAAAAAAAAAAAAAAAAAAAAAAAAAAAAAAAAGTATACGTTACCGTTTATGATTGCAAGATTTTCCCATATTGACTCCTCCTTTTTATACAATGTGAAGATAACTACTCCATTTCCAATCTTTGCAACGCTTTTATTATCATCTATCGGCGCATACAGTATTACTTCGAATAAGAATGGGGGGAAATTTACCTGAGGAAAAAATATCAAGTTATATTAAAACGGGCAGAACACGCATGAGACATAACGACAGCACTAACACTGTCCTTGCAATACACTAGTACTAGTAAACATTTTACCTTAAGATATTCGTCTGTGGAAAATATATTTACTTTTCCAGCTTTCACGCCTTTCAAAGGTACATTTATGTACACCAGAGCTTCCGTCTGAGTCCACGAGTAATCTTTTACAATCAAAGGCATGATTTATTGATAAAAAAGGTAACTTTTTTTAAAAAAGCTCAACGTTTTTTCCGTTGCTAGGGCAACACTTTATTCTTCCGTGCACGTGCTTATTACAACTTCCTGCCTAAATGTTTAAAAAACATATTAAAGGGCCCGCGAACTAGTCGTCAAATTAAACTTTTCAGTAGTTCAAGCTTCTTGTATCGTTATTAGAATATTATTTTCCTGAACACAGCACTGAAATTGGCTGCTGGGAACTGGAAAGAACATAGATTAATTGAGTATTGTCATTTAATTGCACGATTATTGAGTTTAATTTATTTTTATATATGTGCAAGCTGTGTGTGGTTTCTTTGTGTGAAATCATTTGATATTCGTTTTAATTTGACCTGTTTGATACAATTGAATAATTAACTGGATGACCAGCAGCAGGTTAAAATTGCCTTGTTATGTTTAATACGGGACTGATAAAAGCTGAGGGGGGAGAACGAGACGAGAGGAACAAGAAAGAGAAAAGCGACGCGGAAAGACAGAAGACAGAAGACAGAAGACAGAAGACAGAAGACAGAAGACAGAAGACAGAAGACAGAAGACAGAAGACAGAAGACAGAAGACAGAAGACAGACTATCTAAGAGGGGAGAGGGATTCGTTTACTCCCCTCTTCAAAGTTAACTGTTGCCTTTTTATTTAAGTGTTGTTTTTTTATTTCTTTAATAGTTTATTTATTTCATCACTGAAAGTACACGTTGATTGTGCGCTTTTTGTATTGTGTGTGTTTTATTATTATTAGCCTTGCCCCCTCCCCAGTATCTGTTGTAGTCGTTTCTCGTACACTCCACTGTATTGGACTATTTGAACGGATGGACTTTACAAACTGTTGAACCCTGGAAAGAGTGCCTATTATCTGCATTCTTTCTCTCTCTCATATATAAATGTTTTATAATTGATGGCAACTTGTGGGCCTCCCTTTGTGTGGCTGTTCAGTTATATTGCTGCTTCCCTGTAATAAAACGAACCTGTTCTCAATCTAGCTATATATATGTATATATAAAACAAATCAAATAGTTATCTTCTAACTAAGAAGTTGGCGTAGTTTGGCTACTTAATCAGTTTGTATAGTGTCTGAAACCACGGCTGACACGTGCTGTACTAAAATATAATAAATACTGTATTTTTAAACGATACAGGCTATACATTGGTGGCTGTGAATATTGCATTTTCTTATTCTGCCATTAATGTTTTTAAAGCAAAGAGCCATAAATACCAGAACTACCGGTATTCAGGCGTTTTATTATGGGGGTACATTTTAGATTTCTGCAGTCATTATTGTAAGTGGCTATCATTGCATCAATCATTGTTAGAGATGGGATGTGATGTATATTGCGAAACTCCATAATTGTTTGTTTTTTGTGTTTTTTGTTATTTTCCCAAGCTGATTTGTAAATAGAACAGAAATTAATTTAAAAAAAAAATAACAAGATTTGGAAATAACATATTTAGGGGGGGGGAAAGTTTTTATTAATACACAGAAACAAAATAGTCTTTAAACAACTTTAGTCATTATTAGCATTGGGTTTTATTGTTAACTCGTCCCACTACTGCTAAATTTTTTTTTTTTTTTTAAATCATTCAGAAATACTGAAATATTTCGTAATGAAAGTTCTGCAAATATAATCAATGCGCATGAAACATTACATCCCTGGCAAGGCATAACAAATAGCAGCTCCACTCTTAAATGTCTTTACTTACAAAACACAATTTCTAATGACAGGCCAAGGTATGCGATACTAGCAGACATGTAGTTGCAAATTAAGTTATTACCAAGGGATTTTCCAACAGGATATTTCTGTCGATGCTTAACCCCATATATAGCTACAGCTACAGACCCGAACACATTGAAGGAGTACCAAACACAATCTACTTACACCATTTAAATCTGATTAAACGAATCACATTTACTAGAAGAACTGAGAATTTTAACTCTGTACAATTGTATTATCATGATACTCTTCATATACCTGCCCTATTATCTGTTGATTTATATAATACTATTTAATAACCACTTAAAAATTTGTACCCATATTGCAGCTATACATTGGGGCTGGCTAAGGGGATTGTAAAATGATCTCAGGTAAGTATCCTATAACAGTTACCATTATACAACTACAGGTCTGCTTCCTACTCATACATAGGGTAGTGTACAATAGTTGCAAGATATCAAGTGTCTCATACAGTAGCTTAAAACACAACTTACAATATTTCATCGCTTTTAATTACATAGTAATTCAGTTCACCAGGGTGAAAAGTTAAACAACGTTCTTTTTTTTAAGTATTTTTTCAATTTGAATTACACACCTTTACTTTTCACTAGGACATTTTTTAGCCTAAAAAAATGTGTATTATTATTATTTATTTTTTATTATAAGATACAAATGTCACCAATATGGAACCAATTTATACACACTACCCACCAACAAGTATTGTTTGTGTTTGTTTGTTTTAATAAGAACCTGTCCTTTCTGGTTGCATTAAATTAGTTAAATCTAAATATGTTAATAAACATGAAACATTCTGTAGTGCTGCTGTAATACAATACTGGTGCAATTACACTGACTGCCAATAAATGGAAGCCAAACTAAAAAGCTTTACCCTAAACAACTTAAAATATATTGGTAGTATGTTGGCAGTTAATAAATCCCTTTACAATTGGTATAGTTAAAATATTTATTATAAATTACATATGGCAACTTTAATTTAACATCATAAATACATTTGTTTAAGGTGTTCCACAGCACCAGATCATTGACAAGGACATTTTATGCATTCAGTTATCAGCTAGTTTCATATACTATTGTCCTCTGAATAAAGTCTAAAAGGGCATGTGAACTTTTAGTATTTTAGAAAACAACATTAGGCAGATGTCATTGACTTTAGTCACACAGGTCACCTTGCAAATTACATCTGAATTGTGTCAGGCGCTTTGAGGTAGTAAATAAGTAGACAAATGCATAAATGTATATAAAAGTTACAATATATAGTTAAAAGTATATGTATGATTTGGTTCACAAGTGTAAAATGTATTATAATTAGATAAAATGTCTGTAAAAAGCATGGTTTAGAGCCATAATTAAGTAAACGTATCTCATTAGCAAATAATAAAATAAATAAAAAGATTTTGGAACATCACAAGCTTTACATTTGAAAATAGCATGGTACCAAGAAAACTATACTCTTTTTACCCAGCATTATTAACAAACACAGATGGTCAAAAGAACACCATCCAAACGAAACTGCCTTACTCATATTACTTCTTCCTGCATTTACAATCAAAAGCCACTGCCAAGATTATCATTCTCTCCGGAATCATTTGCTGTGTTTGCTTTATGATACACAATGCCATGCACACTCCATTTCCATTCTGCTGTATCACCACAATTAAAATCAATTATTTTTTGCTTTAAATAAAAAAGGAGCATACACTCCAATAGGAAAAATACCAACAGACTGTACACGTGACAGAATGTTACAAAAGTGTACAATCACATTGTTGGAAGGTCATTCCACTCCATGATTAAGAGGATACAATAAATAACTACTTTAGGGTGTGATCGGATGAAGGATTACAGCATTGTTAATCATCTGAGACTTTTGAAGTCTTGAAAAAGTCAGTCAATCTAATAACAAGCACACTGATGATATATTATCTGAAGACATTCATTAGCTTCTGAAGTAAACAAAAAGTTAAAAAAAAAAAAACTATGAAAGAAAAAAAGATTTTTTAAATTTATTTTAAAGCCTTTGTTGTTATCCATCATTGTTTCCTGCTTGTTTGCCTTGGTTTTGTGAGCTGGACCTCCTTGTTCTCCATGCAGGTATCGCAGCCCCACACCGCTGCTGCTTCTGCCGTTAGAAGGTTGTAGGCCATCTCTGTCATGCCGGTGCAAACCCTGTGAAACCATTTCTGACAAGAAGCCTCGCACAAAATGGCCTCCTGGTCGTCATTGACTTCATTCATGCAAATTCCGCAAGGATAAACAGGATTTGCAGAAGACTGACTCAGCTGAATCGGGTGTGCGACTGTTTTACTACTGCTGCTCTCAGCTGCAACACCTTCAATGGCTGCGTGAGACTTGTTCTGAGCGCTACTGTTACCATGGCTACCACTAATGTTTTCAGGAGTGTTTGAATGACTGCTTTCTTGATTGGGGGAACTGTGTTTATTGGTAACTTTCGGGTTTGAAAGGTCCTGGTTTACACTTTCTTCTGGACTCTGAGAAGGCTGATGAGAAGCAGAGTTTTGATATGGGCTTTGACTGAGGTTTTTATTTGGGCCTTGACTGTTGTCTTGTTTTGGAGCGACAGCATTTACCTGATTGTGGTTACTACTATGTGACTGTATAAAACCATGGTTGCCATCCATGTTAGGGCCCATTGGCGGATTCATATTTGTGTTGCTCTCTGGCCCAAAGTTGGAGCCCATGTCTGAATTTGTGTTTTGGTTCATATTCTGTAGTGGCATTTGGTTGAAGTTTTCTCCTGGGCCTGGTCTAAAAGGCGGATGAGGTGGTAAGCTCATATTTGAGTTCATATGATAAGTAAACACTGGTTGGTTTCTGAAATTTGGATTATCGTGGGGACCAAAGTTAAAGCCGTGAGTGTGATTAAAACCCATGCCCACTTGCATCTGTGGAAACGGATGGGGTTGGTTTCGCATGGGGTAAGGACCTCCATAAAGAGAAGGCATTCTGGGTTGCATGTGCGGTGGCATTCTGTGAAAGTTGTACCCACCAAAACCGGAATAGTTAGGATTGCCAAAATAAGGATTTCCAGAAGGCAGAGGTTTATAGGATACAGGATTATAGCTGTCATCAAAAGGGTTGGCAGCTACAAGGTGATCAACGCTGGGGTTTGGTGGTGGAGCATACTCAGAAAGAGGAGGAAAAGAAGACACCTAGAAATAAATAAATAAATACACACCTGAATAAATAAATAAATGCATGCCTACAAAAGTGTAACAATTTCAGAACAGAACTGCTGGAATTCACACAATTTATGTGTTTGGTTTTATATTATCTTTTTATTTTATAGTTTAACCAAAGTGTGCCTGGATGAGGCACCTAAAAAAATCAAGAGGCATTGTCACAACCATGGAGGTCAGAGGAAAGATAAAATGGGGGGGTGGGGGCATAGTGGCAGTTAGGAATGCCTTTCAAAACAGCACTTCACTGGATTACAATCTCCTTGGATTATAACCATCAAACAACCTATACAGCAGCAAAACAGAAAGAAAGCTACCTGTGTACTTGACTTGCGCTTTTTCTTATCAGGGCTTCCCAGTATGCCTGGCCCTCCTAAGCCATCCAACCCACCATCTCCACCTGAAAATTTGAATTCATATTTTCCCTAATTAAATAGTTAACTTCAATAGCTTTGGAAAAAAAATCAAATAAAAATAAATGTTAAACAAAGTCGTGGCTTTGTGTGAAAAATAAGTATTCAAATGTCAGTATATGACAGAAATTAGAAATAATGTCCACTCTTGGCCAGTAAAAGTTGATGTTTGTTGACTGGATGACAGATTTGTGTTTACATACTTCGGACTGGGTTATCTGACATTAATAAAACATAATTTCGTCTTTCAGGAATGGTGCATAGATGCATAGTTTAACTGTGGTAGAAATGGAAATAAAATAAATCTGTTAAAATTGTAATTTAGTTACGTTTCAATCTTCATTAATTAGGCATACTTGGGTAGTATATAAACTGGAACTGTACACAAATTGAGGAATCCGTAACCCTGGGAAAATCTTTATCAGGACAGGAATATGAATGGTTTAATTGATTTGTCTGCAATGCAGGCAGTTCACAAAGTCGCCACTTGTCTAATTGTATTGTTACTTCTTGATACTAAAAATCTGAAGTAATTACTGTTTTTGTACATTTAATGTTGCGTTTGGCGAGCTCCATAACAGACATCGCTATGTTTATACAAATGACAGCACATTTTCTACACAGTAATGTTTGCATAGACTGTACAGCTTTGTTGGTAACATGGTAACTTGTAACATGTTGACTTTGGCCGATATTTAAAGTTTCACAATAGTAGAAATACTGTTTTAGTAAGTTTAAACATTCCAAAAGGTCATTTTGCAAATAAACAATCGTTATCTGTAATAATAATAATAATAATAATAATAATAATAATAATAATAATAATATAATAATAATACATTTTGTTCTGCTTGCAAATGACAGTTTGGAAAACCGTCAGTGAATAAGAATTACAAAGTACTTGAAGCATAACTTTCTTGTTTGTCCTGAACGCATGTACTTGCTTTTATAAATAAAATATCAGCTGGTTGCTGAATACTTTTTACTAGCTTATATTTAAAGTATGTACAAGCCATAGTGTTGAGTCAGAACGAGTGCTCCTTTTGAAGCTATTTGTAAGTAAATGTGGCTGCTGACGCGTTCGTTCTTTCAAATGCCAATGCAGTCAGCGCAGGCTGTTCTGAGAGTTCCATTCAATTCTTAAAAGGCCTTACTTGAGGTAGGCCGACCAGCTCCTTCAGTCGTAATTAGCGTTGAGACTTGTACGTAGCATATCATGCTTCTACAGACGCTAACATACAACAGACAAAAAAGGAACACATTACCTCTGTTTCGTTTAAGAGAGAGGGTATCTTTATCTGCTGACATCACAGGAAAAAATACATGACTCTGCAACAAAATAATATAATAATTTCAAAAGCTAAAGCTACATGCACTCGTCTTCTCCCTTCCCAATACTCAGGGCTGAGCTATCAGTCTGTGCAGGAAAGCTGCAAGGGTTTGCAGTTTGGGAGGCGCGGACTCGTTCAACTTCGTGATTTAGTTGTACGCGCTGAAAATAGGGAAAAGCTGGAGTGATTGTAAACATCGTATCTCCCGGGTGTGAAGTCGAAGCGATTAATGTCCTTTTCTCTGTTGGTTTATTATATTTGAATGTGAATGACACGATAAAGAAACCCCCGCCACATTAGCATGTGAGGATGTCTGCGCTATGCTGTTTGATGTGGTGTTGCTGTCAGACAGTGAAAAACGCGGACGAAACATTGCAAGCAGCAGTCACTACACTGGCGCACTCAGACACGGCCAGCAGATTCCCAATACATGTTGTGTTATTCTTTCTAATTCTTATTATTTTAAAACTTATTTTATTGTATTTTTTTCTCATGTTTAAGATATGTGAAAGGTTATAGTAAGTTGCACTTTGCAAATAAGAAACCATACTTATGCTATTAGAAGGGGTCGAGCAGCCTTCCTGACACTGAGCATATTACTCCTCTGAGGAATTTGCAGTTTAATTAACAAGATTGTGCTTTTCAGATGAGTCTGTCTTGCAGCTCTGGACATTAGATGCACTATATTGGATTATATGTAATATTTGTGTAGTGTTTTAAAACAGAGGTTTTCAGGCATTGGCCAGAAAAGCATGTTTTCCTTGTTCATCAATCTATTTTCCACTCAGAAAATTGGTATGAAAAAAATTTAAACCCTTAACGCAAGAACATAAATATAAAATCGAATCAGTGTGTGTAAAATTAGGGGCAGTTTGTGTTATTTGTAACAAAACCTGTGGTGTTAAAAAATTGTAAGGTGGGCTTAAAGTCTGGTTTGAAATCTTGCAGATGACTAGGGTTCCTAGTTATTGATCACAGAAGGCAAGCCATTAACCTGATGATGATGTTTACGAACTGGAGCTTGCCTGCCACAGGCTTGGACTGGACGCAGGAGAGCTTGAGGCTAATCAGAAGAACCCCCTTTTTTAATCTTCTAGTTCACCCTTTTAAAGATCCAGTGCCCCATGTCATTTGTTTTACACATTTCAGCAAAATGAATCACTAGTGTGATATGTCTTTTGAAATTCGTTTGGTTAGCTCCACAAAACGACTTCGGTAAATCAGTGATAACATCAGGAGATTTCAAACTATTGAGTTGTTTCTTGAATGCTCACAAAAACATCTAAACTGTTTTTGTTCAGGTGTTATGCCAAACATTGGGGCACACTCAGCCTTTACACTGTCCTCATACTTTCTGGAATGTACAATCTACGTCACTATTGAGAGAAGTGCATTTATAAACTATGCCACCAGGTGATGCTGTTCTCTTTATAAGCAGCTATGGCCAAAAGCTTGGCATCACCCTATAGAATGAACTAATTTTGCTTCATAAAGTTGAATGAAACCTGCTGAATAATGTTAACATATACATATCGCTTTGTAGTTTTCCATATACTTAACAAAAAAACTGACAAATTAAAAAATGTGACACTTCAAAATCTAACATGACATACTGTACTACTATTATGGCTTTTTTTTTTAGGTTTGTTTTTTTTAATTCTGTCTCAATCCTAAAATTCTAGGAGATGCTAAACTTTTGGTCATAGCTGTATAACCATTTTTTTAATTATTCATTTAATTATTCATCTGTACTGTTCACCAACCTCATTTACATTAGGGTTCAAGTGAAAATATTAATATTTAAAATGTTAATTTACAAACGGCCTCATTGTTAAACTAGTACAGAAGACACATTCAAGTCCCAGCATAGCAAGAATTGTAATAATTAACCACTATCATTACTAACGTGAAAAGGCTGACAATAGATTCCTCTTAAACAGTCTTCTTTCCAGCATTAATCTGAGGTGTTGAAGGAAAGCACATTTTTAAGATTAGTTACTGTTAGGTGCTTTATTTCCCCAAGCCATTTTTATGTGAAGAGTTCCATTTGAATGCGATTGGAGCCACAGAATTGATGCTATTAGCCTTGACACGAAGATATTTATCTGTTTTAACAGAAACAATTATCAACAACTGTTTTTACACAAAGACGGGCCCTGTAAAAATAAATTGTGTTGCTGGGCATAGGTTACCATGACAACACATTAATACAATCTACATAGAGCTGCTTGGGAATGTGTGTTTAACTTGCTAACGTGATCACATTTAAAAACTAGAGTTTGAGAGACAAAAAAAAAAAAATGTAAACAAGTAGAGTTTAATACAGTCTCTGATCCTTAAAATAAAACCGTTAGCTAATTTAACATGTAATAACACATGAAAACTCACCCTGAGTCTACCAGAGTGTGTCAGGGGAAGTTCATTCGATACCTCAGTGTACAAGAGGTATTCTGTAGGATTCATTGCTGATAGTTTAAGAAAGCAGCACAGGTGAGCTTACCAAGCCAGTCTCCTTGCAGTGTGCTACAGGTTAGCAAGTAGTGTTACTGGGTGATACAAGCGCAATGTAAATGTTTCAGTAGGAAGAGTTGGTATCTTCAGTGCTGAAAAAAACAATGCAAAAATAAATACACAATTGTGTACGAGGCATTAAAACAATTTATTAGATTAGAATTTTCTTACAAGCGCAGTGTTAATATTGTAACTGCAGCACCTTAAAATGAGATCCATTGTATCGGCTCATCCACTACTCCATTTGTGTGCCCTGAAGAGGCAGCTCCATCACAAAAGGAGATGACCCCCCCCATATCCACTATTATAAGAACATTGAATACTGGTTTTGTATTTCTGCTAATCACCCACAACATGGTTATCTACATGTAATGTTCAGAAGGGCAGAAGGAAACATATAAATAAATAAAAACCAGAGTAAAATTCCAGTCCTCCGAGACCCCCAGCAGCGAACTCCATGGAGAGGAGGAGGAGGAGGATCAGATTCACATTTTAAATCGAGTCGGCACACAACTTCATTTTCTCTGGACAGAATACAGTGATCAATTCCCACTGTGGGATCAGTGCTATTGACCAGCATGCAGGAAGCATCTGTTAAATGGAATTAGGCCGATGTTAATTGTCTTCTGTGATCCTCCAAAATGGTCACCAATCTAGACAAATATTGCTATTAAAAAAAAAAAAAAAGGTAGCTCACTTATTTTCTACAATGAATAGACATTGGCCTGTATCCTATACAATGAATGTCGTTTTTGCTATTGTGGGGTCATGTGTACTGTATACAAACAAGATTTTAAATCTTCTGATGTAATTTCATAATGTTATAGCTCGGTGGAATAGAATGCCAAAGCACCTACTCCTACAGAATATTTATTTCAGATTTCCTTACAATGTTGGCTCCGATGTGTACTTTAGCACACCAGGAGCCCAAACAAGCAAGAGGTAGACCAGCTCCATAAATGGACTCACGAGTTTTGTATGGTGCAAAGACTTCATTCAAGAAAGCAAGGGAAAAATGTTTACTTTTTCAAAAAAAATCATTACATGCATGAAACTGACATAAATCAAAGCCTTCTGAATCAGCTAGCGGACACAATGCAGTTGGTGGTCTGCTTACTTAACTAGAGCCACTCTTATGCTCCTATCAATACTAATCAAAGACACTTTTTGTAAAAACAGTACAAAGACAGTTTGTAATAAACTTTTATTTTAAACTGTGCAATTAATTTGTATTTGGACATTTAATAAGTTTTAGAACACTTTGGCTTTTTAATATTACATTTTTTGGCATGAGCTTCAGAGTATTAGTCATTCACATGAAGGCGACTACACTGTAAACATATTTTTGTATATTAAAAAAAGCTTAAAAAAAACTTTAAAAAAAGGTACATTGATATCCAACATGTGCCATGCATTTTTACTCAACAATGGGAAGGACAGAGCTGATCCCCTGAGTCAAATTTAATAATGAAATAAAGCAGCTCCACCTTCTATTGCTGAGGAAGTCAACAAGGCCTGTACCAGAAACATGGCAGCTGAAGTCAAAAGGAGCCAGAACACCTGAGATTACCTTAATGCCAAACTGGCTCCTCCACTTCATCCCTTTTTTTTTTTTTGTTTGTTTCACATCTTAACAAAAAGTAACAGTAACACATTTTAATGTTCAAAACAACCCCAAAAGGAGCGGGATTAAATTCTCTCTCTCTCTCGCTTAACATTCTTTTTACAAATTTCAGCTGGAATGAGGACAGTTCAATCTATTCATTAAAACGGAGAATCCAATGTTTATAGGCCACATCACATCTAGGCGACACCACTCATGCGATAATAGGAATGCCCAACCAAATCTTATTAATGTAACTGTGGACTTCACAAGAACATGACAAATACTGCTCAGTTTACAGACATGACTATACATCGCTATGTAAACAACTGTCATTTCACAAGTGTAATTAAACCCAAACAGTGTTTTAAACGCTTGAGTCGTCTTGTGACCCCACAAGCTTTTACTACCACGCTCAGTTTTAAAATGGAGGACGCTGTTGCAGGCAGTTGTAAACTATTAACAAATACTGGGAAATGAACCAGCTGTATAACAAACAGGGGTGCCTTGGATGCACAATTAAACTTACAAGACCCGAAAAGGCATCTTGAATGAATTTTCCTCATTCCAGCATTGTGTACTGCAGCTGTGAAACAGTGTTCAAACTGAAACTGGCAGGAAAAAAGTATCACAACTACCATCTCACAACAAGGCGGTTTACAATAAAACGCTGGTTGTGTATATGCATAACATCACACTAGCCAACTAATAATATAATAAATTCACAAAACATTTCCAAATACAATAGCAATTCAGCCAGTTTAACACAGAATTCCAGATTACTGCTCATATAAAAAGACACATTCTTCACAGATATACAATTTGCACTGCTTTCTGGAGCCTCCCATCTGTGTAAAAATTGAAAGATACAGTTGGTGCTTTCCTGGGCGGGTAAGCGATTGGATAGCAGTGGTAAGCATTTGCCGTCTATATTTGGCAGCCTTGAAATGCCAACGGTTCACTGTCAATTTCTACTTTAACCTGCCCTTGAAAAACCAATAGTTTCTGAAACTGTCAAAACTTAAGTTTCAGAAATTATTATTTCATATAAAATAAAGATATCAACTTTCATTTTGATTCTCATTCTAGAATATAGGGGGATTCTCATTCTAGAAGTCTAAATAAGTCCCCCCCCCAATATTCAGACACATTATAGCACTAAATAAAATAATCATTTAAAAAAAAAAAAAAAAAAAAAACACACAACAAAAACAGACATGCAAAATTACACAACTACTGAAATCTGAATCCAATATGCAAAGGTAACATTAGGGAATCTTTGGTTTGTATAGTTTGCTTTTTTAAAAAGAAAGAAAAAAAAAAAGTAACTGGATTGTGAAACTGCTATACAAAACTACATCCTTAAGGTATTAGAAGACCTTAGAAATCTGTCAAACAGCAGATTGAGAAATATATTCTGTATATAATTTGTAACTTACAATAAATCCTGTTATCAGTGTTTTTCTCAAAGGAAATTCATTTTCAAAAGGACTATTTGGTAAATAATGAGGTCATATTTATGTCCACTGGGTCACGTTGTACTGAAAGCAGTGTCTTAGCCGATCCACAGAAATAACGGTTTATTTGATCTTTGGTCTAGCAAGATGATTACTCAAATCCATGGAAGAGCAAAAAAAAAAAAAAAAAAAAAAAAAGCAAACAACTCTTTGGATAATAGGGTCTGCCACCATTAGATATTGAACGATTTCTTCTAGAAAATATGACACTCATCTAAAGACAGGTGCTAAACTGATGGGATAATTCTATTCTAGAAGGATAACATTACTTTTAGAATCAAAAGCTACAAGGCGTACTCAGCAGAACTATGAAGCCGACAAAAATAGATCTTTGGAGACGAAAAGCTTCAAGGAAAAGTTTAGTTTTCTCTTGTTTTGGAGTTCTCAGCAATAATTCTTCATTTACATTTCACAACCTTTTTGTTAAGAGTTTGTTTCTACAACTCAATTTGGTTTGGAACTACTGTTTTGATTCACATACATTTTTGGTATTTAATTATTCTAAAGTCTCTTAACATTACAGGTAGTTTTAAAGCTTTAAAAACATTGTTTACTGAATTAAATCAGTACACAAATACACATTTGTTAGCAGCTACCCTATCGAAAATAATTCACTTAACCTGAAAAAAAAATAAAAAAATAATAATAATAATAATAATAATAATAACAATAATATAGTAATAATAAAGCCGGAGTCTTATGTCAAAGTGACAGGGAAAGGTAATTGGTTTAAGGTTCACGTCACAAAGTTGTCAACAATTACTGGCACATAATTTGAGTGAAACAGCTGCATCCCTTTAGATTGCCAGTAACTATATCCTACAATAACAAATTCTACAAAAAGATACCCTGTCAGTTTGCCATATATAAAAAAAACAAACCAAAAAAAATCCATGGCAATTCAAATGTAATACACATTGTTCCCTGAGTTAGGAAGAGTAGCACTCCACAATACAATTAGAAGGAGGTAGTACAAAACAGGGATTGTAAAGGAAACTTACCATACTGTAACCAAAATTAACACGATTCCTAAAGCTTAGACATTTTTTTCCAGAATAAACCAATTCAATTTTTAAAAAGTACCGTAATTTAGTAACAAAAATGGTAAAGATACTACAACAAAGTACATCAAGAAAGTCTGTCTGCCAAGGAATTATTAAGATGTACGGCTTTCAACATTCAAAATGAATGCAACCCTGCCTAGCAAAGAAGTCTTTCCACTAGAAATCGACTGACTGCAATTGAAATGCGGATTTGTATTAAATTGAAAAGTGAGGTTATCTGGCGAGATGCCCCCAAAACGTACTGTACACACCACTGTTCCTTTAATGTATATGTGTACACTATATGATTTTTAGACTTCTTTAAGCCTAACAGTTTGCACTACAAACGTATTTTCAGTGCTACAAGTAAATAGTAAGTAACATTGCTAATTACTGCAGAGGAAGCCAGAAGCGTTCACCCCGACAGAAGTTTCATACAGCATCAAAGAAGACTGTACATATTTCTGAATGTAAATAAGTGTGAGTTTGTGTGAACTCATACATGCAGGTCAGTCTTAGAATTAAATACTTCACTTACATTGGTTTTCTTGTTTAAAAAAAAAAAACTAAGCTTTAAGCAAATATTATTGCACCTTACAATCCCTTACTTCAGAATGGGAAAAGGAGCATAAGCAAACACACTAGTATAGCAACAACAAAACAGAAATATTGCTACGAGGAAGTACTAGCTGTTACGTAACTGGGGTCACCTATTACGTAACTGAGGTAAAAGTAATGGTTAAATAGCTGGAGTTTCCCACGAGGTAAACTGAGGTAGACATTTAGCAAAAGGGGATTTTCCACTGGATCCCTTTTGCTCCAGTGATATACTCTTTAAATAAAGTCAGAAATGTAACAGTCCTTTTTCACTTTTTTACATTCTTTTGAAACATTCAAGGTGGGTGAGTTAAACAAAACAACATATATATTTATATAAAAAAAGAAAGAAACAAACACTCAAATAAAAGTAGCTCAAAAAAAAAAAAAAAAAGTGGCGCCTGGTGAGGTTTGATCCAGGTTTGTGCCTCAGAATCTTTGTCTCCCTGCTCATTGTCCTTTCCAAACAGATGCATAAATGACCCCCGATGACCATCTTCGTTAAAGAGGAAACGCGGCTAGAGATGTTGCAAACTGCTCGTTTTGGGGTTGCGAGGATGCGGATGCCGGGATTTCCATAAAAAAATTAGGTGGACCTGAGCTAGGCTTGTCACAGGCCAGGCATCCTTCGTTCCCTGTGAAAGGCTCCAGCGAAGGAGGCCTGCTACTGCCAACGGAAGAAAGTTGGGTCATTTCCATTTCATCATGCGAGTATCTCCCAGAGTCCCCTGTTTCGTGGCTTCCCTCGCTGCTGTTGGAATGCTCCGTGTTGCACATGGGGCCAAACAGAACTTGGAGTGAACTGGGGGAAGACTCCTCATAGGTCAGCATGGTAGTTCCTGATTGGTAAGAGCACAAGGTCTGTAGCCTTCTCTGTGCCTATGGAGTAAAATAGTAAGACGACTTAGCACTTCAATTGAATTAACTAATGCAATTGTTTATAGTTTTAACCTGGGTTGGATTTGGAGAACCATGAAGTAACCTATTGCAAGTGATGGTTCAAATAACATTTACAACTTGAAATGAAATACTAGGAGGGGTGTTTCAACAATTATCCTAGTAATCTTTCTTTTGCAGCATTTAATCTAAATAACTTTTATTTAGTTAATTATAAGTCTATGGAGTGCGGGTTATTTGAAATATTATTCTAAAATGTAAATCACTAAAAAAAATTTAAAAAACTAAATCCTCTTATTGGGGAGGAAGCAGGCACCTGTCCAAACTCTGTCCTCTCTGAACACTCTTACCTGGCCCTTCTTTGCGTTCGGTTTATCTTCACAAGTGAAGAATAGCCATTTCTTTTTCGTTGGTTTAAGGTTCACAGGCCCAGCACTGTTAATGATCAGACCAGTCCCACCCTAAAAGATGAAATACCACCCTGAATTATTTTAAAAGTTACTTTAAAAACAACATTTGGCTTTATTTTGGTAAAGTTAAAAAAAAAAAAACCTTAGTTATCACATTTTACCTTAGCTTATCTATTTAAAGAGATAAACATGATATTGCATCTCATGATATTGCATCAGTGTCTTTAAACTGATTTTTTTCATCTGCTTGCCAAATCGCTGAAGAACCAACTGATCCTAATGGAGGATATTAAAGTAGTGTGCTGTACTGAAATTATTTACCTTCGCATCAATAAAATTATCTGACACCATTGGCATGAAGGACTCGGCATTCTCAGCTTGGCTTCCGTTAGCCAATGACACTGAAGCTTGGGGGACCTGCCCATTACCCTGCTGGGCCATCTTGCTAGCGGATGATTTCCTACGAAGAATAAACACAGGTTTATTGTATGCATGTTGTTATGATATGATACTGCACATATACATTAAACTACTACTTAAATTAGTTCTTTCAAGTTGAAGTACCTGTAACAGAAGGAGACATTTGCAAGGTGAAAAATGTGTACACCTACATTCGAAACTACTTAAGGACAGTTTCTGGTTTCTAATGAAGTGCCAAGAAACTATGGCGGAGATGTAGCTTATGGTCAATGAGGTATCACATTTTAGTATGACTGACTCTGCAGCTTTATGTAGCATGCGCAGAAAGGGAGAAATGCATCATAAAATATTGAGAATGACTTCATACCTAGCCTTACTCCGGTAGATCAGAATGAGAACGCAGATCATGATACACGTCAGGGCTATGCAAACTCCTACAATGATCCCAGTCATTGATTTCTGGTCCAGGTGATAAAAGACGTCAGAGTAAGCTGTAGAAATAAAAATAAAAAGTGTAACAAATCAAAGATTTAAAAATGAGTACACCACCAACCAGATGAATCTTTGTGTGTTTTACAATTATTGGTTCTCTAACATGACAGGGCTTAAAATACAAGAACCTGACCTAAATATAAATAATTTGCTGGCACAAGGAGCAAAGGTTGAGCTATTGAATTTTAAGCACGTTGGGAAGCAATATAGCAGCATGAAAGGGCAGGAAGAGTTAATCATAAAACAGCGGTCGTGGTCATGTGAGCTGGGTGCCTCACAGAGTCTGTACTACCCCTTTCTAGGAACTCCTTTGAGCACGACATGGAAGATTAAACATTACCGTGTCTTTCTTTTGCAATTTCAACAGCAGTTTTAATTATAAAAGCAGAAGAAACCTGGAATAGTATTTGAAATGCATAGTTTCAGGCAGGACAGCTTGTTTGTATTCTACTACGGGTACATTAGTGGAGAAGCTTTTTCCAACAAAATATAAATAGCTTAAATGCTCAAAACCATGAGAATATTTCTTAGTACAGACTGCTCTCCACACAGAATGCAGAAAAGGGCTGAATTCTGCCAAGAGATTTTATTTCATCCCATATTATTACTGGAGAGAAATCTCAGTGGCAACCTGGCAAGGCTTTGAACTGAATTCAAGTTTGAAGCTCTGATTACTGCTTCAGGGTTAATTAATACCATGGGGAGATTGTTACTGAAATGAACTACAATGCACTGGTCTTCTCTATATTTCTAAAGGAGAGGGAATGAACTTTTAGCACCACGTTTCAACTACCTTCACGCATGGTCACCGTGATAACACGGTTGTTAAAAAGACAGGATCAGACCGTGAAACATGCTGATAAAATAGCATCTGCCCGCTTACTGACCTCTGGCCTCTGTGCTGCCATCTGAGCGCTTGGGTTTCTGACTGGACTGAGCTTCCTTTGACTGGACAGCGAGCTCCACGGCGTTAGAAAAGGGCCCATCTCCCACTTCGTTTGATGCCGATATCTTAACGAGGTAGACGTTTCCTGGAAGAAGGTTCTCCAGCAAGGCCATGGTTATAGTTCCTGTAAACAAGTCTGGAGTTAATAAAACAGTACCGGCTGCAAGGGGCTCGTGCCAGCAGGGTTGACTGAAGCACAGTGCAAGAGCTAAATATCGAGTTTATCTTCTGTTTTTTCTTATAGCGTATGCACAGAATATACTAATAAAAAAGTTGCTGGTTGAGAACTAACAGTGGAACGAATGTCACATTTCTCTAAAACTCGTGCTGTACTTGTGTATGTTCCTGCTACAGATATTTGAGATGGTGTAGCAGGGTGGTTTAATGAAAGCTAGCATCCACAGAACAGGTACTCCCTATCCAATTCCTGCCCTGCCACAAGCCTGTGCTGAAGAGAACAGAACTGACATCATTATATCAGTAATGGGCCAAGATCACCAAAAGAAGAATGAAAATAAGAATAAAGACTTGACTGAGAATTTTTTTTTTTTTTCTTTTAGGAAAACATGGAGAAGTGTACAATATGCTTGCAGGTAGAGCTGCTAGAATGGTGTAGGTTTCTAATTTCAGCTGCAGTTTTTCTTAGAGGCCCCTTTAATTGCCACAGGATCAATTACTGCCCCATCTCTGACTGCATTTGTGCACGCTGGATTTTGATGACAAAATACCCTCTTATTTGAAAGAAGTGCCCATGTAAAAAGAGAACTTTTAGTTAAATTAGATTTTATTTATTTTTTTAAAGAAAGGCTTGCTTTCTATTTCACTTCTTACTCTCAGACTCAAGCTTGACAACATGTGGAGTCATTCTGTTGTGGAAAGGATCAAGTTTGCTTAACAGGGCCTATTTGTGACCATAATAGCTGGAGTGCTAGTAAAGGAATGGCAGGTCAAGTTTCAGTACCTCTAGCCATCTCCACAGAGAGTTAAGCAGTAACTGTCTGTGCAGTTGTCCTGATTTACAGTGGCTAGGGCACATAAAGGTCATGAGCCGCCTAACTTTTGAACCCCTCGAGGTGGCTAAAAGTAAACTGTGGATGCCTCAAATTGCAGAGAGTCATCTGCAATCAATTATTCCTAGGTTTACACTGCACTGCATTCTGAAATCACAAACTTAACTAGGTATTAAAATAACCTGCTTCTACATCCTGCTGCACTGCAGAGCCCATTGAATTGATACAAACAGTAGCCGACCTCAATACCGGCACTTGAATGTGAACAGTGCATGCAAGTTTCTGTACTGCATTTTTTAAATCGATTGCATAGTCACCCTGCAACTTAGACTGACAGACTTCAAAAGCTGCCAATTCAAATTAACTTGAATTGTGGTTGTAATCTTTTCCTGAGTGAGCTAAATACGTTACACTTCATGGCACCTTGAAAACATAAGTGTTGTCATGCCGTAGTTAAAATCACTTTAAAAAAGGGTGAATGTGCCTGTTACACATTCATGGAAAGTGGTTGTCTTTTCATTAGCGTATTATAGATTTCCACTAAGTGTAAACCGTTTAGAAAAAAAATGCTTCACACTGCTTTACCAATGGCGACGGTGTTTCTTAAAACAGAATATTGTAGTGAGCTGCAACTGATGAGATTCTGAGTCTGCGATACCCACTCATTGGAATGTAACATTCTCCTTAGAGAAATCAAGATCCCAGTTATTGGACCTTTACCAATCACTAAATGAAAAAAAAAAAAAAAAGACCTGAGATTTAAAGAAATTAAGAATCTGTTTCTCATACATTGAGAAATTAAGTATTGACTACCACACTGATTCATCAGTTTGGAGGCAGGAATTTTGGCAATAGCTTTCCAACCTGCTTATTCCAGGGTTTTGGTTTATCGACAACCTTACCTTCTCTTTGAAGCACTTGCCACTCTCCACCAACCCATGCTTTCCTGGAGGCGTAAAGGATGGTGTAGCGAGTCACAACTGTACTGGGCTCATCTGGCCGTTTCCAGGATACGAGAGCAGTGTCATCTTCTATCAGAGTCACCTTCACTCCCACTGGGGGGCTAGAGGGAGCTGCAACAAGAAGCCGGGAAGAATGAAGATTATAGAAGATATGCCCAAGCATCTCCACATCTCCTTTGAAAACCCCAAGCAACATGCCACCGCAGTGCAGAAAATAAAAAGCCTACCAGAACCTCCATACTCAGATCCACAGTCTTACTAAAAGGTCTACCTCTTTGCAGAACCTTTACATATAACCTAACCCAATCCTTTATAAACACCTCCACTCCTGAGGTTTTCAGCCTTAATCCAGATCCAAATACCTTCCAGCTTACCTTCTGATAGGGTGGTGTGATAAACCACGGGGCTCCAGGGGCTGGAGAGCTGCTCGATGTGCAGGCGCACTGCAAACTCATAAGCGGTGCGCGGCTCCAGGTCTTTCACCAGCAGGTGCGGCTCCGATCTGCAGCAGACACAGTTGTAGAGAGTCAGAATATACAAGTGCTCCAATGCTCAGGTTTACACTAAATTATCTTTGGTGTACACTTCCTTCTCGCTTATCCTTCTGTGAATTCGACAGAGCAAGTAAACCTTGTTGAGATGCATTATTTAAATGTTGCTTTTCAGAGAGAATATGGCTTACGTCTCAAGGTACAAAACCAGGGAAGCATTCTGCAGGCCTACAGGGTTACAACGAACAGTGTAGTTCACTGGCTGAGTCAGAGTAAAGGCTGGTCTTCCCCAGTGCAGGTAAATGGAGGATGAACTGTTGGCTTTCGCGTAAAGGTGGTGAGGGGGAGGTGGCGGGGGGACCATACGATCGCGAACCGCTGTGGAAGAAAAGTTTTTTGTATTTATTGGGATAAATACTGACAACACTGCAAATGACAGACTAGGAGTTAGGGAGTACATTGTTGGTTTTATTGAATGAAGGATTTAGAAGATTTACAGAACAAGCAATACATTGCCTACAGACTACAGCCCACATATTTGTTGACACTGCAACTATGGCAACACACCTAGTCTCTTCCATACTTACATACACATCCTGGGGTGCTGACAGTCTGGTCCGCTTGATATCCTTCACCCGCATAACTGTAGGCCAGCAACTTCACATGGTACTTTTTTCTTGGATCTACAAACACAGAAGGAAAATGTTAAACCGGATTTCTACACTTCAGTACCTCAGTAACAATCCTTTAACTTAATTTTTATTACATTGGCTACTTGTTTATTTCTTTGTAAAGAATTTTTAAAAAAGGACACATGCCGAGAGGTTTTTATTTCTAATAATAATTTAACTCTAGCCTCTGAATACAACTAAACTGCAACATGATCTCAAAAATCTCAGTAAACAAACTTTAATCACTTTCTGCACTGAAAACCTTAGCATGACATATTTTATTACTTGGTGTGTGTACTATGATAAATGATTAGAAGAGAAAACAAAAATCACACTTAAATTGGTGGGGGTTTTTTTTCCTACTTTTTCACCCGTGTTGAGATCCATAAATTCATGCATCTGTTTTGTGCTCCCCATTAACAGTTTGATGGGCGGCGATGTCCCCCACCAGTATATATATATCACAGAATTTGACAAACAGCACCATTCATCATCCTGCAACACAGCTTTTAAAGAAGACCCCTCCCAGGCCCTCAGTGATTGGACCTTCAGCAGTAATGGTCATTTTATCCTTAAAAGCACAGAAAGGACGGGGTCTGATGTCAAAGTTGAATCACCATCTCTAAAGGAAGACCCACAACACATGGTACTATTTTTACAACATTTCCCTACCGATAAGCTGTGACCAAAAGTACCCTTACATCATAACAACCTAACCTTGAGGTAGCATTGAGCACTGTTACTGCAAAGAATTACACTTCATTCTATTTAGTCTGAGTTTCCACACAGCACAAAATAGAACTACAATACCACTCTGTTTAGGGTTAGGGTTTTTTTTTTTTTTTTTGACAGCCCCCCTTCAGCATGTATTCATAAGTAGATCCATGTGATCAAACACTGATTTTTAAAAATCTGGAATGGCCTTGATAACTAAATGTAGAAAGAGATAAAATGTTCCTAATCTTGACCATGCTGCACATCTCGTCCAATTCACATGTAAATCAGATAAACTATTGATGGCTTGACCACCTGGAGTTCCAGTGGAGCTGGGGGTCCTGCAAGATACCCGAGTGTCCAGCCATCACAGCATTAATGCGACACAGGAGAGGCCTTTGAGCTGTCCAGCAGCTGCCAAGCACACACCGAACCCCAGCGGCCACCACTGAACATCCAGACCTGATGCATCTGGGTCCCTCAAAAAGGTCAGCCCCTTGTATAGCAGAGCCATTACTACACCAGCGATATCCTATGGAAATCAATCTTTCAACACTGTTCCAGGAAACAAAATAACTTGGTAATCTGATAAATGTGTTTTTTTTATTTTTTTTTATTTACTTGTATACATCTTTCTTTTCAAGTGCATTAGCTTATTTTCAGCAAACACAATTAGACCGAAATTACTGCAGGTTCTTACTGGCCCTCCGAGGTCTTCAGGAACATTACAGAATCTATCAAAACTAACGAAAACAGGACTCCCAGGAATTCTAGGGCTCTTGAATATTTTAAAGTATGTCACACTTCATTAAACGCAATCTCTAACCAGATTTCAAGTTACGAAGCACCAGATCGATATCAGTCCTGATTCCACAAATAATTTTAAATTTTAACCCGGTCTGCACAAAACCTGCATGAATTTATCAACGATTTCTTAACAGCACAATAGGAACTCGAATACTGTAGCACTCTTTGGTGGTCAAGCAAAACATGGTATTGGAAATCCACTCCCTCACAACAAGCAAAACCACTGCTACAGACCTGCTCCAGTTCAAACAACTCTTGCTTTTAATCTGCAGAAACTGGGCGTGTTTAGTTAATTAATAAATACTGCATGTTGAAATAATAAGACAGACCTGTCTCTAGAGAATGACATTTGAGAAGGGTAGATTCCTTGGAGCTGTAGTGCATGTTACAGTTATATTAAGTAGGGACGGGTATGTGACCTTCTTGATCATCATCTAATTCTTTCTGTGCTTCTTTAAAACAAACAAAAGAAAATACATCCCCGTATGAAGTTACGATGTTGCCATGCTTCCATGTTGTTCCAAAGGATTCAGTCACTGCAGTACCAAAAGTGGCCACCTAGCTACGCCCTTGCCTTCATTAAAGACATTTATAGATTTAAAAAATGGCCAAGTTGTAAAGTTCACATTTGACAGTTATGGGTTTGTGTCTCCAAGGGCTGACATTTAACCTCTTCAAATCCAATTCTACCTTGTGTGTGAAACACCCTAGTGTGGTAAATGATATGCCTGCTGTTAAACTGCTCACAGGCGCGAATATGCATGATGCAACCCACAGGCGATGTTTACTGCTGAAAAAGGAGTTACTAAAAAACAAAAAATTGGATTTGGGAAGCCTATCGACAGGCAAATTAAAGTTACAATTGAGAAATAAATACAGGTACAAGCTTAAGATATTTCTTTTTCTAAAATAAATAGGTAGTTTTGTTTAACGATTTTAAAATGAAAAAAGTGTACGAATATATATTTTTTTTTTTAGGAATGCCTTCTTTCAGCTGCTTTGTTTGCCAAGGCCCTGAATGGAGCCAGGCTAGCAGCATAAAGTTGAAGGGGGACAGATATCAGGAGAAAGAATCAGAGGTCACGATCACGGAAAAAAAGTGTTTAGGGCCTGCCCACCCTCTCCTACTTAAGATGAGAAAGAAAGTGATTTAAAAACCAGAAAGCTCAGAAGAAAGTTCACCCAAGAGACTTGGAATCATATAAAAAGCAAATTTACTAAAAAAAAACTCCACTACGTAGCCTTGTATACACAACTCTGCATTAGTAGTCTGGTTTGAAAAACAGTCAGCAAAATATACTGCCGTATTTCTCATAACTACACATACTGGATGAAAAAGGGAATCTTTTCTTTTAAAAGACTAAGGAATGCACCAAGAAGAAATGAGCCTGGACTATATTCAATGGGGGTTTTGTAAAGAAGCAATGAGTGATGAAATTTAAAATTCAAGGTCCCTGCAAAATGCCCGCTGCTCAATCTTCCTTCTGTCCGACTCCGGCCATCCCTTTGTTTCTCAGAGTCCAGCTGAAAGATGACTGGTCTCGCCTTTCCAGGCGTGAGTGCTCAGCCCCCAGGTCCACCCCTTCAGCACAATGGGCTTGCAGTAATTATGCAGGCAAGAGGCCTAGAGTACGGGGATGGTGTGGCATCTGGACCACGACCTTTGACATGGAATCTGGGCAGGCTAAATCCTGCTTGAAGCTACAGAAGTACCAGGGGGGAGCTGTGAGGGGAGGGAGTTAATCTCATGAGAAGCAATGAAACTTCTTAAAGCTTACTGCTTCAAAGCTGCTCCAAGTTGCCATTAGCTTCAGTTAAGATACAAATCAGTAAAACGAACAATTAGTCTGGAAAGTCGGGGACTGGGAAATGAATGCTAGTTTATATCTGAAGCAGAGTGAAGCACAACCTAAATATGCAGTTACTGTTCTTTAATATTTTTATAAAATGAAAAAATCGTGTAGGTTTAGAAAGATACTTTCTACAGCTCACCACAAGACTGGGTTAAAATTGGGCTACTTATACTTTATAGAAAAGTAAAAGCACTGTGGATGAGATTTAATTGTGGGTGCAATGAAATCTCTTTAAATGATGGCCATTGTGCATGTGCGATTCCTATCTTGACATTTCCTGCCAGCTTTAATCTCCTAGCAATACAGGTGCACACATCAAGGGTTTTAAAAAACAGCTGTAGTCAAAACCAGTTGGATTTTAGCCCTTATTCTAACATGATACCAACTCCACTAACTTTAAAATATGGTAGGTTTTTGGCAAGATGCATTTTAGGCATCTTAATACACTAGTTTTCTACTGGAGAAAAAAAAAAAGTTACGGGTGGCCAGAAGACCACAACATAGCTAGTTTGGCTAACAAAATATTTTAAAAGCATACTAAAACAACGATGATCACAATATGATTTGCTAATACAATAACCTGTTATAATAAACACATGTCAAATAGTGTTTTCCTTATGAAAGGCACATGTTATAACATGTTTCCATTCTGTGGAAAAAAAAAAAAAAAAATTCCCTTCAAGTTCTGTAACAGCCTACACATTTCTTAGATTTTTATTTTTTTATTCTTTTTTGGGGGGGGGGGGGGGGGGGGGGGGGGGGGGGGGTGGGGGGTCAAATTCCTTCCATTTGTGGTCACCTGATTTTTATGGCCTATTTGCACCCTGCATTGGTCCAGTGCTTTGTTCTGCCCCCTTGAAGGCCTCAGGCATAAACCTCAGCAATAAATTACATCTATTTTACTGACCGAAACAGCAGCTTTCAGTTTTTTTTTCTTTTTTAGAAAAACTACCAAGAGAACAAAGTGAAGGACAGTAGGCTACTTTGAGATTTGTAACTGATAACCCTTTACAGAATTCCTTCCCCAGAGTCATTAAAATTGTTCTAAAGGGTGTACCTAGTACTAGTGCCATTGACAAAAACAGTGTATTTTAGTTAAGAACAAAAGGATATGCATAAGACTTGTGCAAATATTTAAAATGTTAAGGGATGCTACATGTATTCCTTCATATATTGTAAAACAATGAAAACTGTGCAAATAAATACAAAAATAGTGTTCAAAAAGTAAAGCCTATGACTTCCCCCATTTACTTTTCTTTGTCACCAATTCAAAGTTAATAAAATACATCACTTTAGATTTTTCCAAACACAACTATAGAGAAGCCCTAGAGAAGAGGGCTTCCTTCTCAATGGCAGATTTCTTTGTAATTCAGTTGCCATAAAAAAGGACACATTATTTGATATACACATTCCAAACTGCCTTGAGCAAAGAAATACATCGACTACAGTGTTTCTCTCACCAGCATTCTGACTTTGTATGTAAGAGAGTAAAAAAAAAAAAAAAAAAAAAAAAAAAAAAAGAAAAAACAACACACCAACATCATCCACCAGACAACTTCAGGGCTAGAGGTTTCTGTAGCAAGTACTAGTTTTCCTTGGGCTGTCAGTTTTACACTGTTGTTAGTTTAAACTTCAATTAACTAATAAACTCACAACTGTCTTTCCTTAGCTTCAAGCAAGACACACGCATTGGTGGACTGGTTTTTAAAAAGCATTCCACTGTTGTTGCATCATACGAACCTGAATATACTACATCTACGATTTCCATTGCAATGTGCGTTTGGAAACAGTGCAATAACAAATGTGTAATGCTCTGGCCAGCCCCCCCCCCTTTTTTTTTTTAACTAACAAAAAGTAGGGTTGTTATACTTCACGTTGACTGAGGAGGAATCCGATTTCAGGTCTCTGATCAAGATTCCCTGGAAGATTGGATTATGCGATACACTAAATAAACAAATGACAGCCTTAATCTGCCAAGAGCTGCTATCTGCATCCGTTATATTTTTCATGTCTGGAAATAGACTTGCACCTTGTTCCTAAGCTTTAGAAAATGGGTGTTGTTACCCTATACGAAAACCATGTGGTGCTTTAAATGTCATATTTCTGACATCTTACCACCCCACCCCCTATCCACACTAGCAAACAAAATTTTGTTGGCTACCTTTTGAAATAATGCAGGCTTCATTTCTCTCAACGTTTCAGCATTAAAAGATGCAATCATACAAATGGATAATTAAATGCATGTAGTTTCTTAGTGTTCAACAAAAATAAACCCATTTACATAATAGATGACTGGAAATGTATTTTGTCAGTGATTCCCTTTTAACTGTAAACACTTGAGCAAATGTAGAATTTCTTTAAACTGGAAATGTAGACACCTTGCATCATAAATGGTTGCGGTATTGTTCCTAGGCATCAGATCTCATTCATGTGTCAAGTAAAAGCATCTTTTGAAAGAGATCCCCTTTGACACATTGAAGCTGTGAAGGACCTCACGAATCAAATAAAGCCTTGCTTACACTGAGAACAAATCAAAGAAAGGTCCCGTGCCTAATGGACAAAGTTAATCTAATTTACTCTGACATGAACCTTCTCTGTATTGAAAAGTAATAATAAACCAATTACAGTACAAGTACATCCACTCAAAACCAGCCAAGATATTTGAAATAGTGCTTTTTTTGTTATTCGTGTTTATTTACTATTTCAATGAACATTTGTCTCATGTAAAATATAAAATACACTGTAGTATATCAAATATATTTCAGTAATGTTGGCAAAAGGAAAGATTTAAATGGTACTTTCATAATTAACACTTCCAAAAATATATATTTTCACGCTATAATCTAGCTATGTAAAACAGTTAATTAACTCCAAGACGGCATTTCACATTACGGCAATACATTTCAAAACTACCGTTTGTCGCAACAGGATATTTGAATGCAAACTGCAAACTAATAGACTACAAAAATAATCTAATTTTGCTAAAACAATTTGTCTTGAACAAAAGGATGCTGGACAGGTCAGGCAGAATCAGCAATCTGATTGGTTGCTAGGCAAACCATTCATTAATTTTTACTCCAATCCCTAAAGTTGTCCTATGACCTATTGAAACCCAGACTCATCAGAATGCTTTATTAAGGGACATTTGTCATACTTTGTCACTCTTACAAATCAATAAGAAAATATAATCTTGCTACTTTTTATAGCAGCACTGCTAGATCCAATCTGTTCTGAAACTGATTAATTGAGATACATGGAAATGTTATAACTCCACATTGATAATCACATCCTGTTGTAATTAAACATTTTATTTATTTATTTTTAAATTTAGCCATTGACAATTATTTTTGTTATTTTCTCCCAATTTGAAATGCCACAATTATTATTTAGGCTCAGCTCACCGCTACCACCCCTGCGCTGACTCGGGAGCGGCGAAGATGAACACACGCTGTCCTCCGAAGCATGTGCCGTCAGCCCACTGCTTCTTTTACACACGGATTCTCCATGCAGCCACCCAAGAGCTACAGCGTCGGAGGACAACGCAGCTCCCAGGCAGCTAACAGGCAAGCCCACAGGCGCCTGGCTAGACTACAGGGGTTGCTGGTGAGCAGGTGAGCCGAGGACACCCTGTCTGACCTACACCCCCCACATAAGCTTGTCCAAAATGTCAACTTAAGAACATAAGAATAAGAAAGTTTACAAACGAGAGGAGGCCATTCGGCCCATCTTGCTCGTTTGGTTGTTAGTAGCTTATTGATCCCAAAATCTCATCAAGCAGCTTCTTGAAGGATCCCAGGGTGTCAGCTTCAACAACATTACTGGGGAGTTGATTCCAGACCCTCACAATTCTCTGTGTAAAAAAGTGCCTCCTATTTTCTGTTCTGAATGCCCCTTTTTCTAAACTCCATTTGTGACCCCTGGTCCTTGTTTCTTTTTTCAGGCTGAAAAAGTCCCTTGCGTCGACACTGTCAATACCTTTTAGAATTTTGAATGCTTGAATTAATCGCCAACTTATACATACACTGATGACAGTGTTCTTGAATAAAGTGTAGTAGGTCACATTCCCTGTTCACTCATGAAAGAGGATACCTGAGACGTGATGTAATACTTAAACATTCCCTTTAGTAACTGATTATTAATAATTTCAATAATCCACCCAACCCAGTATTATCCTATACAACATAATTCTTTAACAAACAGGGCTTTGCTGCATACACTAATGCAAGTGAACAGTTCAAATAGTCATATCTGCTTGGCTACCAGGCACTGCTGTTGGGAGTGCAATCTACAAAAGAGCTTAACTGGGCACCCTTTTAAATTCTGGGTCTGTGTGCTTCAATATTAGAAAAAAAAAAAAAAAAAAAAAAAAATATGTAAAATAACAAAGCTCTGAAGAGATTGATTGATCCCATTCATTCCCTGCTATAGTAACTGAGTGAATGGCTACCCATTATGGGTGAGAAAACTGCCAGTCACCACAAAACAGTGCAACACATGGACAGAAACCAGAGGGCAATATCTTCCTGTAGGAAGTAGTGTAAAGCGAAGACAATTCAGGTGAGGAAATAAGTCGCCACTAACAGCAGCTCACCGGTTGGAATGTTACTAAGCCATCAGTCATTAGAGCAACAGATCAGCCATGGGGTTAAGAAGAGTACCTTAACCCTAAACCACACAAATCTCTGTCCACTCCAGTCAGCAGCAGTTCAAACATATTCCCTGTAAACAGAGTGTAGTGAGAGCATCTGCCAACAAAGGGTTAACTTATTCTGGCCCTTTAGTCATACATGAAGGTAAGAAGAGACCTGGGTCCTAGTAAGATAACCGCTGCCCCTGGGCTTGATGGACGAAGAGATTAGACTACAATAAATAAAACTACTATTAAAAGGATGGTTTTTTTTTAAAAAAACACAAGAGTTACAGCAGTTTTTTCAGCCAGTGTAAATGTAGAACATATTAGCTACACACAGTTTCAAAATAAAAACAGGCAAATAGACAATTTCACTCATTATTGTGTCACACATATATCATGTCTTTCTCGATCACTTTGGTTTCACTCCTCATTTGACCATGTGTCAAGAAATACATATATTTATATATGCTACCTGTTTGCATAAATTAAGGGAAATTGCCTTGCATCTTTTTTTTTTTTTTTAAATAACATTTGAATGCATCTTTGAATCTATATTTGACAACACATTTTGTTTCTATATAAACATATGTACAGTGTTGGTATTATACTGTGATAACATCTATATTGAATATTTCTCTTAATGCTGATATATGTTTTAGTATTTATTCATTACTCCTTAATAACATCCTCATGTACGATAACAGGTTTTTTTTTTGCTTTTGGCCAATTCATGCTGAAAAATGCACACACTACCATGTGGCTTGATAAATGGAAAGACCATTGTCCGTTGATCAGCTAACTGAATTGCGTTGACTCTTGCCCAACAAATAATCTTGGTCTTCAGGACCTAGCACAATAGGCAATAGGGTCCTTTGAAGTGAAGAGCTCCAACTGGTCTCCTCACACACACATGTAATAAAACTGTCATAAATCTCTAGAACAGCTTTTCCTCTCTTCTAAAAGACAGACAGTCATATCTCATGTTCTCCAATTTATCAAAGCTACATAATGAAGGCTGCAAACACTACTGCAAGCAAGCTGATCTATAAAAACAGTTTCTAACATTCAAACAAGTTCTCCTGACTAGTATTAAGCTGCATGACTTCCCACGCTTGCCAATGGCTTGAGGCCTACCTTTCCTGAGGAATTAAGGCATTAATAACACAACTAAGAAACATATTGTGAACTTCGGTGACATGAATGCGGTCAGGAAACAAGATGATGCAGTAGTAACTAACATGATGAAGTCAATATAAGCGGTCATCCGCTCCCACTTGAGTGAATTACTTTCTCTGGAACCTACGGGCAGAATAGGTTTTGCGGTTTGTTGCGTAACAGTCTATAAACCATGCTCGAGCTACAGTTCAACTTGTGCCTAGTCCTAATCCTTAGTCTTAACATTCTGAAATGCAAGCCATATACTTCCATTCAAAATACTTTAGATTGGCTGGTACAACCTGATCCATTCACAAATGCAGGTTTCTGAAAGTTTACATACAGTATATACAACCCCTATGTGGCCTAATCTTTGCCACAAATGACCTAACATAAGGATCCAGCAGCAGGGAACGGCTCTTGTTTACAGAATTTGTGGCTAAAAGACCTGCCCAATTAATCATTGTGCACCCTGGTTGTCAATAGTTTAAAAAAAAAAAAAAAAATGTAGTCAGGATACAGGGATCAATTCTGTGAGACAGAGGACCCCACTTCAATACACACATTCACTACACTTGGATAACTTAAAAGAACTGAAAGAGAGGAAGGCCACATAAACATTGTTTACTGTCAAGAGTTTACAATTGGTCAACTGGCATTTCTTTCCTTTAATATTGTCGGCTTATGGCTGCTTAAAGAATAGTTACTGTAAAGTTGTTTTTAGCCTAAACTACATTGGAATTATTACCTCATTAATTTAAAATAATATTTAATTCATAACCACTGAACAGCCCCCGAGCAGCTTCTTTTAAATAGTACCTACCTAGGCCTCCAATGGTGCGGTGAGTGTCCTGGGCACGCAGCTGAATGGGCATGCTCTCTTGTTGACTGTCCTCCCAGTAGAACAGCCTGTATCCCTGGATGTTGGCCGTGTTGACTGGAGAGGGCTGCCAACTCGCAAGGATGGTCGTACAGTTTAACGGCTCCAAACGCAGCTCAGGAGCCATGGGCACTGTGGGGAATAAGAACACAGGATTTACAAATGCAAGGGACCAAGGAGTCAGGAAGGGAATTCTATGAGGAACTAAAGTATGCTTACGGTTTAAATGTACTTTATTGCAAATGTGCGTGTCTTTAAAAAGAAAACTTCCTAGGTAAGCGCGCACACACACACAAAAAATAAATAAATAAATAAAAATAATCTGGTTCTATGGCGATAAGCTGAAGAAAGTTTATAATATCTGTTAAACATCTAACGTATTATGTGCTTGGGAAAAGTGAATGGTGACAGCACTTAAGGGTCATCTGCCCTCTGTTGCTTGCAAAAAGTGTATTCAATGTGAGACCGTTATTCAAGCCTCGCCCCACACAACCTCCTCCCTGTTCCAAAGGGCTGGACTCTGCATTGTGTTTGAGGGCACTCTGGTCTGAACATGGAGATCTCATTCAGGGCCTCTTGAAGGAGACAACACACTAAACTGCTCTGATCTTCGGTACACCGTCTCACTACAGCTTTCAGAAACAGAACACATCTCATTTTTAATAGAAGCTTACTGAAGTAATTAAACTGCAACATATCATTTCAAAACACGATGTAAAGTCCTTGCAAAGTAAATTCTCCAAGGCACTGAACTGCATTGCTTATAGACGTCTGTAACTTATGGGGGATGCAATTAGCAATGGCTTACTGTACTGGGAGCAGCCTACTGTCAATGCTGAATGTGCAGTACATTTAAAAAAAAACTTGACTATTTCAGAAGATGGAATAAATTCAGAATTACAATTAAATATCTCTGTTGGTTTCAAAACATAAAATAATCTCTGAAGGGATTATATAGATAGGAGCTAAGAAATGATGTGGGAGTGTATACATCTAGGGAAATTAACAAATGTGACAAGGAAGAGTATTTCTATTTTGACAGTTTTTGGAAAGATAAAAAAAAAAGGGACCCAGGATGAACCATCAACCTCTTTCTGTCTTTAAGAAAAGGAATGTTCTTTACCCTGCTGTTTACTCCCTTTATCTGATCAAAACAACGGGTCCCAAAGACCCCCCTCCCCCCAGAAACACATCTATCTCCTGGGTGACAGGAAGATTTGGGGCCTAGTTCCAGCCTGCTGAATTAGAAAAAAATAAAAAAATAAAAAATAATAAGCCAGATGATTTTAGTTGTTATCTGGACAGTCTCCCTAAAAAGACATTCATGACCAGATTTACATTTCTGCAGAGGAAATTACTTGAAAAGATAAAACTTAACGGTGCAGAGAACCCTTCACCAGCAGACCCTGGTTTGGAAAGGCCCTATTCTTCCTCCCACACGGAGGACATCTTTCCCTTTATGACCCATGACTGAGGCCATTCTGCTGTTACTGACACTGGGGGCAAAGGTTGCAGTGTAACAAACATAATGGCTTAACAAGATTACCAGAGCAATTTCTTCTCAGCAACAGGGCTCTTCCCACATATGGATCACACTCCAAATGGACGGGTCATATTTAAGAAAAAGGCAATATTTTGCGTTCTTAAGTTCGGATACTTGCAAAATGAGTCCAGGCAGCCATTCAATGAATGTGTCTTTGCGACTCTTCCTGTACCGCAGTTAACTTGAAAATGGGGAAGTTATTATGCACGCTACATCAAAACACTTTCAGTTTCATGCCTTAGTCAGAATGCACAGCTTTAGCACTGCAGTCTAAAAGTAATTAGAAAGCCAGTGGTGGCAGTTGTACTTGGCTTCATTTTATGCCAAGACCATTAACCCTGTACTAGGGGGGCTGAGCTCATGACACTCACCTTTAACACTAGATGCTTTTGGGGTTCTGTGGGAAGTCCAGACAGACTGTTCCCCCCAGCCTATCTTTGTGGCGGCTGCTACACGAAGCAGGTAGATGGTGTCAGGGTCCAGGCCCTCAATCAGGTGCTTGGACTTGGCTCCTGGAATTTCGAGCGCGGTGATGGTGCTCTCCGAGCTGCTGCGGTAGGAGAGGCGATACGTCACAATGCGGCCTCGGCTAAACTTGGCAGGAATGGGAAGCCAGGAGACCAGGATGTCAGTGGGGCTGCGGCTAGTCAGGCTGATTTCAGGGGCCCGCAGTGGAACTGCAACAACCAGAATGAACACAAACAATAAGGAATTAAACAGAAAACGTGTCTGGTAACTGTCAACAATAGGAGCCAGTCCATATGAATAAAGCGCAGGAACACATCAGAATTTGATAGGATTGTTTTAATCAGGTCATATGTAATTAATTAGAATCCCTTTTCTCTGCATTGTTCTATTGCAAACAAGCATCTACAAAAACAGCGAGAGGGGGCGATATCAACCGCACTCGAGCATTTACTTTTCACTGCATTTGCAACCAACTTTAAAATCATTGCTACCACACAAAAGCAAGCAAGCACTGGCACTCCACACTTGCAAAGGCCAATTTATCCAATTATATATTTTCTTTCATGTCCTCAAATGTAAAATCGGCTGGTGTTTACTGACAGTTAAAGCAAGTCTCCTTGTTTCTTTAAAAAAATAAACTCTTCTCTAAAGATTATTCAAGTACTGAAGCATTATTAAAAGCATATCATTGTATTTACCCATGAAGTATGATTTACAAATTTTAATATGGAATATAAAGGTTAGCTTGGAGTTCGATACGATACAGAATTTTGCCATGACAACAGTTTGTGATTTCAAAATACAATATTGATTGCTTTCAAAACAGCAGAGGCTACACAGAAATGGACTTTAACAGCATGCAAGACACATTGTTGTTCATGCAGTCTATTTATTCCCCCTGCTTTACTCCTTCTCCAGTATGTGAAGGGGGTGAAGTCTCAGAAGGTACACAAGAGAATTTTTACTCACCATCCTCAAAAGTGTGCTGGGAGACATGGTCTGACATGCGGCTGGCTCCCATGGGCATGTAGGCTACAATATAAAATGTGTAATTGCTGGCTGGTTCCAAGTCATCAATAATGTAGCGTGTTGTCTCATTTCCAATAACCACTTGATATTCTTCATTATTCAAACCTACAATAGTGGGAATAAAAGGCATTAATACATACATTAAATTCAAGATCTAGAGAAACTACAGCAAAATTGGCACAACCAATCCATACCCTGAGTAAATGTACACTATGTACTCAATTAAAATACTAGAGCCTAGGAAATGAGTTAACCATTTATTTCCAATCACCCAGTCCCTTGTTACACAGCCACAGTGGGGTCCAACAAAATCCATTAGCTGGCCATCGGCACTGCTTTCATATAAACATGGCGAGGCAAGAGTGCTTTGGAGGCTCTGAACAATGTTCAAAATGACCAAGAGAAAGACCAACGTTAATTTTTATACTATAGCAAAACTTGTCAATAGCGACAATGGGTTAGTCCTTTACTGAAAGGCTGCAAATGATTTTCAACTTCCCTGTGGCAACAATGCATGCAATTAGTACCAGCATTAAAGTAGGAGCAAACAGCAAGGCAACAACTGTACCGTTCCTTATAATGCTTTGCCTACTAGATACTTTATAAGGAACGTATTAATTTTATTTGGAATTGACTCCAATGAAACCTCAACAGCAATTACTGCAAGCTGAATAAATAATCCAAAGAAAGGCTACATTCACTTGCTGGCTTTTCGTCGCTAGGAAACCAGTATGCCAATTCAAGCAAGCACACAGGAGAAGGCATCATCCCCGAGAGCAAACTAAATCATACCCAAAGTGCTCTGCTTGACATGACAAACACATGCAGGTGATCCTAAGACGTCTTTCAAATAAGCAAGCATTTTTAGTTGATCAGCAGGGAGTTTAAAAGCCACTCCATGCTATACCTGTTCGAACCCTCTCTGGAGCAAAAAACATTTATTTTTCTCTCTCAAAAAGTGAAACTGTTAACCTTAAAACACATTCGGCATGTTTTTGAGTCCTTACACTAACCCTACAAAGAGTTTAATATACTGCAATACATTTGTAAAATTATTTAACACGCTCTTTCACAAAAAACAACTTTTGGGGAGTCACAGCCCAAACAAGTGACCATAGCAACAGTGTGCTTCTAAAAGCACTGTTCTAACATCACAGCATGTAGACTGCATGTGACGCCAACTATGCACATTCCTGCCAAGCTATCTGGGTGCCTTTTGTTAATTCCTCACCATCAGTGTTACTTGATAAGAGAGAGGCAATGGAAGGATTATGGATACCTGGTAAGCATACCTCTGGCACTCAGATTCAGCTATACAGTATACTGTAGTCCCGAAAGAGTCCCCCATATCTCCATTGCATGTTGAGTATTACATAAAGATATGAATAGTGAAGGTTCGGAGGTGGACAACTGGCAGGGGATTCCACCTCACAATTAGTAGACAGAGAAAGTCCACCATATTGGACTTAAAATGAAGGTTTTCATTTGTTGTACTTCCCAGTAACACAGTACTTGCTTGTTAACACATTGGGTAAATCACAGGAAGGCCATGCTAACAGTAACACATGTATACTGTGCTGTTTTTACTCTACAAGGGCCCTTTGCTATTTCACTGCCCTGGATACTCTATGCAATATTTATAGAACAGAGGACTCTCTATTATTATTATATATCCTTCTGACTCTTCCTTTAGAAGGACAAAAAGTGTCCTTTCCTTTTTTTCAATTTTCTTTTAACCGACATTTGAAAATTGTAATAAAAAAAGATTCATATTTTAAATTAACAGAACACACATTCTGAAGGAAAACCTCCAGTCTCTGCATCTCCTCCCCTCCCTCCTATAGATTTGACCAGTTTTTACAATGAAAGGCTTACAACCTCAAACCACCTCTTCATTAAATCCCCACTTTCCAAAAGCACCAACTAACTCAACCACTAACAATAATGGCTTTAAAAAAAAAAAGAAATCCTCGATTAATTAGAAGATAAAGCAATTTTAAAAGTTTAGAAGGCCCATCGTCTCGTCTGCTGAAAAAAAAAATGAATTACTATTCTAAAAAGGCCCTTGTCTAAGTATTCACAGAAAGTGTTAAGATTTGCATACATTTAAGCAAAAACCTTTTGCATCCCTTTACACCCCTAACCCTAACCCCCCCCCCCCCCCCCCAAGTAAATGCCAATTAAAATATAAAATCAGGGCTGGTCTGTGGGTCTCTTCACAATACATTTGTGAAATTGTGTCTCTGAATGCTTCGTGGGCAAAAAAAAAAATGATGTTCACTTAAACCGAAACCGGTCCTCCCCTTAACAGCCAAATTTGTAAAACACAACTAAAGCCAAATTCCACAATTACAATTTTCCCACATTTCTGAATGCCCCCGATAGCATTTTAATTAGCAGAGATTAGGAAGGTCGCACAACAGATTCACCGACTGCTTGTTCATAATGAATTGCATGGCCCGATTTCTGACCTAGTAAACAAGATCCTCGAGGGTAAATAGAAAAGGCCTTGTTCAGTTGCTGAATACATGCTTAGGCCTCATACTGTGTCCAAATGAAAGAAATCATAATGAGGGACAAAGACCGCCTTCCACCCAGACCAGTGCTATTCCAATACCTTCACAAAATCTCTAGTGTTGAATTAGCACACTCCACCACACACTTTAATTAGACCTCACTTTAATTAGACCTCTATTCATTGTATGTTCTATTTTTGTGACCTCAGTTGCAGATTGCAATGCTAGAATGATTCTTGTCAATATTAAGGGCCCCATTCTGTAGAGCCGGACAAAACGTGGCACTAAATTGTGATCAAGTGCACTAAATCTTTGACAGATGCCAGTAATTCTAAAAGAAATGGAGGTTTTATTCCGACAAAATGCGAAAGCATACATTTACTAGCAGGTGTTTCTTCCCGTCACTGCTCCTCAAACACTTTGATAGCACAATGAATTGGGAACATTTTCAACTGAACACTGAAGACTCTGATTATGGTGTTCCAGAGTTCTGTAGATCGTATGTTGAACAAGTTTGTTTTTTTGCTATTCCTTTATACATTTTAGCAATTATTTATTTGACCGTTCTTTACCGAGGACAACAAAGGCTTCTGATTGGCCCCATAAACATTATAGTATATGCAAATATTTTATTCCAAAACCAGAACTGACTTAATCTTCCTAATAGTTACCTTTCAGTGAAAACCTGCAAGCTGGGCAAAATACAGCTCCTGTATCTCTCAAGGAACAATGCACTTTTAGCATGGAGGCAGGGCGGAGGTGACTTGAGTACCTGTCACTATTTAGCTGGTACAACCATTCTTTACCCTGACCACTGCCTAGCAACCCACTATCAACAACAGATGGTCAGTTTCTCACGTTCCATTTTTGGGATTTGGAAACTGAAGAGCATCCAGGATTTCAAACAGTGTCTATAAAACAAGGGTGGGGTTCAGGGAGGCTACAAAAAGATTCTCAAGGTACAGTAAGATGTCTGGTAATGAAAACCAGTGCAGTATTTCAGTTAATTTCTGTGCGTTTCTATATACCCTCTTATGACTGCCATGGGAAAGTGGAATTGCAACAAGGACACATTAAGTGACCAAGCCACATTCACAGAAAGCTGGCTAATACGGAGAGAGCAAGAGAAGCAGCTTACTCTTGAGCACAAAGCTTGTCTGCTTTCCAGAGTGATCACAACTATGAATGATGGCAGTCGGATTAATTCAATAACCATTTAAAAAGCAGGATTTTTTTCTCCCTATAAAAGAAAATGTTTCGCATTGTTATACCTCATGGAAGATGACTCGAGTATCCACGCTCACTACGATCAAGGCTTTTCCTGAAGCAAAACTATCGTATGAGACAGTAGTAGCTAACTAGTCTCCATACAAAAATAAAATAATGCAAATCACCACCAGCTTCCACAATTGCTGTAATGCAGCTTAGAGAAACTTCATATTCCTCACACCATACCTTCTGCTTTCATGTAATGCACTGAATATGCAATGACTTTGTCCGAGTTGTACAGAGGTCTGTCCCAGGCCAGCAGGATGGCAGAGCTGGACACTGTTTCAGGACGGACGTTTCTTGGTGTGCTTGGCCGATCTTCAGACATGACCACAATCAGCCTGGCCATTGACAGAATGGAACCCTGGTCATTCTCTGCCAAGCACTGATAAATAGCATCATCTTCTGGAATGATTTGGTTTATAACCAATTTACTGGAAGAGACAAGGGGTGGGGGGGGTCGTTCATTCATCATTTGAAGTATGGTAAAGATCAAAAGATCATCAATAGCAATTAATACACTTGCGTTTCTGCATACACAAGTCAATACAGTAGGTAGAGAAAGGCCAACAAAAATTAGTTACATTAAAGAGTGTGTATTTCCATATTTAAAACAGTCACTAATTACATATTTAAAAAAAACGTATTGATAAACTTGTTCTAGGTTTAGTGCTGTGTGTCAATGACAACAGGAATCAATTGTTTTTTGCTGTTAGAAAATATTTTCCTCTCTCAAAAGGATGTATAATATTATGCAGATCTTTCTCATTTGGAGGCTGAAGCTGTGAAACTCCAAGGTTCTTACCTGTTGTACATTTTGATCCTTCCATTGGAGTGGATCTTCAGCCCATTTTTAAGCCAGGTGATCCTGGGGTTCGGGATACCTTCCGCCTGGCAAACAAACCGAGCAGTCCCTGCACGAGGCCTGGTCAAACTCTCTGGCCACTCGACAAATGAAGGGGGTGCTAGTTTAAAAATAAAGAAATAAAAAAGAAAAAGGAAAAACACTTAAATGGCTTTGCTTGACTTGAATGGCAATATAGGCAACAGGCAGGTGAACTGGACAATAGAGGATTTCCTTTTGGTCAAGATGAACAACCAGGTCCATTGGTCTTGGACCAAAGACGTCCGATTGAAACTTAACCCAAAGTAGGATTCCTTACCTGCAAAACAAAGCTTAAAGCAACCAGCTTCTTCAATCCGAAGGACTGCACTATTGGCAGGCCACTCCGCAGCAGTTGTGCTAATCTGATTACAAGGAGTTCCTTAGCTGAAATTGGAATCGCTGCCACGCAACTGTTAAGCTTACCTAGAACAGCGAGTGCTGCAGTGGCCACGGTGAAGTTGCGTGTGCCTGGAGTGGTGGCTCGACACACATACACACCAGCATGCTGCAGCTTCACATCAGAGATGATCAGGTTTCCATTGCCCAACACACGTGTGTTGAACACATCAATCGACTTATGGTCTTGTTGGCAAAAAGAACACAACAGAAGAAGTCAGAACCAAAGCTGGTTTTAGCCATTACGTTCTTATATTACTTGTGTTGTAGTTGTTAATTTTCTGTGCATTATGCATTAAAGTCCTTACGCTATGGCCCGTTTATACTACTAAGTAATGATATTCATAGGAATACAATGGATACCAATAAATTGCAGTCAACAGTGTCACTTTCTTCCCAGTCTATATAAATGTTTAAATCTATAATGGGACACCACAAACATTTTCAGGTTATCAGGCCACCAATTTCTACACTGCAAATAATCTAATTTGAACCTGTGATGCTTCCAGTAATCACAGCTACCATGTAGCCCGAGCGTTTTAAGATAGATTTGATACCTAGACGGCTCCATGAAATGATAGGCTTTGGATTGCCAGTGGCCACACACTCCAAGATGGCGCTCTGATGCAAGGTTGCTGTAATGTTTTGAGGTCCCGCGATGATTCTTGGCTTCTGTGGTGGCCTTGGCTCTGGAACTACAAAACAAATCAAACCATTAAGAAAATTAAAATGGAGGTAATTAACTAGTTATTTAAAAATAAATAAATAAATACATACATACATTGCTCCCCCTTTGAAACGTTGTAGTCGGAAGCCATAGTTAAGAGACTGTGCTATTTGTGTTCCGCTTTATAACGAGATTAGTGTTAGTGTAATGGCATTATGGGGCAAATGGGAGCCATATATATATATACACACACACACAACACATATATAAACTATTAATATATATATATATATATACACAAACACACACACACACACATATATATATATATATATATATATATATATATATATATATATAAAAACCATGAAGGATCTTGACTTAGAAAACTTAAGTTTATTTAAAATCACAATCCAATAAAACAATGTAGACAACATCCATCATTAAGACAAGAGTCTAAAGTATTCTTTTCAGTATCACTATTATTAGTTTATTTTAGCAGATGCTGTTATTCAAGTTTCCGATATCATTAGTTCTATTCTACCCAGCAGGCATAAGCAGATCGTCTAAAGCCATGAAAGGGATCTTTAAAGCTTTCACACACTGGTATTGTTCTATGAAAAAAAACAGAAACATGCCCAAACTATTGAGATATACATTGAAAAACAAAAGTAAAATCAGCTAATGTGGATGTTTTCGTCCTTGTAAATACCTGAAGTAACAGTCAGTGTTGCCTCTGTGCTCCTCCGACGGTTCACAATGTTAGTTGCCACGCAGCGATAATTCCCAGCATCTCCTTGATCAACTCCATAGATCTGCAGGACTCCATTGGGCAGCATAGTTATCCTATTGGACAGCAATACCATGAACCCATTAATTCAACAACAAACAGCAACCAGAATACCCATTAAAAAAAAACTCTCCTCAAACGATGCAAAACCAACATTGGTGTCCCTGGTCCCGTGTCGAGGGAGTTGACTAGTACAGTCCGAGACTGAAGGTCATCCGATTTGAGTCTTTAAGGAGATGGGGTTCATACCTGTTTGTAGCCAGAGGCAGTACGATTCGATTCAACTCCCATGTGATGATTGGTGGAGGGTTGGCATGGATCTTGCAGGTAAATCTGGCCACTGAACCCTGCTCCACCACTGAAGAAACTGGCTGGACTTCAAAGGGTGAGATACCTAAAGACAAAAGGTTCATGGTGAGGAAATGGGCAACACTGGAAAAGTAAGGTGAATAAAGACCCAAATGAGAACATTTCAGCAGGGACTGCCTAGGATAGAGTGAAGCAAATCCAAATACACACACAGGCTACTGTGTGTGTGTATTTGGATTTGCTTCACTCTAGCCTAGGCAGTTTTTTTATTCTATTTTAGCTGAACTTCTGTATTCATACTGCACAAGACGATGTTACATAATGTAATAAAACCCACAGCTGAGAGACCATGTTCACCTATGGATCAATACAAGCTTTACAATTAAAAAGAAACCCTAAACCTGATCAATGATCAGATACATGAATGTTATCTACCAGGCCATGGGTAGACTGAAATCAATCATGCTGTTCAATGAACGCACCTGGAACAATTACTTAAGTGTGTTCAGAAATGTCAATCCACGCTCTGACCATCTTAACACCTCCAGTTACAGAATCCAATGGTTCGATTTACATTCATTTCCAATAGTAAAACAATTGCAGCCTGTCGTTATTCACACGAGAGATTACATGTTATAATCAGGTACCAGCAAAATCATCAGTACCAGCTATGAAAATTAGTTATTACAGCAGACACAATCACTGGATCAATAGAGATATGCTTCCCTGGTGCAGATAATTATTTTGTGGTCATGCCGATGGCTAAGAGATAAAAATTACATATTTTTACAGCTGCTCAAAAACAAAAATTTGGCATGTACAAAAATGTTACCACTAACCTTATATAGGTATTTTAACTATGAATGGAAAAGAGTGCGGACGGACGGACAAATGGACAATGCGGAATCACAGCATTAAGGACAAAATAAAACAAGGTCAGGATATCGTTATGTAGGAAACATTAACATTGATTTCTTTAACTAACTGCACAGAGGTACAGTTCACTGAATAGCACCAGCGAAGCTTTATGGTGTTGTCAAGTAAAGTCTAATTGCTACAGGGTTTGAGTCAATTGAATTCTGTGAATTCACTGGCTTCTAAACGCCAGGAACTACAATGCCATACAACGCGAGGAGTTTGGAATCTCATTAAAAGGTCCTATAAAAACTACGAGTATTGCTAGACTGAGCATAGCCGTGTTTGTAAGTGTATATTACTGGTAGTTCTTCCACCGTGTGTCAGGTGTTCAGAAAAGAGGGATGTTGGGTCCAATACATTTTGAATCCATTTGCAGTGCCACTGCTGTCAAGCACCTTGTCTGGCCAGGTCTGACAAGTCGCCAGGATAATTGAATTAATCAGTGCCATTGGCTTTATAGTCCATTAGTAAAGTTCAAATGCCTATGGGCAGGGCAACTGTGCTACTGTTGTGCCTTTTGTAAATATTTTCAAAATGTAAAGAATGATGTGCAACCAACATGAACAGTATCCATATTACAAGAATAGCTTTCCTTATATCCTATTTAAATTATGTAAGCATATTCTACAGGATAACCAGAACTAGACAGGTTAAAAGCCAACTACCTAGTACACGAAAATAGCTTAAGCACACTTCAATCTTTAAGAGGTGATCTGCTGAACAAAGAATTGGAACTACTGATACAAATCTCCTAGTAACCCCGATTATTATCATTAATCCCTGGATTACCAGTAGACAAGGAAACATCCAGTTTCCAATTCACTTTTACAAGTTCCTATGATAAATTACGAGCTCCATGTATCCTCCCATGAATCAACGCATCTGCCTTTTGTTTTACTACAGAGCTGCATGTCAATTTCTCTTGCAACAACACAATGACCCATCGGGGAGATGAAGTGGCCCAGTATAATGGGATTTGGAAGCATTTTAGCTTGCCTGTTTTGGTAGTTGTCCTGGAGGTGCTTCCTTGACCACTGCCTGAGCTAAAATAGAATCTCTATTTGTTTAGAGAGAAGATGCCAAAGCAATGCCGACACTCAGTGCAGGAGTAGGCTGTTGCTTTTGGATCTCCCACAATTGAACAAGTTGGCAGTCTGCATATATTTAAAAAAAAGTTTTGTATCCATTTTAAAAGTAGCTTTTCCTATTAGACTGATTTTCTCTAGATAAATGAACTATACTCGCATGCCTCAATCAGCTTAACCTACAGTCTTGGACATCTTACAGGCATGCATGGCAGTTTATAAGAAAATGAAGTTTTGATCGATTGATACTTCCAGCTGTCATAACAAGCATGTTAGTATACAGCTTTTGTTACCCCTTTACAGGATCTCCTTAAATAACAAACTGTAATTCTATTCTTATGAACGCAGGCCTATGAATGTGGGAGATGACAGTTTATATCAATTACAGGGATAACTGACCACTCAATTATTCTGTATTCACTCAAACCCAATAGGTCTTGTCAAGCTTGTGCTGGAACAGTAGATACACTGCAGTCGAAGCCAAAGAGGGCATGTTTTAAATAAACAGCAGTTTGAAAAAAAATTTAAAAAAAAGCAGCAAGAAGCTGTCCTTCTGGTCATAATTTGGAGAGCTGCCAGAAGTCTCCCTGCTGCAGCCCCTTCCCTTGCAAGCAGCACTCCAATAAGCTATATAATAGATTTCACTTCCAGGACACGGCCCTTCAATCAGCACTCTAATCCATTTTGTGGTTTACAAATCAAAACAGTTAAAAACAAAGTCATTACTTGCCGAAGCTGTCAAAAGGTATTACTCCACAATACACTTCCATTCAGGATTTCAGGCTCCAAGCTTGACACAGGAGGAAAGAAACCAGCGGGCAGCTGAAGCAGAAGAGGGATTTGATTTCTCTCTGCTGGATCTATTGCTCACCGATACAGATAACACAAGTGGGCTGAAAATGAAATCTTGACAGGGAGAGAAACATAACAGTTTGCACATCGGCTTCCCACTGGCAACCCGCCAAGTTTCCATGAAATATTTCTTCCTTTTCCACTCTACCTGCTGTCTATATAGATTTATACAGCTTTTCATTAACCTTTCTGTTTTTTCTTCTAAAAGCATTTATTCTGAAAGCCAACCATATTGAGCCTTTTCTTGGGGCAGTTCATCAGCTAACAGTGCTCCATCAGAACACTCATACACTTTCCCAAAACAAGGTCAGAGGTTCGCTAGCATCTTATTTGCTACAAGTAAACCACCATGAGCTCACTAGATTGCAAATAAAGGCTTCTCATGCTCTCACTGAAGCATCTCTATCGGAAACTAAATTACTTGTCGTCCTAATTAGTTCCCATGATTTTAAAAAACACTCAAATACTCATACAAAGTATGCAAGTATAGTACAGGTAGCACGTGATTTGTTTATCTCGCTTGCATTCTAGGCAGCCTTTTGCAGCGAGAGGACAGGAAATAAGTGCATTCAACTGGAATTGTTGATGTCTGGGCTTCCATATAGTGGGCGCGATAGTCTGAACATGCAAAGGAAATCCTGTGGTGGGCATGTTGCCACAGTAAGCTCTGACTGTGCCTGGAACTCCAATACCACAGGACTGAGGGATACATGGGACTTGTGAGCTTGACAGGCCAGTCTTCATCACAGAAGAAGTGATGACAGAACACATTTTGCAGACTGCTGACCAACAGGGATTCCCAGTACTGAAGGACTTTCCATGCTTGCCAGTATTTAGTTAACAAGCAGCAACTATTTAGGTCAGTTCATGCCACAAAAAAAGTATAATGAATGAAAAGACTATTTGGAGGACCTGTTAATTCTTGGACACAATACAACAGCAGGTCTAAAAAAATCCCACACTCACCGATATGTGTGTAATTAAATATGCCACTGATCACGCATTTGCTTTTTGCCCTAGATCTTGAGTGTTTCCCCCTTGTGTATATTTAACACAGCCCTTGTTGGATGATCCTTAAACCATTTCTGCTGCTGCCCCTCCTCCAAGCTCTATCGCACAGGTTAATAGGAAGAATGTGGAGGGTTTCCAAATGTTTGCTTTTTTGTCCTACAGAACCTTCCAAACAGCCACCGACAGATGGGAGAAAGAAAGAAAAAAAAAAAAAAAAAAAAAAAAAAATTCAGCAAAAGGAGAAAAAGAAAGATTAAAAGGTTCATGATTATCTGGTCTGATTGTTCAACAGCTTCCACATTTCATAGCAGTAAATAAAGTAAGTAAGTAAATTAAAGTCTTAATTTAACTAATACAGGTTAATGTGTGTGTTTATACATATTAATTTTTTTACCCTCTATATAAAATATCCAGTTTCTCATCTACTTCTGATTTTCTTATCTCTAATACTGTACTTGACTTGCTGAAAAAAGCTGTTGACTCATCACTCTGTATTCAAATCTATTGGATACGTTTGCCTACATAACTATGATTAATAGCGTTATAAAGCCTATGCTGCCAGCTTGCTTTCCCATGCAGAGAACAAATTCCCTGGGCGATTGCATGGGCTTTCAGTGAGTGATTACCACAGCATTGGCAGATGACAGCTTCTTAAGGCATTTAAAGCCCTGGGTTTAAGTTTGTAGCAAAGACCTCCTGCCCCCCTGAAATATCAGCTAACATGTTAGCACATCCACTAGAAATGCAAGATGATGTAGTTTTGTAGTCTGCAATAAGGAGTCAGGGGTTGCTTTCACTGCAAGTGGAAATTGTATGTTACTTAAATGGCTCAGTACTAGAAGATGACCAGTTTGGGAATGTCCAAGGGTTAAATATATTTTGAAAAGTGTTGTAGAATAAACCCTTGTTAATAAATATTACTTTAAATTTAGTTCACAAAAAAAGAAATGAACGGCAAAATAAGAAAAAAAAATAGTGTCAAGTTGAACAAAAGTCCTGTTAAGACCATTTCAACCATAAAAGTAAAACTAGGTTCAGAAACAAAACTTCCACTAAGAGGAGCTCAGACAATAGCCAGTTTTTCATCTATTTCAGCAGTGTGCACCTAGATTCTGAATTCAATTAGTTCTGGACCATTAGGTCATTTGCACCACACAAACAGGGCTGCCCCTCCAATAGAACTTTGATGTTAAAAAGTGGCACAAGATTTGCAACCTCTTTGGAGAATCCTTGGTTAAGGATTGATTTATCAAAAGTGCCAACACTTGGGGTATAAAGCTGTCCAGAGCAAAGAAAGGACAGTCAATCCTGGACATTAACTGATCTTCACTCCTTCACAAGGCAAACATTTTAACTAACATCAAAGTGCATTCCTTGCCGTTTCACAACAGGGCATTCTCACCAGGCACTATCAAATTAGTGCTTCAGACCTCAAGGGCCAGACAGGGCTGGGAATACAACAACAGTTTACAGATACTAGCATGGACTATGGAAAAAACAGCAACAGCTAAACTACCTTGGGTTTAATCTATATCTGAACTGGCAGAATGAAAAGTGATTAGTACCCTAGTTAAGCTGTGACGTTTTATATACTCTATGCGTTTGAAACAGAGTTGCTAATTAACCTTTACTCAATGCAGCCTGGAATTACTGTAATGTCTAATGATTTCTCCTTGACACAGAACGAGTAAAAAAAACCTCCAGAAGTACATTTACAAATGCATATGCACATTAGTTCACAGTGATATATTGCACTGCAGTTCCTTTTAAATACTTTATCAAACATAATCTAACCTTCTACAGAAATGTCTTGAAAGAAAGAGGATTTGACCATCTGCCCCTTCTCCTGCCCTAGCCCCTTCACCTCTGCTCTCAACAAATTCTCTGATAGCACAACTAGCATGGCCAAGCTGCTTCACAGCCCTAATATGCAAGGCCTTCTGCCTGCCTGCAAACTGCCAATCAATCACATTACAGGGGCCCTCACAACACCAGGGGAATTCCCGGGACGCATTGCTTTGTAACATGTTTTTTTCTACCAAGAGCAAAAAAAAAAAAAAAAAAACACCACCACCACACATACCAATACATTAATACCAACAACAAAGCTATTTTACATCAAACAGCCTCTACTGAATAACATGTATACTGGTATCTCCTCTTTGATGCGATTTTCTTGACACCGAGGTCATGAGTGGCCTCAAGTTACCGATAAAACAAATGCTGTGTTTTTCCACCAGATTCTTACAGGAATCAAGAGTGAATACAACCCATTAGCTTTAACTCCAAAAAGTCGCAATGCAAGCTAGTAAACGGAAAACACAAAGTTTCTCTTTTTACGAAATATATTTAAAGACTCCTAGGCGATTTTGCTTCGGTACTGTATAAAAGGGTTGTTCAGGCAGCAGGTCTTCCTGCAATTAAACAGAAAAAAAGACCTGTAAAGAGCTCATTAAAAGTGTGCAACTTTTACAAGCCTCCGCCCAAAATAAGTTTAAGGGAGAGTAGACCTTCCTCCTTAAGTGCTAATTTTCTCAATTGTGCTGTAACCTGAGAAGGCAGCCTTACTAAACCACACAGCAGAGTAAACAATGGGTCAGTGGCCAGGTCAGACTCAAACAAAGGTCCCCTCAGAGACATCAGGGGCAATCTCATCCTTCTTCTCACCACACTTGCATGCCATCTTGTCAGTTTTTTGGAAGCTCTCCGGCCTGAGCAGCTCCCTAAGGTGGAGTCCACATGGATAGCAGCACCAAGACAGAGTCTCTCTATAGATGTATGAAGACAGCCACATATTTTAAAGTTCAGAAGTTTGCCGTTATACTTCTCTCGTCACTGGTATATTCATTTTAAACTACATTTTTGAAACAAACTGTTTGAAGGTAGCCATATACCTTAAACTGCATGGAAAAGTATTGGAATACAAAACATGGGGACATATCAAAAGACACCATCAAAATGTGGCCTATGACAAGAACATTCCCCTATTTATAAAAATAAATAAATAAATAAATAAATCAACCTTGAGCCGCATATTAGATACATATTTGCCACAGTGGGGGGCCTTGCTCTATCTCAAGTCAAGTGTAATGACTGAAATGGAAATCCTTTTAAAATTGTGGTCACAGAATGCCTTCAATGCAGTCTATCAAAACACTACACAGATCATAGGCAGGGAAGGTCTCTCATATTTCATCAGAGGCAGCCTGTCATGTTCATTCAAACTCAGCCACAGCTTCGGCTGCAGGGCATTTATTCCATGCAGTGGAAGGAGCCGTGTGAAGCCAGAGATCTCCATCCTTCAGCCCCTCACTATGACAGCTGCACTCAACTCAGTACATCACAGCTGACAAATCGCACAGCTTTCACTCAGAGCCAAGGTCTACATTAAAACAATATATTACACATTGAACTACAAGGATTAGTTAAATTATTTCTAGCATTTGGGTTCAAAAGGGTGCAAATACCCATAAAACCACTTCATGCTGCGATGGAGGAATAGAAAACAAGCTGCAAATGCAAAACAGACACGCTCCATCAGGGGCACACACACAGGGATGAGCAACAATCTCCTATTTCATTGTGTGCATCCTGTATTTATTTAGAAAGTCAGTCAAGCAAGAACCACAGCGTCATCCCGCTGGCTGTTTGAACTACTGTAAGCAACCGACCACAGAAGAATCTCATTCGTTCTGTGTTTCATGGATTTAAATAACGCATGCCAATTTCTCATTCTGTGAAGCAGTCTATCACAGCTCAATCCTGCCTGAGAAAACGCGTTCTTTAGCAACAGAAAATGCCTACAGCTATAGCCAAAAGTTTTGCATCACCTAGAATTTTAGGACTGAGACAATTAAACAAAAAAATATATATATTTAACATGACGTAAATCAAAGAAACTGCAAAATGGTATTGCAGTCTACTGGAAGCCATAATAGTAGTACATTATTTCATGTTAGATTTTGAAATGTTACATTTTTCCACTGTTGTCAGTTTTTGGTTAAGTATATGGAAAAGTAGTGGGCTCCCAAGTGGTGCATCCAGTAAAAAGTGCTCCGCGTGGAGTGCACGATGCACCCTATAGCCTGGAGATCGCAGGTTCAAGTCCAGGTTATGTCACCGCCAATCGTGGCCGGTAGTTCCAAGGGGGTGGCGCACAATTGGCCGAGTGCAGCCCGGGTGGGGAGGGTTCAGATCAGCAGGGTAATCTTCAGTTCAGCGTGCACCAGAGACTCCTGTGGGAGATAGGGCGCCTGTGGGTCTGCTGTAGAAGCCACTCAGATCTGTGTTGTCCTCCAACACTATGGGTCTGGTGGCTTCGCTGTAGACCTGCAGCGCGAAAAGACGGCTTGACAGGACATGTTTCGTGTCTGCCGCCATTTCGCCGAGTCGGCGGGGGAGCTGCAGCAGTGAACCAAGATAAAAATAACAATTGGACATTCCAAACTGGGGAGAAATCCTGGGTAAAAATCGCTGGCAAAAACTATATATATATATATATATATATATATATATATATATATATATATATATATATATATATATATATATACACACACACACACATATATACAAAGCGGAAAGTACAAAGCGGTATGTAATTCTACATGTTAACATAACATTGTTCAGCAGTAAGCCAACAGCATCATTATGATGAGCAGTAGTTGATGAATAGCAGGGTAGTTCAAATTGGTTTGTGAAACAACCCTCTCAATCTTATATAGTGTCCATTTACTTTTTACAATTAAATATCCAGCCATGAAAAGACACTCTCCTAGACAAGAGCTTGAAGGGAAGAATGAGATGCTGAAAAGCCAAAATGAATCAATCATAGAGCTGATGGTTGGTTGCTAGGAAGGTTCAGAATAAAGCTGACCCCAGTTCCCTGACCATTGCCAAAGCATAACAAAGCCGGTTTTCCCCATGAATAGTATGGTCTCCTAGACCAGGGGTCATTGGGAAGACCCCACTCTGGTTTTCTATTTTGTATGTTTTAAAGTTCTCAAGTTATTGCATTGCCATGCAATGTGAAGTTCTATAAGACAGACAGGTGATGAATGGGCAAGATCAGAGAGATTTAAGATGTACCAGAAAGTACATAAAAAAAAGTGTCTTTTAGGCTAATCTGCCCCATCTATTAAATCTACTTAGGATTTTAAAGTATTTAAAAATATGATGTTTCTACAGGTCAGCTTTTTATTTATTTATATATTCTAATGAAAGAACATGTATGTATTAACTTGGGACATATCTGGTGTCATGTCAATCTAACAATTAGTAGCAAACAAGACGATTAAGATTTGTTTCTGAAGGACACAGAAGAAGCCTGTCTTGGTCTGTCATTTAAAATACTGAAGATATCACTTCTGAATGGTCAAAAGGAGCCCATGACCTCTGACACTTGGAGACTACAAAATCCTTTTATCTCAAACCAGCAATTCAGTTCTTATCTGTAGTGGTTGAGTGATTTCCTGAGGCTTTACTTCTGCCTCACAAGCCCTTAAAAACATTTAAAATCCCCCCCCCCTCCAACTGTGTCTCTGTTTATAAAAGAAGCACATGTAATAATATTATTTGGCTATTCTGTAAATCATTAAAAAAAGTGTACAGTTAGAAACTCAAATATTGTCTTACTTTCAAATGTGTCCTTGCAATCATACTGTCGAATAAAAAATATTATTCATTTAGAGTTTAATTTGAAAAAGGTCATTATAGGCCAGTGACTCAATTTAACTACACAGTGTGTTAAACAATGGTTTACAAAAAGGTCATTTTGTATTACATTGCTTCAGACTCTTATTAACCTTGTAACATGCTTTTGACAAGACATGCTTTAAGGTCATGAAGCCAGTAGAAAACATGTTTGCAAATATGAATCGAAAATAACTGAAAAAGAGTATGCACAGGGCAATTAATTGGCGTACAGAACTAAAACCATGTCTACTTTCGGTCTAGAGACACACATTCCATATAATCAGCGTACAACTCTCATGATTACTTTATCTTGCAGGAAAGGGAATTCCTGCTGAATATCCATTAATATGAAGATAAATAACTGATTTTTATTTGAACTCTATGATGTTTCTGATCAATTCTGCCTGTCACAGAAATTTAATAAAGAAAAAAGATAAATGTCGATCAATGGCTTTATAAACTCTATGTGCTCCCTTTAGAAAGGTCACGGAGAAGAGAGGCCTGGCCTAAGGCACATCGTTCCACATATTAGAGCCTGTAATGAAAAAAAGAGTTCCCTTGCAGGCAGCAATGCAAATTGAGCTTATTTCAGAATACAGCTGCTTAACCAAAAGGTGTTCTATTGAAACTCCATTGATTTTGCGTGTGCAGTCAGATGAAGATACCACAACTGTTTTCTGATAAGCACCTCAAGACAATTATCCCTACTGCTTCCTTTCTAATCTTTTCAGAAAGCCTAAAACGACAAAATGGAAAGTGATTGAACAGCCTGCTGGAATGGACCTCCGAGCTGGGACAGCCCACGTTTGTTGTGTAAAGAGCACTTGGCTTGTGGATTCATGGCAGGAATGTCATGGTGATCAATCAGGATGGGGTGCTAAATTTCAAAAAGAAATGACAGCCCTAACCCTAAACCAACAGCCACAAGCCTACGACTTAACAGGTTGTGGAACTCTACTCATTTGGAATATAGATGACCTTGCAATTATATCTAGGTTAACTTCAGCAAATCCATGAGGCAACAGATGTCTTCATAATCAATTTGTAATCAAAATAGTCATAATGAAGTTGCCAACAACAAAAGGTATTCATATTTAAACTTAAATGAGCCAATGCACGCATCAAAGAAAGGGAGCAATTTATTAATGGACTTGGGTTTTAAAAGACAGCTGAAGTTCAATACATGTCAAAGATGGCTGAATTAAAAATTGCAGAATGTCATTAAACTTGTGGAAAATGACATCCCTCCAATGTCCAATCATCTCTGGAAACAAAATATGAGAATCTGCAAAACCAACATATGTACCCGGCTTCCTGCTGCAGTAACAGTCAATCCTAACCTGATGTTTTCCATGTAATCCTAGTTAGCTTCAAAAGTCACATGTCATTGTTCATGAAGGCACACATTAGAGCCTCTGCAGATCAGGTTGCTCTCAGGCTATCTATACCCCAGTCAGCATCAATACCTCAGAACGACAGCCCTGTTCGTTCAAGACCACCTGCTTGCTTATGTTACAGAGAAAGGAGGTTTAACTGTAGGGCATCTATGTTTTCATTCGAAAAAGAAAAAGAAAATCTTGCTCTGATGGTACAAGACTAAACAGCAGGCTTAAGCATACTGAAATAGAACATTAGCAAGATCACATGTACGCACTGTAAATGTGTCGATTGTGCTTCGAAAGGTCAGAAAATAAAAACAAGATGTTTTTGTATCATGGAATAGATTTTAACATAGCGACAGCTTTTTTTTTTTTTTAGGGGCCAAGGATTTCAGGCAGAAAGTCCAGAAGGCTATGCCAATATGTAGTTTACCAATCCTTCCCATGGAGACATGCACACAAACAATTATAAAAGCTTTAGTTTTTCACCTGTAACCCTATTAAAACAGAAACAATTTTTAAAATGTATAGTCTGCACATCACAAAATGTCCCTTAGCTTCTGTATAGTTATCTGAAATGCACGGAAATCATCATATAGAGAGCAGTCTAAACAAAAAAACTTCAGTGTACCTACGCGAAGACGTTTTTTTAGTAAGAGGATACCTTAGCACACTTTTAAAAAGAAGGTTTTAAAAAAGCATAAGGTTCTCTAACCTTAAACTTTTCATTAAAAAAAAAAAAAGTTTCTAAGGGACTTCTTTTGTCAGAATAATTGCCCTTCCAGAATGAAAAGGCCCAGCTGTTAAACTGTGCAGACCTGATCCCAGATCACTGGACAAACAACTGCCCAGGAAAAAAAAATCCCTTTCTTCACAGGACAGTCAGGGGGACAAAAGAGACCATACTGAATGGCTTTTCATTAATTCCTCTGTGTAGAAGAGCAGAAAACAATCGTATGAAGAGCTCTGTCCTCTGCTTCACTCCTTGGCCCTTCAATAAACCGCAGCAACACTGGTACATATGGAACTTTCTTTACAGGTGAGGTGGTATCCAAATCAATTTTTCCTGACCAGTTACACAGGAAATCGAGTAAAACTAAAGTGATGGTCAACTTGGCAGCAGCACACCCCACCCCCAGCTTTATTTTCCCCCACACTATCTCAGGTACCTGCAAATTTTATGAGCTTCCAGATAGACCGTCCATCAGAGCTAAGTGTCCCTTTAAAACAAGCCTGTAAACTCCACTGGCTGATTTTATCACCTTTTTACAACATAAAACAGCACACCCCTACAATTAAATTACATGGTATACAGCAACCTGGAAACATCTTCAAAATTACACTCCGAAACAATGATGTACTGAAATGTGCCATCTATTTTCGCATAAACAACCAGCTGATAAATAACAATTCTGTTTTGCCATTAGCAATTTTCAAAGTAAACCAAGTCTCATTAACTTGACTTTTACTACCAGCGCTTTTAAATGGCTGTGCCTATCAGATATTATCCTATTTTAACAGTGCTAGCATTGAAAAATATGGTCAACATGGTAATGTGAATAGTAAATTTACAAGCTCTTATAGTGAAGGAGCCCAGTAAGAAATGCAGTTTGATGTTTATATTTCGAAAGCAAGGTATTTTAGGTCACCCAGAGCAAGGGTTGTCATTTGAAGGCTGACCAATACAGTGCACTGTGGGTCCAATTTCCAAGAATCCAATTTCCACTTTTTAAAGAAACGAAATAAACAAGTCACTTCCTGCCCACAGTTTACAAGGAAGATTAAGAATTAACAGACTTAATCCTTTTCACTTTCTGCTTTCTTTGACCTTAACAGATATAATGAGCAATTCATTTTGCCTCCCACTGATAAATGCACAGCTTTTATGAATTCAGCAAAAACTTCAGTCTACAGGTAGACTCTGAAGGAAACGAGACTCAAGTTTTTATATATTGTGTGTTTCAAACTTAGTGAATATTGTGACAAGTATTTTGTTTGTTTGCTTTTTAAATTCCAACTTCAGGGAATGTTTTGTTGTTGAATGTTGTTTATATTTTGTTGAATCAGATCAGGTTCTTCAAGATATTTACTTAAGCCTGGCTTCAACTAAACAGTTTTGTTCCTCACAGCTAATGCTTGAACAGAGTCTCACTAAGTTGTAGCCTAACTTTCTGTAACTGCCAAAGGTACAATGTAACGCTTGGTCACTTTCAAACCAAGGTGCTTTTAGTACCTAAACTCTTAAGTTTCTCTGAAAGGGAATGTGGAAACTAAAGTAAATTCTTGAATGCATGAGTGAACAACAGAGTCAAGCCTTGGGGCTTGCAGGGAGGAAGGGTGTCCCAGAAGACCTGCTCCGATGTCCCCTTGTAATAATGCTCCTTGGCCTGCTCACATATACACAGCAAAGCATTCCAAAAGAACAATTCATGGCAATCACTTTGTGAGGCAGAGACATGAAAGCTTTAGCCAATGAATGGGGGTCATCTGCTCTTTATCACTGGGGTAACCCACATCCCGGACAGTTTCTAACCTTTTAGACCTGCAGCTCCCTCATTTGCACATGAATAACCACATTTCCTGCCACAGTGTAACTTCTGGGTTCCAATCCCTAACTTTAGAGGCAAAAGCATTATGCGCCCCCTCCCCCCTTGTTCTCAGACCCTCAACTATTGGATGGATTGGATTAGGCTTCCAAATGCAATATTGGACATTACACTGAAGAAAAAAAAAAAAAAAAAAAAAAAAAAGATGATCTCACTGGCCAAAGCTTAGCCACGGAAAACTTGCGGGTAAGTCATGGCAGGCTACCATTTCCTTGTTAAAGCACAGAAAGCCAATTTAATGCTCATCAATGTTAGGTCTTCCATCTTTTTCTCTGATCAGCTAACATTTAATTTCAGACACACGCAGAATGATTCACAACAGGGTTACTAGGGTTTTGCATATCAAATATTTCCACTAAAGACTTAGAAGGAAAAAATACTAATGACTATTTGATATTAGATAGTAAGCAAAAATGCTTTCACATTACTGTTGGCAAAGACCACACACAAAAGGGGGGCTTGATGAAGTTTGTTTTTTGGGGTTCTTCTTCATGTTTAAATGCCCTGACTCAAGGCATAGCTCACACAGCCACGTAGAGCCTGACAAATGAATTGGGGTTACACGCTGCATTTCACTGATGGAAAGTACAGCACTGGGGCTTTCTTGTAGCTGTACTGAACCTTGAGGCCCATTCATATCAGCCCCTGAACACTGGTGACCATTCATGTGAATCATATTCCATTTGTGGTCCATAACCCAGTGCAGAGTTGCATGAAAACAGATGCACTGTGTGTAACACACAGATTCGGAAAACTAAAAAACAGTTTCCCTGCTAAGTAACTTACTTGCTATAGTAAGACGGGCTTTCTGGCTCAAAAGGGCTCCATATTTGTTTTGCGCAAGACACTGGTAGAAACCTTCATCGGATTTGTCTCCTCTTCGGTTTTCCACCTCTGCAATGTAGAGAGAGCCATTGGACAGGACATATACTCGCTCATTTTCTGTAACTTTTACTCCATTTTTGAGCCACGTCATTGACACAGGTACTTCTCCACGGGCTTGACAGTCCAAAATCACAGGGTCCTTCCTCAAAACCATCATATCGTGTGGCTCTTTGATGAAAAACAGCTCACTAAAACATAACACACCTGCAAAGAAAGAAGCAACAGTACAGTAAGCAGGCAGCAAGGAAATCAAGTAATGCACAATTGAATTTCTTGGCATAACACTTGTTGGGATTTGCCATGGTTCAGCATGAGAGGTCAACTGAAAGGCTGAGTATGGAATTCAGCCACCCAAGAGTATATTGTAACAGGACACTGCAATCATACCTGCATTTCAAGACTTCCCTTTACACTAACTTAATCCAATTAGTATGCACATAAAGTGCCTGAACAAACCATTGGAACCTGCATTAAAAAAACTGCATACTTTACCTTTAACTCATTCATTAAATATGTTTTTGTTTTAGCATCATCTGGTAATGAGCAGCTTTCAGTATGTTAAACAGTGCAGTGGTATAAAGTTTCTCACAAGGGTGTCAAATAGTTTAAGGAAATAGCTGGCAGCACACTGTTTGAATTCCTAGAATTTTTCTTAAAAGTTTCACCACTTAGTAAGGGGTGTTTGGGAGCAAACTTTTTGCTAATTTTACAAGCTTGTCAAAGGGGGTCTTGAACAGTGCAGGCAGTAAAAGTCATATTTTACAAGGAGCCATTAGAAAGAAACTCTACCTAGGTAGGTCAGTAATTTCTTTTTTTACAACAAAAGAAAAGAAAAAAAAGGAGTGCTGTCTCTGAACAAGTTGGAAAGACAGCACGTGGATGGGGGTCATGCTCTGTGCCTAACATGATGCAAACGAAACCAATCATAGCCTACTAATTTTCTTTAACGAGGTATATCACGCTGTTTAAGACATGTGGTGAAAATTGCAATTTACAAACTGCGAATAAACAAAACATATTCGTTTGGCTTTGAAATGTGAGGGAAACATTAACACTCTATTGATTTCACGTTTGTGTATTCTCGTGTAACAATAGCATGCACGGTAGCCTGCTACTGATGATAGCGAGCCAATGCATGTACAAATAACTGCAATTTTACTCGAAACATATATTAAAGTAATTATAAAATTAGCGTAATAAATTGCAACATGTGTATTGACATGAGTAAAAAAACAGTGCAACCCAAAGTATTAGATAACCTACGTTTGTTACGCTATAATATTTAAACCTTACCAATTAATGGGTTGTTTCATAGGTCAGGCGCACACGCTAGAAAGCAAATTTTTAACGTGCAAATCCCGTGTGGAAAACCAGCAATCTAATCTCATTCCAGTGATCAAAACCAATCGCTACAAACCCCTAAAAGATTTGCAAACACAAATTATACAGGCTTTCGTTGTATAAATGAATAACACCACCACTTTCCACATAACACGCACAAACCAATATCAAATAAATCAATAGAAAATCGATGCATTTGACCCGAACAAGATCAGGCATAAATTATGGATTCACTAAATCCGATTATAATGTTGTTACTTTTAGGTAAACGTAGTCCAACATTAGTGGGGCGTCTGTGAAACTACCTACAGCCTTCAACGCTGTATTGATCAAATAAATAAATAAAATAAAATAAAACCTGCGACTCTTCAACACATATTGGCCCAGAACATGTTTGTTACCTATAACATGGTCATTACTGTAAAAACTGCCAATTGGGAATAAGAATTCAATCTATAAAACAGAAAAATGCTTTAAACCGAGTGTTTTATGTAGATTCTATTAAAATGTAGAAAATTCCGGAACTAATAAAATCACAGTGAACTCGCTATTTAAAGTCATTACCGTTTGCTGTTTTAATTATGTGTTTATGGATTCATTCACTGTACAATATACTGTAGCTAGTCGGTAAACGAGAATTTTCAAACATTATGGATATAGTGGAAATCAAAAGGACCAGCAGGACACAAATACATTTACATTATTCATGTTCATCAATCGACAAGGCACTACACGTTGAGAACTAAACGCTTAACCTCCTGAACGTTTACTACCTCGGAGTAAATGCTGCACGGGGGCTTAAACACCTTTCAATGAACATGCATCTTGTTTATTCAAACCAAAACATCATTAAAGTAAAGCAAAGGAACACATGCTGTGGCAAGCACGCCGGTCCCTCTGAATACCATACTGTGTGTCTCTTCAAAACAAATGCCTAAATAAATCCACGTGCATCACAAATGTTTTGATCAGACTACCGTTTCCTACGGTTGTACAGTGCCCTGCACTCAAAGTTGGGGGGCATGTGAAAGAGAAATAGGGTTTATTTTTCCAGCAATAAGACGAATGATTGCAATCGTTAGATCGGACAATAGATGACCCGAAATAGTGGTCAACGCGGCCATTACACTGCCTTTGGACACTAAGACTTGTCAGTAACAGACTACAATTCAAAGTGGCCACTTCAACTAAACTACAACTTTAAAATTAGATATTTTTAGCTGGTTATGTATTATTCCAACAGCATTTGCAATCAATAATGCAAAGATGCGATTTGCAGTTAAAACATGCAGAAAGAAGAGGCCAGCGAAAGGGTTAAAGGGACATATCCGATGGTCAGTTCGGCAGTGTACAGATGTATATTTAAAAAAAAAATCCAAAATATTAAATTCACGTACCTGAAATAGGAATAAACACTGCAAAATACAGCATTCGCAGATATGTAATCCTTTCAAAAGACGCCATTTATTCCAATTGTTTTCGCATGCTAAATCTTACTACTACAGCCTCTCGATCTACTCTTCACTAATGTGCTTTCAACTGAGAGCGCCACTGTTCGCATCAGGGACTGCTTTACTCTCAATACCCAAAGCGCAAGGACATTCCATCCCATCCCATTTCCCCCTCCCCAGCGCTATGTTCCGCGGCATCACTGAAAAAAAGGAAGAGTTCATCCGCCAACTGATGAGAGCCAAGAACTACTTTTATCTTTCAATGGACAGCCTTTCAACTTTTAAGGTTAGGTTTGTAATACGACCCCCCGTACAATTTGCGAGCTCTGTGTTTCCCCAGCTGACTTGACTTATTTTAAACACATTCTTGAGGGGATGTAAGAGAAGCAGGCTGTTCAAATAAGTTGAAAGAGCAAAAATAGAAAACTGATCCCATGACTGCAAAATAGTTTCCATTGTCTAACTCATGCATATTTTTTACACATTGCATTGTGAGTTTATCAGTGCAGAATGACAGGTGAGGGCCAAGACAGTGAGGTAGATAAATATATAATTGAATTAAACTGGGGCCTCAGTTTGATGCCCTAGCTGGTGCAAGACGATCAGAAAATCATTTGATTGGGAGGCAACAGAATCAATTAAAATAATAATAAAAACAGGTGTTTCCTTAAAATAAAATATAGCAGGAAAAAGAAATCAGTTAAAATAGCATGAGAGAAAGAGCAAATTTAAAAATGATGATAGGTTTAGGAATTGTGTGCTTCTTTTGGAATTTTCTTCCAATTTCACTTCGGTCAGCATCTGCATTAATGTTTAATTAAGAAGTGACTCTTTTCTCTTTCAACCTCTCATGGCTGCCCATACGATGAGCGCCTTATTAGTTTGTTAGGGGTCATGCATGGTTTAAATATATCACATTTGTTTTATTTCCTGCTGTAAAAAAGTCTGCAAAATGTCTTGTCATTTGAAATTAGATTAGGGGGTTTTATCCTGTGAATAATGCTTCGGAAAGAATTCAAAGGAATCCTGAAGAAAAGTCACACTAATCACCATCAAGTAAGTAAGGTGTATGACAATGATCAGGCGTCGGCCTAACCCTAACCCCCCCCCCCCCATAGCTGGAAAACTCCTAATATTAAACTTATAGACTCAGGTGAGACTTATTCTACTCTAAGTGCAATTAACTCAGTGCAGATTTAGCAGAGGCAGCTAGGTGGAGAGCAGTAATAAGCATACATTCACACAGATGTTTCTTCAGTCGTTTCAATTGGAATTGCTAATTGGACTAATCACCACCACAGACCCCCACCTGGGTTTTTATCACCTGCTTGCTGTGGAGAGCTCAATACGAATGATTCAATGATTATTCCGTTAGTTGGAGGTCTTGACTGACCCATAGGGATAGCATGACAAACTTTGGTAATGTTCTATTCAATGGGTGGATAACAACCAGATTGGCTGCTCTGTGCCAGTGCCCTGCTTCAAGTAATGCTCAAAGGGGCACAATGCTGTAGGACAGGGGTTGCCAAAGTAAACCCCCTTCCAGACCTGGTCTTTATTCCATTCCTGTTCTAAATAATTGAATGGAACTAATTAAACCTCCATCCAGAACCTAAGGAAGGTAAATATTTTACATGTTAAACATAGAGTGGAGTGGCCCTCCTTGACCACGCTTGGACACTCATGCTGCAGGAGGTACCTTCATCAGATGTGGCTACTTGTGGAAATTAAATACCCAATAGCATTTGTCCTTTGGGTGAGACGTAAAACCGAGGTCCTATTGTAAGTGACTCTGCAGCAGCAGTTGTTGATGTATAGTTCACCCCCTAGTCTCTGCAAGTCACAAAGCGTCTGCTAGCTGACTAATTTGTAATAATAATAATAATAATAATAATAATACTAAAATAAGTGCATGGCTCTAACCCTCATTTCCATTGTCAAATTCCAGGGGCAGTACATTCCTGAAAAGGGAGATATTCTGTACTGTTATAAAAGCAATGCAAGACTAATTCCTCTCCTCTGGCATCCCATAAATCTTTGTATTCACTGCAATATGTTCTGTAAATTGTTAGTTGTAAATTTTCAAATTCCTTTCCAAACATTTTTATTACCCAAAACCTTCTTTGATGGCTGCCCACCAGAAGCCCTTGAAAAGGAAAGAAAGGCTCCACAGAAATAGCAGTTTGCTGACTCATCAGTTCACTTCGTTTTCTGGGAATCAAAGAGAACATTTACAGAACAAGGATGTGATGCATTTAATAAGTGTGGTGTATTTCACATTTTTCAGTGCACGTATGACTACGATGTAGAGTGTGTTTTGTTGTCATTTTTATTTGCTTAAGTAATATCTGGGTTGTTTAAGGTCAATGTGTTTTTAATCTTGGTAAGTTCTTTTTTTAATGTGTTCAGTGGTGTACTGGGACACATTTAGATTTAGAAGAGTTGAAGAAATGCTTCTGTGGCAGGCTGGCGAGTGGATAGAGGCCCAGAGACAGTCTGTAGTTCAAAAAATAACTTTTATTATAAATAAACACAAAAATGAAAGGGCACAAGGGCCAAAATAAAAGGATTTAAACACAAATAAAGCAAGACAAAAAGCAAAAATAACAATTTCCAGGTTGGGCAATGCCTTCACTGGATTCAAACAACCAACCTGCTTCCTCAGCTCCCTCTTCCCAAATGAGAAGCAGAGGCCTCCTTTTATGTCAGGTGGCTGGGTGCTGATTGATCATTAATTAAACTAATCATCTAATCAACCCCAGCCACCTGAACACAATGAACCCAGGCAGGTAGGGGAATTTAACCCCATCCCTGCCAGTTTCTAAAGGGCAGAGCTTTGCTCTGACACAGCTTCCATTTGCTTTTTATTTATAGAACAACAGAGATTATTATTTTTCATGCTTTTGGAAAGCCCTGTTCATTTATCGATCTGAAATTAGGTATACAGGAAATCAGGAAGCTATAGTAAACCAAGCAGTAACATGTTATCTGTTAAAATAGTTTTTTACATGCCTTTAAAGATTTATAGAAAATATTTTTTTCATTTTATGAGTGAATTCTAAACCTTATCCTACCGAAGGCAGCAATGAGTTGTCATCCAATTCCATTTGTGGGCAGCTAATGCTAAATGCCAATAAGGCATAATCAATAAAACAGTCAATATAACACGTTGTTTATTTTGCTGTCCGGAATTCTATACAGTACTATAATATAATTCTATATTTTTGAGCAAAAATATATTTGTATTACAATTTGTAGTAAGCCAGGATTTAATAAACCATATTTTTTTAGTTGTCAAACAGTTAAATCAAAGTTCTAAAGTAAATCCACAGTTCACAACTAATCTCAAAACAGTGGGCAATTTTATTGATTCAACACATTTCTTTCCTAAGGTATTATTATTATTATTGTTATTATTATTATTATTATTATTATTACTTCTAAATTTAGTGCTATTGAGTGTTTAATAGTGATTAATGATTTGTAACAAGCAACGTCACACATATTTCCTTGGATTGCATAGCCTAGGCTAAAGCAACCAAGATCTACAGGTCAAAAAGCCTTGGGCTAGGATGATGGCAGCTCATGATAGAAATGCCAATGCCACTTGAAAATGATTTAAAATAATACTTATTAACTTCCTTCAGCAGTAGATCAAGATCAATTTGATTTCAGCCCCAATTAAACTGAGGGAACACCAAGCCAGTTTGTGGCTTGGAACTTGGTTTCGGATACTTGGTCTCAGACCAGGGGAGACTTGGGAATTGATACAGCAAAGTTGCCTCAGACTAGGTCTCCTGGAACTAGGTTTCAAACTACTGTTCCTGAAAAAGTGGTTTCATGTTCCCTCAGCTTTAGGATCTGGCAGAACTCGATTGCTTGAGCTCTCACTGATAATGGATGTAACCTAATGAGTGTCCAGTGCATGTGCGAAGCAGGTTTTACATTTCGGAGGCACAATGAGGGATGTGAATAAATGACACTTTAATGGAAATATTTGAGACTGGTGAATCATTTCTTAATAGTACCTACATATGGGTGATGTTTGACTTTTGTGTTTCCAGTCACAGATTTGTGTGGAGCATGTTACATTTAAGGTTATTATGATATACTGGATTGTAATTCCAGAGCCGGTCTGTTGAGGATAAACAGCTTTATCAACGACTTTTGCTCATGAAGGATGGTTGGTTTTATTCCCCAGGCTTTATAGATCTGTGATCAGCTAAAGGTTAAACGAGCCAGTATTTCGTGCTGAGGACACATTGATTATTGGAATGTGCGCTTATGGCTCTCTGCATTCCAGTCTTGGACCTTGTTCAAACCATATCCTTAGTTATCAAACTGAGCCTTGATCCAGAGCCAAGGTGTTCCATTTGATGTTCAACTAAGTTATTAAGACCCTGGTTGGAACAAGGTACTGAAGTAGCCACATGTGAGTATTACTGATCTATGCCAACTGTGGCCACATTTTAAAATAGAGATAAGGGAAAATGATTTTAATTTAATCATTATTACTAGCTGTGTCAATACTGGACACAGAACCATCAGAATTGAGGTCAAGTGAGCTGACCATATTAACAGAATAACTGTTAAAGGACCTGCATGTCTGTTGCTACAGATTTATAAGAAACATCTCCCAATAGATCAGATTTCTTGCTGAATGCCCATAATTAGCCCCTTAGCCACTGATGGAAAAGCAATTGCACAAAGTAAGGCAAAGTCATGCCATTATCACGCCATGAAGTACATGCATAGCAAGAACATGTTTATTAAGGTTACCCCCATTCTTTGAGCATGTTCTTAAAGGGTATGTTGAAGAAACAAAATCTACCCAAAGGGAATTAACTTAAAAGAAAGAAAATGACCACTAAAACAAAGCAATGGGCAGTGCCTCAACATGATGTTGTGTACCTTGTTTAATCAAACTGGAGATTTCTCAACAACCATTCATTGCAGGCCATTTGAAGGCGGACAGATGAGCTGTTTGACAAACAATGCACAACAATTAAAGTGATGCATGATAGTGGAGGCACGTAAATAGAGGGCAGCATCTCTCAAACTGGGGGTGGATCATTTGAAGAAAATTGATGGTGGCCGGACAGCTGCCAACTAAATGCAGATATTGATCTGCCCTTTATTTTTATCGGGAATGAGCCTTGTTGAACAGAAGTTCATTCAGCAGCAGGACGATGACCTCAAGCATAATTACTGATATGGTCAAGTCTAATACTAATTATATAAGCTGCAAAAATATATACATGTTTAAAACACTTCAGGGTAGACAGCATGATTAAAACATCTTATCATTATCATCAGTGGCTATGAAAGGCCCCTTTTATGGGTTGAAATGGAGGCTTCACATATTTAGCATGATTCAATGAGTCAGGAAGCTTCTTGGTATAATTTATTTGAATGTTTTCTTGTTTTCTCAATTTAGGAAGTGCTTGCCTTCCTAATATCAGCCAAATATACATGTGTGTTCTTATTTATTACTTTTTTTTTTTTTACATAACACAGACAATTCTAAACAATTCTTTGACAAGCATTTTCCACACATCTCTTCCACAGTGTCTTCCGATGGTACCACTCCCTTTAATGTAAAGACAATCTGAAGATCTCCTAGTATGACCAACTCTCCAACATTTTACTGTCTTATTCGAGGGATTCCACACCAGCCTACATGATAAGGTTTAAATGACCGTCAGAGAATAAGGTATTTACTGCCTTGGTAGGGTTTAGACATTTTCAGCAGTGACTTGGCAATGAAGGATATGGAGACTTTGGGCTGAAGGTTCACTTTCAGACCAGATCAATATTAAGTAAACGTCATTACCATGTTATGAATGTTCAGGGGCCCCTGTGAAATGAGTTCCGGTAGGCTTAACCCTATTCCTATTGGTTAGATGTCACCCTAAGAAAAGCCCCATCCCTGCTGAACCTTATAGCAACCTTTGCTGCTTCACAGAGACCAAGGATTTGAATGGGATTGTGTTTGACCTATCACCTAACCCAGAGGGTGGTCCCTACAGGGCAGGGCTGAGGCACATTTGGTGGGGGAGGATTGCATGCTCTACCTCCTGTGTGGATCTGGGGTTTTCAACACCCTTACATTATGACGTATTTAAATACAACGCTGTTTAAAAATATGTTGTTTTCAATAGCCGCTATGTTCCATTGAGAAACACATTCTGTGGAAATACATAGCGTGGTTTTCTTTTATTCCAATCTAAATTAAGTAGTCAAATTGATTATTTATTTATTTATTTTTTTATTGTATCATGACTATACAACCCAAAATAATAGCAATTATCCTCCTTTAAAGAAAAAAAAAAAAAAAAATAAAGAAATAGAATAGACTTTACAACATTTGTTTCGTTAAATGTTACCAAACAATGGTTGTCTGTTAGTATAGACTATTAATGTTGGCAAACATTACAATAGTTTGTAAAACCCGTCAACCATAATGAGAGGGCACCAGTATAGATTCAAGGCCTATGTCTAAATTTTATATATATATATATATATATATATATATATATATATATATATATATATTATGAACACAACACAAACACAAGCACGTGCGGAAAGCAGCTACAGCTTATTCATTAAAACGGAGAACTATGACCACGCGCTCGTTTTATTTAGGTCGAAGCTGTTTTAAGATGTTTGGTTTTGGTGTAAAATTGGGTTGTAAAAAAAAAGTTTATTTTCGGGCGTGAATGCATTTACGAACCTCCTACTGTTTCACACTGAAAGGAAAGTGCATCAAATAGATGCAAGCGTGAACCGAGTTACATTCAATCTAATTTAGTGGAAATGAAAACGTCAGTGAAGGGTGAACATGTTAATGTGTTATATCCCATCCCTTAAGCGCCAGCTTAACCGCAGGGAAACGATTGCGTGCAAAACAAGGTAACCACACTCGCACATGACTCGCAGTGTTTCTAGTAAAATGTTGCATTCTACCAATTCGGACGCGTAGAAAAATCACATATATCTCCAGTATAAAGTGATGTAATTCGCCTTGCCCTCGATTATTAAAATAAATCTGTAGCGTTAACGGAATGGTCTTTGTTTCTAGGATATATGTGGCCTCTTTACCAGCAAATTGCTATACCATTATTAAAATATTAATAGTCCTACATTACCCTTGGGTAACACAGCGGCTGAAGTAATTTTGAGAGGTTGTGGTTTCTGGTATAGCTCGATATGAATAAATGGAGAAGCATTAGGGGGGAATAGTCGAAATGACGCGCATTTTAACTATGCTGACGGTGAGTATCAATTATTATTATTATTATTATTTAAAACAGTTCTCTATGTTAGTGCTGTAATCTGCTATTGAATTCAACAGAGAAAGGTAATTTACTACAGCATCTATTTTTTAATTACTAAAACAATAGAGAAACACCATCATTGCAAATTGTTAAGAAAATTCTGCCACCTTGCGTTAGTGACTAGTATTGTAAAATGTTGAAATAATTCCAAGGGTTCACCGGCGAAAAAAGCAGCCCTTGGGACCTCTCAGTGGTATCTGTACTAAACCTAACAAACCTATTAAGCATTAAATAAATAAATAAATACATACATACATTTTTAAAACATTATTCTGACACTGATAAAGTACTTAACCAAAACATACATGTCTAAAAATTAGTACAATTTGTGTATGAAACTACATGATTGAGTAAATTACCTTTAAAAAATAATAATAGTTAATCAAGACTAATATTTCCCAGGTTTTTTTTTTTTTCTTACGAAACATCTACCAATACAGTACATCAATCACATGGCGCAAAAATGCTTTTCTTCCCACAAAACATCCTTTTTCTTACCTGTACAGCAGAACCACCGCCCTCTAGTGGCTGATCCTGGTCACTGCTACTTATTATTTAGTGATGTACACCGTAGGTTCTAATCTAACACATGGGAAGGAATTCATCACTTGGAAATGACTGGAGAAGCAATTTGTGGCCACATAGCTGCAAAACATCACACGTGTGGAGGGTATGCTTATGAAGTTGTTTTGCATGTTTGATTTCAAAAGTATCCCATACATATATAGAACATGTTCTGGGTAATGTGTGTTTCTTTCTATATGATGAACCGTTCTGTGTAATATCTGCTATACAAACACACAGAGACTCAATTAGAATTCATCTTTATTTTGTCAGACAGAATATCACTTTATATACTGTAATAAACACTTTTGTGATATTTACACATTTATTTATTTTTTTTAAATCTTACAGGACAGTTATAAGATCCCTTGATAACCAAAGCGGTAATTGAGATATATCTATTTACAGTTACAAATATTAAAGGCATTGCAATTTAAACAGTCTACCTCTTGTAAACTATGCTCGGAGAAAAGTTACATGATGTGCATAAATATTCAAGAATGTTTCAATGTAAATCTACTCATCTCTTACATACAGTCTCTACTCAGAAAGTTACTGTGTTAGTCCTAAATAATGTTTTACAAAACTAAATATTCTGGTAGGAGTAATGATAAGCCAAATGAATAATTAAACATGTGCAATATATACATTAAGACAACAAATAATTTACAGACCAACGTAAGAAAATGTAAAATGAAAGTGCTCGTGAATTATAATGGAACCAAACAGTGTGTTATTTTACTCATTCATAATAATAATAATAATAATAATAATAATAATAATAAAGTAATTAAAAACACAAGTAAGAGCGCTTATAGTTTTTGGGAGAGTTGCTTGTAAACATATTAGACACTGTAAACTTATTTGCATTGCGAATCATTCAAAAACGATTTCAGAATGGTAAAAACACAACGACAACACACTTGGGCATACTCTATTTTTAAAACAAAAATGAAACACAATGTAACTTTTGTGTGGTGTAATTATGAGAAGGGAAAACAAAAGCTATCCGCTCCTGTGTAGAATAAGAGCAGTTATTCCAGCTACAGGCATACAAAACGATCTAACTTTACAGTAAAATAAACCTTTCACTCCACTTACTATGCATAAAATATTTACCATCTGTATATTTAAACTGTAAGGTCCTCGTCACATAATTGCATTTAAGAAAAGGTATAACACATATCTTGTTGCAAGCACAAGGGTTAGGGTTGAATTACTTAATACCGAGGGAAAAGAAATACAACTAGTAAACCTGCCCGCCCCCTGAAAGCCACTAACTGCACCCTTTGGGTGCCCGTAAACATTACAGCTACAACAATGAACAGATATGCTCTTAAAGTAACCTAGTAATGTAATTTACCCCCAAAAAGATGGTTCAATGAAGAGAAAAGACTATCAGTTGGAATATTTTGAGGTGCCATCCCTAACAAACACCCATTAACCAGGAGCAGGTAAGGAATATAACATGATACGTATGAAGCCTATAATGAACCCTGAATTCCATGCATGAAAACATGTTTAAAAGCAAAGCAGTCAGTATGAGAAAGTATGGCTTACATCTTGTATAGACAAAGTCATCAAAAAAATACATATGTTAACATTCCCTAACTTGAAAAACACATTTAAAAGGATGAAAGGATGTACTGATTACCTTGCACCTACCAGACCTGTGTATTTTACAAACAGTAAAGTTTGTAAACTTCATACAGATTCTTCACTGAAATCTAAATAAAATCTTAGTTATTATTTCCACTCGGAATAAAATAATAATAGAAAAAAAAAAAAAAATGGACAATTTCCAGGAAATCATAGAAACACAAATAAGTTGAAAGTTGCTTTTAAACTCTTGGTGCCTTTATTTTCCGGAATTTGAAAAATCAAGTCCCTAATAACGATTCTCTGTCCTGAGTACCAGTACACTGCTGAATCATCTTTTATAGAGGGTTTCGTTAGTTATTTCAATGGCGATTAGGCTGATAGATATCTGAGGCACGGGCCACCTTGACTCCTCCTAATCCACTCCATCAAATCCCTGTGCATTTTCTATTGCGATGTGAAGTTTCTCTCGCAAATCCTCAAATGATTCATATGGAGGCAAATCCAAACGGTTGAAGCTGAAAATATATATATATATATATATATATATATATATATATATATATATATATATATATATATATATATATATATTATATAAACACACACACACACACACACAGTAATATATTGTAGTTATAAAGCGGTAATGAGAAAGATAAAGATCGAATTGTTTCTACTAGCTTTTAACTTACCAAGTGTGAGCTCTAGGTAGTTTGTCTGGTGTTCCCCACTGTTCAATGGTAAATAACTGTGGTCCATTAGATCCTACATCATACAAAACAGTTAGCTCTTGCATATATTGGTAGAGGAACAAGGAGAAAAAATACCCATTGTTGTGCTAATATTTTTTCTTTCTTATAAGCCGTTTATTTAAAGTACTTGCATAATGCAGGGCCAAAAATGAAAGCTAACAATACTGGTCATTTCCAATATACTGGATAGTGCTATTTACTGTATAGGAATGTTTAAGTTGCACTATTGAAGCAGAGAGGTAGATTATATACTGTTCTAAATATACTTTACAGTGGCTCAAACATTGGGTCTGTGATAAATGGACTAGTTTCAGAAAGCCAGCACATTTTACTTGGTAATTTTCCAGAGGAGAGTTAATTCAGCTTACCATACAACTCTGCAAAGCCATTCATGGGCACTCGAGAGGTGCCAGTGACAAACTGCAGCAGTCGGATGCGCTTTTCTGCATCCATTAGTAGCACCGTCTAAAAGATGAAAGGGCCAAACATTTTGTCTAGTTTAAACGTGTATCTGTATAGTTCATACTTAACAATTTTTCACCAAATGATACTCTGTCGTGGCTAGTTCCCATGAGACAAAAGGGTCTTTCGACGATTAAACACTGCTTTTACTCATGTGCCCCACTTCAAATAAACAGACATCAAAGTTTTAAGAAAAAGAAAAAAACCATCAAGGTTTACCTTCCAGAACCACTGTATGACAGGTTGTGTTGTACAGTAGCCATTCTTGTATTTAGTGTTTTCCCTCCAGTCATTCACATCAACATCTCCAAGTCCACACATTAACAGCTTCACAGAACACAAATAATGAAGTGAGTGATACTATAATCCCAACAACAATATCATATACAACACATTCTTAAAACACAATAGGTTACACATATACCTCCAATTCATTTTCATCAAATATTTTGATGAGATCCAGAGGTACCAATTCATAAAATCCCTGAAAATAAAACAAAAAAGTAAAATTAGGATATATGGATTTGCATGGGTTAATACAATAGATCATACAGAGCGGAATGCAGTTAGAATTCCCAGCACTCCATGCTGAACTAGGATACATTCTTATAAGCTACGGTTATTATACATTGAAGCAAGTTTAATAATGTTAGTTAGGGGTGCTACAAAATCAGGGGGCAGCTACACTTGTAATTTTACAAGTTAATCTAGTAACATACACCTCCCTTCATGGCTTATGATTGTATGAAAAATAACATCCCCATGACCTACATCCAACATGTGTATGTAAAAGTGACAAACGTATAGATGGACAGACAGGACAAGGTTCCTCAATATAACGCGACATTCTTATATTCCAACTTATTATACAGAATGTCCTAACCAATTTTTAGCTCAATTACATAAGCAGTTCTAGATACAAATATAATGGTGATATACTCAAAGACAGACTGACAGGTATCACTGTATATCTTCAGAATACTGTATATGCATCCCCAATAGGGGATAAACCAACAAGAAGTTGCCATCTAGTGGTAAAAAATGGAACAGTATAGATTTTTTTTTTTCAGAACATTTGTATAGCCAACCACAGAACATTTTAAATTTCGTTTTTTAATAAATCTTGTGAAAAGTGAAAATGATTCAGACTATAATGAGAGCCATGTAAAGATATTCCAGTATTGCACAGTTTTATTACTGACCTCCTTGAAGGCTGACATCTGCTGCTGTACTCTGTTCACAAATCTCCATTGGATAACCAGGCTATCAAAGATAATGTCAGTTATTAAAAAGCAAACAAAAAGCAAGAAACAAAGCCGACCGTCCAATTGTCTCAACCTGGCTAAAGCAATTACAGATGCAGACAGAAAATACTCAATCCAGCATGCAAGCCAACACAGCAATCGTATCATGAAGGTTCTAGTATACAGGCTAAATCAGGTCTGAAGATCTGATTGCAAGGCATTTTCAATCCAAAGCAGGGTCAGCATTTCCACAAGGATTCTTTATTTCCATATCCCATATTCCATACAAAATGTGTATTTTAAAATACAGCTGAACACATATTGTTATGATTCTCAATGGTAAACTACTGAATGGTACTTACTGGATATACTCTTTCTTGTTCTTATTTGTGACCACAATGTCTGATCCACCCAGTTTTAGCTCATGCTGATGAGTCTGAAAGAGAACAAAGAAACTTGTGTTCAACTGGGGGCCTCTCTGTTACTGGTCTCTACAGCTGGGGGGGGTTATTGTAAAAGTAAATAAAACTATGATCATTTAAAAAGTACACCAAACTTAACACGTAGTGCATTAGCATGTAGTTCAGCTATGATATCATTGAATGTGGTCAACACACCTGCCCAAAGAGCTCCTCATCCACTGTGAATCTGAGGTCCAGCTCAGTGGGATCATTTTCCAGAATCCACTTCAGTGAATTGAAGTATTCATTGTCCTGTACAAAAATGAAAACATACATCTGAGTTATTGTTCTAGGCGATACTTGAATGAATGCACGGAACAGCCAGAGAGATAATGAAACTTACCACCGATTCCATATCCTGCAGCGTTATTGGCTTCTGCAGCATCATCTTATAGAAAGGCCGAATGAAGAACGCTGTTGAAAACAAACTGATGCATAAACCACCTTTTTCTCCACCCCCCCCCCCCATGATTTTTAAAGTCATCTAGAAATTACAGATTGCTTACCATCCAGTAGCTTCCCATGGTAAACGGCCATTCCAGCAACTCGTCCGATAAACTTGAAATAAGATAAGTGATCTTCGTTGCACAAACCAGAATTGGGGTTAATCTGTAGGGTGTAGTTATCACTGTGAAAAGAATTCCACTGTTTAACCTCAATAAATATTAGAAATAATTAGAACCAAGTCACAAACAAGATAACCACGACCTGCATCCATAAATCGTACATGTTAAAATTAGACATATTCATTCATATCCACACACTGGGGTATGCAAACTTTTGACTCTCACTCTCACACACACTTATGGAGGCATTTCTCCATTCCAATCAAGTTTTATTTTGTAGTGGAGTTGCAAGTATAATTGCACAAGGGAAACTAAACAACTTTATTCCATGCTGTTTTATAAAGAGAAATGACTGACTGTTACTGATACATGCTCTTGGCTTAAACACATACTCATAAAACAAAATAACTGGGAAGAAAAGTGTGCAAAAAAAGCAAAAACCTTAAAGCTACATTGCTGTATATATATATATATATATATATATATATATATATATATATATATATATATATATATATATATACACACACACACACACACACACACACACACACACACACACACACTAAGAAGCCACAGTTTTCTAATAGGTGAATCAGCTTACCGTCATCGGCACCAGTTCTGCTCTGTTGCAATTGAATCACAGACAACTACATATGCATTTATTCATTTATAGTATGTGTCTATTCAGGGAGTTTTCGGATTTAACCCAAATGCAGAAAAAAAGCATTCAGTGGTGGGGGGAGGGATTAAATAGAGTTAAATTCTGGTAAAACCTGAAAATCAGACGCCCTACTTATCAGGCCAACAAACTTAACTGTGATTAGTTTTAAATTGCTACTGTAACTGTTGCTTGAAAATGTACCTTTTGTCCATGTAAAAAACTAAAAATTAACACTTTTAACAGAAATGAAAATGACTTTAACAACATGAATTCCTCTACTTACGTAGCTGAATATTCAAACAGTCCATAATAGGGATTGAACATTTCTTTGGAAATAAGGAAGAACCATTCCCTGGCAACACCTCCATAATCCAGGCCCTTTTCATTCTCAAATTCAATCCACAGCCGTGCTTTGAGGAAGTCTGCTCTCTTGACAGGCAGCAGTTTCCTGTAGGAGTCTTCCAGGATAGCATTTCGCCGCAGCTTCATTTCAAAACGGTTAGGAATATCAGCCTGAAAAATACATCCGATATTAGAGCTGAGGAACTAAAAAAAAATATATCTTTATTAGACCATTAAAAAGAACAGCATTGGGGCTTCCGAGTGGCACATCCAGCAAAGGCGCTCCACGTGGATGTGCCCTATAGCCTGGGGATCGCATGTTCGAGTACAGGCTATGTCACAGCTGACCGTGACCAGGAGTTCCTAGGGGCAGCGCACAATTGGCTGAATGCTGCCCGGGTAGGGAGGGCTTAGGTTGGCAGGGGAATCCACGGCTCACTGCACAGCAGCGACCCCTGTGGCCGATAGGGCGCCTGCAGGTCTGCAGTGGAGCCTCCAGACTTGTGTTGTCCTCCAGCACTATGGGTCTGGTGGCCTCGCTGTAGATCCACAGCACGAAAAATGATGGATTGGCAGGAGCACATTTTGGAGGACGCCTGCTCCAGCCTCCGTTCCCCGACTTGGCAGGGGGATTGCAAGTGGTAAGCCGAGGATGCAGATGATAATTGGGCATACCAAATTGGGGAGTAAAACGAGGGTAACTAAATTTAATAAAAAAAATTAAAAAAAAGAGAACAGCAGCATTAACTTAACATGAAAAATACTGTCTTCTTATAATAACTGCCATGATCACAGCCAAGTTAACATATATAAACAGAAACAAATTGAAAAAGTTGCAGCATTTCATAATCTTGAATAGATTACAGAAACTGTAAATCAAAGCCCTGAAAGAGGCCTGTTGTGGACTGTTAAAACAGCGTCTGGTGTATCTAAACGTCAGGCTTTACAAAATTAGAGCAAACTGTAATTTTGTTGTGTATTATAATTATAGCTTACTGGTTTCTTCATCTTTTTGCTGAAGTACTCGTACTTCTGTTTATAATCCCTGGAATAAGGCACAGCCTACGAAAAGAAAGTACATTGTATAAACGTGCTGACAAAATGAGGTGATACATGTTGTTATTCTGTAAAATTATATCTTTCTATCTATATCTTGAACACTGATTCTGTAATTTAACAGAAAATGAATTACAAAACATACTGTAAAAACAAGATGCTTCAAACACTGAAATGGTGATTAAAACATCACTGTCACTGTTTTCAGACTCGACGATGTAAACAAATATGACGGCTGGGATTACGCAGAAGCCTGCAAGCCACACGGAGAGCCAGGTGTCAAAAAGACTTTGTGGTATGAACTTCAAAAACATTTTCTGTTATTTATTTATTTACTTATGCTGTATCAGCTATATTTAAACATAATATATAAAGTTGTACTTACCTTGACTGGTTCATATATTAAATATGTACTGCAGACTCAGCCCTAGTGGAAAATTAAATGCCCCTCAGGAAGACTATTGTTACCTCCTGTGGCTTTGGGTCAATAATTTTCCACTATAGCCTTCCTCTTTATATCAATATATATATATATATATATATATATATATATATATATATATATACATACACACACACACACACACATATATATAAAAGAAACACAATAAAATGTCATATTAAACCAATTAGTGTAATTCAGTTTCTTAAACATGACACACTTTAAACAAAGCGGTTGAGAAAAATCACTCTAACTACAAATCAGCATTGACACAATGTACAGTAAACATAATTACACTTACAGGTCCAGTTATTGCTGCATTCTGTAGCCGTGGATCTTCCCACTGTGTAGCTTTGGTGTCTATAAATTATTAAAACAATATTAGATGATAACCTACTGGAGAGGCTGATAACAATGTATTGTCATTTTTTACAACATAATATACATACTATGATCAATGTAGAATATTCTGCCATCCGTATGAACTCTCTCCTCCCATCCGGGCTACAAAAGAAAAGCCAAGGTAAACCAAGCTTTACCCAAGTATAGTAAATCATCATGAAGTACAAATCAGGAACACACACTTATATTGTTAATGTAAAATTTATGGATATCAGTAAATCATTTTTCTATGTATTCGTTAAAATACAAATGAAAGGTTTGTCAATAACACGCAAGGCTTACTGGAAGCGGCCCAAGGTCTGTAGGATCCAAGGACGGTCGCCTTCTCATCTGAACTGGAATTTTTAATCTTGGATCCTCCTATTGGGATGCAAACAACAAGGAATGGATTGGGAAATGGAATGTCATTTTTTGTTAACAGTATGGAAGCTCTTAAAAATGTTTTACAAACAAGCTCTTCTAGGAGTACAGGAGTTCTGTTCTTGAAGGTCACCTACCCACGTGGTGGTTTTTGTATTGTGATCAATAAAGAAGGGTCTGCCATTGGGTGCACTACGCAATTCCCAGCCAGCAGGGAGGAATCCGCTTTCATATTTGGATTTTTGAGCCAGAGAATGCTGAGGTGAAGTTTCTGGAGAAGGTTGAGGAGGGTGGTACATGACGGGACCCTGGGAGGACATGGCTTGCACAGCTTCTATTGTAGTCTATCAGAAATACACAACAGACAGTGAATGCACATTATGTTTTACCCAGGATCAAAAAACAACTTATTGTACACATTACTTTTTTCAGAGGGCTAGGTGAATTGTCCTTAGCACTGTTCATAAATAAAAGAGAAAATATAAAACAAATAGAAATCTGAGAAGGCCACCATGTTACTGTAAACCCACTTTTATGCAGTGTACTGTATATTGTGCGATACTACAGTTTTACAGTTTTGTCCTTCATCTCTATAGTATTGGAAATTAATTTTCAATTTCTTGGGGGAAAAAACAAGGCCGCAGACAGGGGTTTACGATGCGTCAAACGAGTTTTTGACTGAGTACTGAACTCCAATTCTGGTTTCAATCATCTTCTTTCTTCCTTATAAGAAGATGCCAGTTTCACTGCAAGGCACAATACAGTGCCGTGAAAAAGTATTTGCCCCCTGTCTGATTTTCTGCATTTTTGCATATTTCTGACACTGAAAGTTGTCAGATCTTCAACCAAAATCTAATATTAGATAAAAGGGACCCCGAGTGAACAAATAACACAAAAATTTGATACTTATTTCATTTATTTATTATAGAAAGTTATGCAACACCCAATGCCTCTGTGTGAAAAAAGTAATCGCCCCCTTAGACTCAATAACTGGTTACGCCACCTTTAGCAGCAATAACTGCAACCAAACGCTTCCTGTAGTTATTGATCAGTCTCTCACAGCGCCGTGGAGGAAGTTTGGTCCACTCCTTCATGCAGAACTGCTTCAACTCAGTGACATTTGTGGGTTTTCAAGCATAAACTTCTCATTTCAGGTCCTGCCACAACATCTCAATGGGGTTTAGGTCTGGACTTTGATTAGGCTATTCCAAAACTTTAAATTTCTTGTTCTTCAACCATTCTGATGTTGACTTGCTTGTGGATCATTGTCTTGCTGCATGAACAAGCTGCGCTTCAGCTCACGGACGGATGCCCTGACATTCTCCTATAGAATTCTCTGATACACAGCAGAATTCATGGTTCCTTCAGTGATGGCAATTTGTCCAGGTCCTGTTGAAGCAAAGCATCCCCAAATCATGACACTACCACCATGCTTACTGTGGAATGCAGTGTTTGGTTTTCGCCAGACATAACGGTGCCCATGTTGGCTAAAAAAGTTCCACTTTTGACCCATTTGTCCATAGAAACATTGTTCCAGAACTCTTGATTATCATCCAGGTGCTTTTTGGCAAACTTGAGACGAGCATTCATGTTCTTCTTAGTAAGCAGTGGTTTCCGCCTTGCTACCCATTTTTGCCCAGTGTCTTTCTGATGGGGGAGTCATGAACACTGACCTTAGCCAAGGTGAGAGAGGCGTGCAGATCCCTGGATGTTGTTCTAGAGTTCTTTGTGACTTTCTGGACGATTTTACGCCTTGCTCTTGGGAGAGATTTTGGTAGGCGGCCACTCCTGGGAACATTCACTATTGTGCAAAACTTTCTCCATTTGGACAATATGGCTCTGACTGTGGTTTGGTGGAGCCCCATAGCCTTAGAAATGGCTTTGTAACCCTTTCCAAACTGATAGGCATCAACAACTTTTTTTCCGGAGGTCTTCAGGAATTTCTTTTAATCGTGGCATGATGTGCCTCTAGAACCTGTGTGCTGACAACTTCACTCTGATGGTAAGGGCCAAAGTTAGTCAGATTTATATTGGGCAGGGCTGGCCCAAACCAGGCCTGATTGTTAACCAAAGTATTCAAAAAGCTAACCCTAAATATCCCTTTAATTGGATTGAGTTAACTAGGGGGGCAATAACTTTTTCACACCTGAATTGCATGTTTGATTACCTTGCACACCAAACAAATGAAAGAAGCACCAAACTTTGTGAAAAATGTACAAAAATGCAGAAAATCAGACAGGAGGCAAACACTTTTTCACGGCACTATATATACTGAACCATCTAGTGTCCATATCGATTCTTGCACTGGTATGTGCTCTAAAAATGTAAAATCAATTTGCACGATGCACAGTGCATACTACCTGAATGACCGGGCGCGTCCATGTAGTTGTTCTGCTGTTATGATTTACATAGTATATTCTTCCTTTACTATCTTGCTTTTCTTCCCAACCTGCTGGCAGCCCTGACGAAGTGGGCAATAACTAGCAAAGAGAAACATCCCAAATAATATAAAATTACTGAAATAAACAACAACAGAAATACACAGCAGCAGTAACACAAAACCAGTGCACCCTATTCATACTGAAAAGAAAAACAAACAAAAAAAAACAACAAAAAAAACCCAGCTGTTTGGGATATTTTCAGATTTTGTACAGAAAAAATAAATACAAATTAAATTAAATGTGTAGAGATGCCATCTCAAGTTTCTTTGTTTTTTTGTTGCATTTTAACCTGCTTTTCATGCGAGGCACAACCAGAGATGAACCTTCAGTGCAGGTGAAGCCCGTTTCGGATGGGAATAAAACTCAACACATGAAACAACCTACTCAGCATCACAGACAACCCCCTTAGAAATGTATTCCAATGTAGGTTTCTCTTTGAGAAATATTACACAACTGCCTCTACTTTAAAAAAAAAAAGCACCAGAACCTGATAAATTACAAGTTGTGATTATTTACTCCAATTGAAATAGGGAATGTCAGTGTTAAAAGAGGACTTCCGGCATCAGGCACCATGAAATACAAATGAAATAAGCAAACTACTTGTGGCTTGAAACTCTTTAGAAGAAGACATGCTGCCTAATTGTTCTGAACAAGCGCAGGATTATGGGATGTCTCATAAATACCCCGGCTTACAGTGAATAGCTCAGGTCATTTCATACTCAGACCACCATCTATCATTGAATTCATATGCCAGTGGAAGAAAAGTCCACATGTTTTAATACATGGAAGTAAAGTTCTCTGGATATCCTCAGCAGCACACAGCGGTGGCCAGTGAATGTGGTGAGTTTTTGTCCCATCCAAATGGGGATTTATTTTTGACAAACACGCAAGAAAAGACACTTAAAAAAACCTGTCTCTCTTCGTCAAGAGCTGGTTGCATATTGTGAAGAAATTTTAAAAAGTGTCACGCTTGGTTGTTACTTCCATCAAGTGGCGGCTAAACTAGACAATGATTTCATGGTAAGACTGGCATTCCACTGACACTATGACGACAATGTCCAAAATATTATTGTTTACCTACATGCCCTTGAAGTAAAGGCAGGAATTCCCATGTGTACATACCACAGGATGTGTAGGATGCTCTTCAACAGCCTGTGCACTTCCCCTTCTGCTCGAATGGCTCTGAACCTGTTAAACAGAGAAAGATGGATGACACAAAACTGACAATCTAAGAAAAACACACTTTTTATTTATTACTTATATAATAAATAATGGTTATTAAATGGTTGGTAGTTTTATGTGTATGTGTGTGTGTATATATATATATATATATATATATATATATATATATAATATATATATAGATGCAATGAATACAACAGGAGTCCTATTTCCATTCCATTTTATTTGCCAGATGAATTTATTTAAAAGACAGTAAATTACTTTTTACTTCCAACAATAAAAGAGCTTACCGTGATGGCGATGCGTTGGCTCAGTTCGTCTGCAGGAGGACTCTGAGCATCACAAACACTGTGTTCAACGGGAGAGTGAGGTGGTGGTGGTGGAGACTGCTGGCTGTGGTTATTATACAGTGTGGTCTCATCTTCGGTTATTATTTCCCAGCTCTACAAGAATTTTTTATTTTTATTTTAAAAGAACAACAACGTGTTTCTTATTAGAGTAGATATTAAATCTTATAACAAAAATCTTTGTCAACAGAACAGGTTGCAATGTTTAATGGAAAGATATCTAAACAGGCCTGTAATACAACACAAACCTATCTATGTACACTTACATCGGGAGACTCTCTTCTCTCATGACTTGACGCTTCAGATATCTGCCGGCGATTAGTAAAGGCATGATGTGCTTCATGGTTAATAGTTTGCTGTTGTTGTGCTTCTGCCTGACTGTCCCTAGAAACGGGCACAACAGAAAAATAGAAATTAGACGAAGTCCTATGAATACATAAACAGCCGCCTTCTTTCTAAATTGTTTTAATACATGGAAGTAATTAAAATCTTATTTTCAGATCCTACTCAGAAAAAGCAAACTCCTTCTCAGCTGTAAGGTACATTTACAGTAAGCAGTGAGCTGAACGTCTTCCAGATTTCTAAGAGAACAGAGATTAGTATCTGTGCAGGAAGTACTGTGCGGCATGTTTTTTTTCCCACACATCTATTCAAGTAGTTCAGCTTTGTGTGTTCTGTGCACACTGGCTGGCTGAAAAGCTTTACCATAAGTCGGGGCCTACATTTTGTTTTCCAGACATACAGGACACAATTTTGCAAGTACTGTAAATAAACAATTGGATTTTACTTTTTTCCTTCTTCTTGTAACGGTATAGAAATGGAAAAGCTTTAGGAAAAATAGCATACTGAGCTGTGGGCCTGTGCCATTGTGTCGTTCTGGTTTCGTGGTTGACGTAGTAGGTCCTGCCGAGGTTATCCTGTCTTTCTTCCCAGCCTGGAGGAAGCACAGGAAGCTGGCGGCACGTCCCAGAGGTGTCCTGTTGGTCCAATATTTCCCAGCCAGGCTGTAAAAATAAATCAATCAATGATCAATGAAAAAAAAAAAAAGCTCCACAAGTGCAGAGCTAACCCAGATTTTACAGCAGAGCGGGATGACATTTGTTCAAAATATGAGTTTCTGCAATGTTGACTTTCTTAAATATCTAACACACAACACGGTCTACAATAAGTGTGCCTTTACATTGTATGTGATAAATCATGCTGACATGCAGTAAGAGTAGTACAATGTACAACATAAATTCTAGCATGTACACAAATGTGCATGCCCTGTTACATAACTCTCTTTACTATATACAACTGATCTAGCAATATCTGGCCTTGACACTGTACCGTAACAATTCACTTGCCAACTACGAATTCATAAAGAAGCGTGTGGCTACCAACGTCCCTTGGGACTGATTCTTAAAAACAGATAGCTTTTTAAAAACTATCTATATGGACTCAAAGACAAACAGGTGCGTACATACTATGATTTTTAATAAGTCATACTGCACTTGCCTCTACATCTTCAGACTGTTCTTCATTGTCTTCCTCCGACCCATTGTTTTTAGGCAAGTATGTCATCTTCAGTCTAAGATGGCCTTTCACTCTGGATTTATGACTGTGTGGGACAAAGCAAAAACAGTTGGCTTCTGATATCATGGTAATGGCATTGAGCAAAGATCTAAGCAGAATCCATTTTTCATCACAAAATTTGATCAGAATTTTGTTTATAAAGATAAAAGTTGGCTTATAATAGCTATCTACTGTAGTTTGTGGTCTGCACTTTACAAACAAACATTAAGATATTTAAAACAAATAACCCTGTCTTATGGAATCAAACAACAGAACATAATCCTGAGGTTTGCTACCATATGCAACTCTTTTAAATGTTAGACCAAATTGTGGTAAACTTGCAGCAAAAAAAGAATGGGGCTTGGATAAACAAATGCAGAAAGCCAGCCTACATGTGGAAAGCAGAAAGAAAATTGACTGGTGTTTCTGCATTGTAAGCTCTCATCAGTAAAAAATAAATAAAATAAAACATGTGTTGTGAATAAAGAACAAGGAACTTTGTTAGGCTGAAATCTCTTTTTAAAGTGTTTCCTTAAGTATGAGTAACTAAATATGCACATTTTAACCAGTTAGATCTAGTAACTATTCTTATTTCTAATTGACTTGCACGTTCTGAACACAACATTCTGTATAAATGCAATCAGATTCTGTTTTTCTCATTTCGAATGCAAATGTCACTGCCCCAGCCCTTTCATTTTCACCATCAATGTAAATGCACACAACAACACACCACAGAGAGTAATGTAGTAATGTTTATGACATGCATGTGAAGAATTAAAAACAACTGTATGAAATATACTTTGAAATCTAAACGATACCAATAATATAATGAATAGCCAACCTTCTTGGATGAAGAAGAAAATCCTTAAATGTGTATGGCCTTTCAATGTTAGGATTTTCTGTCTGAAATACAAATCAAAATTATTAAAGCAACCTATAAAAAGTAGGCATATTTGTTTCTAGACTACCTTAATGTTTTTATTGACTTGTTTATAATGTAGCTGGTATCACAGTGTAGAAATGATTTATTCTGATAAAAGGGTGTTATAAGGTTTTTCAAATTTATCTCAAGAATCTACAGAATTAGAAGCAATGTAAACAGAAAACGCGTTAGATTCTCTGAACAGCGCATTCTATCAGTCAGCAATGAGATGGGACGTTAAGATAAACCATTTTAATAAAATAAAGAAAAAACACAAAAACACAACGTTTCTAAAACAAAACTACCAATATTTGTCTGTCTGGAGGACTATAAAGCTGCCCCATGCAATAGGTGCTCCAAACATTTATACAAAAAAATGTTTTTAGTTAAACTTACTGGTAACTGCTGAAGAGGAACATCAACCTGACCCAGAAAATCATCCCTGGTCTAAAAAAAAAAAAAAACACAAAAAGAAAATATTTTAGTACTTTCTCATACCGCCTCTTCATTGTTGTACATTAATTGCAGGCTTGAAGAACACAAACACCTCAGAAGTATTGTGTTGATAGAACAGCATAATGTTTGAATAGGACAGCCAGTGAGCTGTGTATAATTACTTGGTCTCACAGTCTATATAGAGACAATTAAGCACACTGCAACTGTACACTTATCTTTGTGACAAGGGCCTGCATGTTATTAAACAGGATTTAACTGTATTATTTACCAACACTTAACTAGGAGTATTTATAAAAAAATAAAATAAAAAAGGAACAAACATTTCAACATATTTTGAGTGTTACACATCAGTATTAAACTAGTGAATGCAAAATAACAGCAAAATAAACTGCTTTGTGAAGAACTTGCACAAAAACATTACTGTACAGCTGATTTCTGAAAAAAAAAAAGTAGAAGCTAAACTGTCTTTTTATTGCTTGTTAAAAACCATTATAATGGGTTTACAGCAAGTGCATGTACTTAGTTAATGAACCCATTTCCAGGGGTTGAGCACAGCTGACATTCACCCTAAAATTGCGTGATGTCTGAAGTGAATTGTTTATTTAGTTTAATTAGTATTATTAATGTTCAGGAAACCTACAGCAGTGTTGGGGAAAAATAATTGCAACTTTTTGGCAGCATTTTATTTAGCTATTTTTCCAGTCTAATCTCTTTTACTACCGACAAGCTAAGAGGAACCCTCGGAAAGACTCCATTTTTAATTTGCAAGACAACACTGAATGAGCTAAACTAATCCACAAATGATTTCCCCTGGGGTCTGTCCATTTCGGGGGCATGCCAAGAAGAAATAAAAACGCATATCATGTGGGCTTGATTCGTTTCTACCAACTTTCTCTAGCTAAGTTTTTGCCACTTACACTGCACAATCGCCACAATTATTTTTTACACACAATCACAAAACAGCACTAAGAAAAACAAATATTTTTGTACACTTTAAAAAGTAGCAGCACTTGAGTAATTAAAATATTTATTGAATGGAACTACTGTATGCCTCGTCTAACTGAAACAGAGCTGGTGCCAAAGAAAGCATACTCCATCTGCGCCTAGCTAGAACACTTAATGTATACAGACTCATTTAGATCAAACAAGGCAGGAGAGAACTCAAAGAATCAGCGACTGTGTGTGTTATAGGTGGTGGTGTGAAATACATGTGCCTCTATTTACACAAAAAGTCACAAAAAGGAGAAGGTCTGTATTGTTTTGTAATAAATATGTACGGTATACATTACAATGTTTTATAGGATTAAGACAGTGGTCCTTACAGTACTTAAGTAAGTTTTGCAAAAGGTTACTATCTTGGCAAATTATTTAAATTCTCTCCAAAAGCCTTTTCACTTGGTAATCACATAACGCTACTAATCAAATACATCAGAGTACATTTGGCACCACATGCAACTGATACTGCTTCTAACCCTGATTCTGCCTTATGGATATAGTAATAACATCCCCAAACTTTGATGCTGATCAAATATTTAAAAAAAAAATTAGTCAGACATCTCTGCATTCATAAGCCGACCAAAACAAAATAGAGCTGAATTTATACCCAGGAATCTGACTTGTGCTAGAATCTATCACTAAAAGGAAACCAGTTTATACCCAAAAATAGTTTTGAAATGATGTTAAGCATCAGTTACTGCACATTTATAAAAGGAAATCTAACCATTTTATCAATGTTATGACTATTCTACCATTAATTGTGTTGAGAATCCTTAGGCAAATATTCTGTATAAACTGCGCATTCGAATGTTTTTTTTGTTTTTTTTTTCATTTATTATTATTATTATTTTTTTATTATTTATTTATTTATTTAAATCAAATGAGGACAGCTGGCTGCAGGCCTCAACGGAGAAGTAATTTAACAGAACATCTGGGACTTCAGATGATGGCCTTAATATTGTAGGAATTTTCACTGCAATCAATAGGAGCAAATAGGGGACTGTAAAAAGATAAAAATAAAAAAGTATTTTTTACTAAGGCAGCCTTAAAAGCAAGGTTTCACTGAACTAGGAAACATGAGTCTCTCCAGAGATCTCCGATAAGAAAATTGTTTGACGTCATTCCTGTTAAACCCTCTCGTGTTACAGACTTATCTGTTTCTTTAGTCTCATCAAAACAGTGCATGATCGTAATTGGTGTGGGGGGGATATGAATCATTCAACTCTTAAAATGAATAAACCACAATCTATTTGACTTCAGGTGATGTGCACTGTAAATAAATAAATAAATAAGAAGGCTCTTTATCAAAACCTACCATGGTAACTGTAGGACAAAAAATCATATATTTAATCCACATATAGCACATACACAGTAGCCATCTGTTATCCATTTGCATTAGAGCATGATTACTGTTTATCAAGCACTGCAGGGAAACGATAAGTCAAATGCCAACTGTATGCCATTAGAGAGACCCACACTGCTAACATCGCAATTTAAACTGACTTTTGTGTAGCAGGGCCAAAAAATGTGCACTCTACAATTCATGCACATACTTTAAAATACAAATATTTTAACCAACTAATTCAGATACGGTTAAATATGGGTATTTATAGACACTCAAATGGAAGCAAAGCATTCAAGGCCAATTTATATATAAATTAATATTTCCTGGGATGTCTGTCCCAAAACAAATTCCCCAAATAGCCATGTTCCCACAGTAATGGGAAGCTGTGCATATTACTGAGCCATTTGGTGTTGGTAAGGCAAGTTAGGAATCAATGCTTAGTGGATATTACCGGATTCTGCCGAGTCAATGCCCTGGGGGCGTAAAGTTGTGCTTAAGGCAAAAGCATTGACTCAGACAGGGGAAAAATTACAGGCATTATTGCAGAGGGAGTATTTTTATCATTAGGTAGATTACGTTTTCAATTTGGCATGTTTAATTCAAAGGTAAAAGCACACAGTCACGATAAAGAATCAAGGTGCAGTTAACACATTTTAATGAAATTCAACTGTTTTGTCATTTCAAATATTTTCACAAAACAAAATTTAAAGCTGCAGTGTCCAGTGCAAAGCCACATCATGAAAAAAAGCAAAACACATTTGTAGGTGAAAAATGTTAAAATAAAAGATTGCTACATTTAAAAAATATATAAACATTTTCAGTCCACTAAAATAAAGGGCTTTACATAATCTCTGCAAGTAAGTACTGTGTCCAGTGTGAAAACACAACACGAAATAATAAATGAACAGCCAAAGTAGCACTGTAGCATTACAATTTAATACAAAAAAAGTGCTCAAGTTACAAGCTTTTGCAGTGTCTTAAAAAAAAAAATTCTAAAATAGGGATTGTAATGTAACAGGAAAGCGTAATCAATCAGACTGCCGAGTATGTATCATCTGATCCGAAAACGCCAAACTCCATGTCTTTGTTATCTGAACCGAACGTAACCCTAACCCTGCATCATGCAATGCACACAGCAACTACTTCTAGGCAGTCTTTTTCTATTCACGTGAGCATTAAAAAACTACAATTTATGGTGAAAATGTGCCTTTCAGCTAAAAGTTGGGGTGGAGTGATTATTCAAACCGGTGCATTGACTCAACAACGGCTACTAAACAGAAACTATTTCACCAATGACATTTCTTTTTTAAAAAGAAGAAGGAATAAAGCCTAACAGTCTTCTTTAAATCTAACTGTCTGGAATTGCAATGTCTGGGAGCTGGCAACAGAGACCCTATAAACACAATTAAACAAAACTAAAACAACTGCAGTTCAGTGACACACAAAACCTTACATTGTATAGTCGCAACCTGGACAAATATGTACCAATATCAACATTTACAAAGCCAAGCCAAAAAAGAAATTCTTCTGAAATCAGCTTTGCCTAAACTAAACAACAACTGTATAAAAGGTGGTCCTTTACACAAGCTCTATTTACACTTTGTACACATGTATATTTAAATCAGAAAAAAAAGTTCGGCTGGTCCTCAAACACAGGACTGCAGTTGCTACAAGAGACATGAAAGCATCTGATTTTTATTGGAGGTATTATAAACTAAATCAACTAAAAACAGAAAAAACAAACATTGATCCAGGCTATTACAGCTTACAAAAATAAAGGCTCAATGGATCCCTTTTAAAAACCAACATTCTTCCTTTTAAACATCTAGACATCATGTTCTTCAGACAGCTGACAGACTGAATGTCTTCTCAGCAGCCACAGGAGAAGAGACCTAGGCCAGTTTCCATTTCAAACAACAAATAACCCTTTGCATAACTGATCTGTATTCCTCAAAGTGAATTTATACTGTCCCCTTTTTTTTGTCCCACAGGCGTTGACGCATGATCCGTCAATTTTAATACTGAACATATTCAGCAGAGATAATTTCACTGACAATATCTGCAATCAAAATAGTTTCTGATTTTAGATTTATTTGCAACTGCAGTATTGTATAACCACAAGCCTTTAATTCTGTACTTCAAATACCATCAATAAAAGCTTCTAAAAGATGTGTATATTGTTTTGGGCTACCAAATAACCAAAATGTACACATTGGTAGGTGCACATGTTCAACCAGGAAAAAAAAAAAAAATCTTTCCATAAAACAGACCAGTGGCTTAAATGTTTATTAAAGCTCTCAATGCAACATATACTGTACGCAATGTTGGTAAAGTAGCAATATTTGATGCTGTAATGTTTTGCCTTAGACAAGTTACTACATTTATAAATCAAAGTTACTTTACAATTATTCCATTACATTTTTGAGCAGTTGGTTTTGCCAAGCTGTTAAAACATGGACAGCATGACACCCAATGCTTTACAAACAGGGCTGGTTCATGACACATAAGAGAACATTCAGAGCAGCCTTTCCACTGCTGAAGCCTAGTCATTGATTTCATTTCATGACTAGTGTATACAGGTGGCTCAAATTACTAAGCTCTACTCTGGTATCAAGTTGTTAATCTTGAATCCAGAACACTGGTATCAGCAAGCTGGGCCAGACTAACTGGAGTCAAGAGAAATATTTCTGAAGTTATCTATTTTTAACTGGGGCTCTCTCTGGAGCTATAATTAACCAGAATACAAATGTAAATAATAACATGACGGGTGGAATCTCTCTGCCATTCGCTTTCAGTGGATTCCAAATCCTGGTGCTCTGCAAAAACAAGACAAGGTGCAGTTCTGATAAACAAATGAAGCATCAAAAAGGTGCTCATTCACAGCAATGCATAGCCTGTTGCAGTGTTGTTACATTTTCATACTGAACTGTTGGATTTCTGCCACAGAATGGTTTATGGGGTAAAAATTTTTTTTAAAAAGAAATCCAAAAGTACCTTTGTGGGTAAGCCTAGAAGAGATTCACTAAAAGATTGATCTCTTCCTTGAATGCTGCATATTTGTACTCTTGAATGATTAATACATTCTGGCAACAGGGGTACACAGCTAAATAAAGCACACAGATTGAAGGCCATGGCATATTAAGCAATCCTTGTTTGCTACTCTAAATCTGTTTGAGTCATACACAGTTTGAGGCAGCTTACCTGTCCACCTGTCAGTACAACTTATTTTAATGTTTCATACAAAACCTACGATCACCTTGTGTATACTCTACAAAAGGCAGATGAAAACAGGTAACTTGTCAGACAACACAGAACGTAGGTCAAGTGGAGTTCCCCACACCTTTGCTCAGAGTTATGTTTTCTTAGAACAGGTCACATATAAGTAAATAAATAGGCTTATATTTATTGATGGTATTATGAACAGTATATTCAGGGTATGAAAACTGATACTGAATAACACTTTAGCAAAGCTGAACATGGTGTCCAGATGTTAATAGTCAGCTATTCGTAGTCTGTATTTGTAGTCTTTTCTCCAGTCATTAAACTAATTACACAACAAACAACAGCTGTAAGTGAATGAGCTACATTCAACATTGAATTATGGACTTACTGAGGTGAAACAAGTGTATTATATGGAACACATGCTTTCTGTGTTAAAGCTAACAATATTTTGAACAAAGAATGGTCATTTACATAATTTACATAATATCCTGCCATTTGCTACGACTTTTTGACTAGGTTCATAACCGAAATCATGGGCGTTTTTACAAATCAGGCACAAAGGAAGGGTCTAGTAAAAGTCCCAGAAACAGCCCTATTTCAGTTTGTTTGCCATTTTACTCCGTTAAAAGAATTTTCCATTTTTCCAACAGGTTTCCTTCAATATTTCATTACTTGTTCCAGCCTGGCTAGATCTTTTGTTTTTACAGTATCACTGGCAACAGGAGCAGCATTCTTTATGGGTAACTGGTATGCAGCTGACGATCACAGTAACCTTAACCCTTTACTATAAACCCTTGCAACAAAGGACTCCAAAATAATTTTTTTTTTTATTATATTCCACAGTAGCAAAAATTGATTGACAAATAAAAACTATAAAATAAAAATTAATAAAATTAATAATATTAATACAATTAATAATAATAAATAAATAAATAAATAAATAAAAATTCAGTAAAAATGCTTACCTTTGTGCTTCTTCCAGGGATGGCTTTATCATTTTCGCTTTTGCAGTTGCTATTTATTTTCATTAAGGAACCACATATCCTTCCTTCGGTGCCATGTGATAAATGTATGTGCACATGAGGGGCCCCCATCTTTGAACTGTGTTGCGTAGATGTAGATAAATGGTATGAAATCTGTTGGTATGGCACTTCAAATGAAAGGCTCCTCTGCAGAGCACTGTTCCGACCATTATTTGCTTGGGTACCATCCCTTTCAGTTTCTCTGTGAGAATCTAGTTGAGAGTCAGAATGTTTCTGCAAGGGCAGACAGGCAGACGTGCTCCGGATCAGTTTTATATGATGATACTGCGGACAACCACCTGGTTCTGGTTCCTGAACCGGATGCTCAGAACTGCGCTGGCCATTTGTGGTCAACTCACTCTCAATTGCAACTTCTCTTTGCTGAGCAAAATGCAGCAAAACAGTTGAGTGTCTTTGTGATCGTTCCCGAGCAGCTGGCTGATCCTGGCCGCTGTCAGTTTCCTGGGGTCTATCTGGTAACGGCCCATTCAGCTGGAGTGGTCTTATGTCCCTAAGCTCAACAGTTGGGCAGCTGGATTTGGATAATCTTAAGCCATTGACCGCTGTTGCGATAGAACCCTTTGATGCAATTTGATCGTCTTCCTGCGTAGGCTCAACAGCAGAAAGCAAAAACTGGCGTGAGGTCTGGCAGGAACTGCGTGCTGGCAGAGGTCCTGGGCTAATAGGAGATGCTGGTGGCGTGTTACAGGGGCTCCGAGGAAATATAACTAACGAAGAGCAGCGCCTCAGTGGCACCTTTGGCTTCCGTTTTACAGGTGTTCTTTCTATTCCCACTGTGCGCTCAAGGATTTCAGGTTCAAAATAAATACTGCTACTGCTACAATAACCCGCATCACTGGTGGTACTGCTGCTCGGACTTGCACAGGACCCAAAATCCCTGGTTCTGATGTTACAAGGAGTATCCTGACAAGTCCTGGTGCTGTCACTCACGGTACTGCTTACACATGACCCAAAACCATTGGCACTGCTGCTGTTACAAGAAAAGCCTTCAGCTGTAGGAATGCTGCAAGAATCGCCACCATTTACTATTTCCTTGGTAAAAGAGCCAATTCCACTTTTAATGTCACTTGATCCACAGCTATTACTTTTCTCCTTTTTTGTACTACCATAACTACTACCAAGACCACCAACAACACTGCCACATGTTTCAAGATCTCCGTTTAATTTCCGAGACTGCAGGGAAATCTGCAAAGAAGTGCTCTTTTTGCTGCTGTTAAGCTGTGGTATAAATAGTGATGAGGAGCGCTGTAAATGCCCAACCTTTGGTGACAACGGAGGCAAAGCCAGCTGCCCTGGGGTTACCGTCCTTTGAATAACATGTTGTGCAGTATTTTCAGAAGGACTGTGAGAGGACATGCACAAGTTGTTTTCCATGCCATTGCCACAGGTCTCAGACAAAGGGTCGGTATTGCTTCTCCTTGATGCAAAATGCAAACGCAGCCGCCGTGCCATTAGTCCAACTTTCTAATCTTGCAAGCAAGTGAAACGCATGGCAAAACTCACTTGAAAAGCAGCAAAGCAACTGCTCGGGATCCTGTTCTGTTATTACAATCATTAGTAGCTGTAGATACCAGAAATAGCTGTAGTGACAACCTACATTCCACTCATGGTTGAAGTGAAGTTATTAGCCCAGGCGGTCAGACTAACTCTGAAGTGCATACAGCACCAAACGAACTGCTCCTGAGACTACAAAGATCTGTAGCCAAGGTGCATTCACTTAGAGAACCAAACTGCAGCAGAGCTCAGCTGCTGAACTGAAACCAAGCCAAACCTCGCTTCAATTATACCTTCTCAAATTTGCATGAATAAATCCAGCCCAAAAACAACAATCCTCTTACATTTCAGATTCAAGCACCACAGTACGTCTCTCTACGATGCTAGCCGAGCATTAAAAACAACTTCAAGCAGCGATGTGTCTAAAGTTTCTTCTGTGCCGTACTGCCACTAATATTTTTACCCTTTGGTATAGAATTACAGGAAATTGGGAGGAATGAGCTCCAACATAATTCAGTATCTTTAGGATTTGGGACTTTAGGATTGAATTTCCAAATACTATCCACACTTGGAAACCAATGGACTTGTGGAAATATGCAGGAAGCTACTGGTAGTTATTACAAACTGCGAGTTAACTGGGCTTGTAAACCCGAATGCAATTTCCTTTAAAACAGCTCTTTGATGCAGAGATAAAGCAACGGAAGTTAATTAGCTATTTATACTAACTTCAATTTTCAGCATTCTTCACCGAGAGCTACTGAGCGTATGTTGCTGACATTTGTGGATTTCCGTTACTTTTCTTAAAGCACCTATAAAAACATAAAGGCAATTATTATTGCATGTGTGAAACACCAACTAGTATTTTGCCTGTATGAAGAGCACAGCTGAGCAAAAATAAAAATCTTTTTAAAAGGAGATATACTACATCCACAGATATATGCCAAGCAAGCTACATTATATCCTTCTGCAGCTTTTCTTATTAGCTGCCAAACTATTAATGACCTAGACCAATAACTACTGGATTACAGATATTAACAATTCTTCCCAGGAGTATACACATTAACACAGCACTAATGTGATAATGGGTTATCATTTCAGTTTCTCTTACATTATAGTTACAAATGAACCCAAAATAAATATTATCTGCGTCAGTTTGCAGCATTCATATGTTATGATGTTTGTTTCTAGGAAAGCTTGTGACTCTCATAACTTATGAACGACTAGTTGGATACTACACAATGGTAATAAAAAAGAAACATTATAAAAATTGATCATTTCTACTTAAGTAAATATATTATGGAATGCAAATCTTGTACCGCCACATTAAAACCATATTAAAGCATTTGTAAATCGTCTACAACTAAGCCTCAGTAACAAATGGAGCCATTTTAGAAGTCTGTCCATCTGATCATTATAATGTCTTACAAACAGCCATAATGTTCTGAAACATAATACAGCTTGCCTGTAATCATTTATTCTTGGGGTTTATTTAACCTTTACCATAATTTAGTGTGGTCGGCAGTAAAATGTAATATTTTACAAAAACATTTCTTGGTCATACTTTATTGCATTTCATTTGCTGACACACATTTACTTAGTACCTTAATAATACCCTTGGGTATATTTAATTCCTATAACCTGAATTGAATAGCAATCTAAGGTATAGTAGATCATTCATGGGAAGCTGACACACCAAATAGCTCAAGTATTTTAAACCATGGACCGAAGGTTTATAAGAATATAGTGATTTCCCCGTCAGCCTTCTCTTTCAGGTATAAACTTTGTTTACCATGTCCAAAATTAAGATTCTTTTTTATCTACAGCCTGAGAGAATTAATACAAGTCTAAACAAAGGATCTTTTATCTACAGCTCTTTATCTGGAATTGCTTCCAGATTTTGTGAAAATATAACCTGGTATTATAAAATAGTGCCTAAAACACAAAGCAAGTAAAAGACAGTTTTATTTTAACTTCAGTAAAAGCTTGTCGGTAAAACTCTAACCCGTTACTGTGAATTACCCCTTTCTGCTATTGCAACCGTCAACAACACACCATTTTTTATTTGAGAAAATTGGTTAAAACTGCTTGAAAATGTCACATTGAACTACTTTCCTGACTATTAGAGGGTGCTTTGAAAAGTGAGAACCAACTCCAAACCTTTACTAAACAGTCACGAATGGTTTAATGAATACCAAACCATTTCATCCATTGACAAGGGCTTAGTAAAGCATTTGCACGCATATGGTACATCCTCCATCCTTTAGTGAACTTCCTGACACAAGCAGTACAGTGTTTCACAAAAATGTACTGTGTGCAATACATCGTCTTTGTCACATTTCAGCAGCAAGGCAAAGGGGCCTGCGGCACAGCTGGAGGTCATCCACAAACGAAACAAATCGCCAACAGAATTATAATGAACAATTTGTTCTTACTGTTACCTCACCCCACCTCAATTACCTATTGTAGAAGAGCCTTTATTTACTTACTAAAGTAAAAACTCCTCAGGCACAGTGGAATAACTTTTTGTAGCCCAATTATCCACGTTCACTCAATTTAATTTTATGTTTTATACCACCAGAAATGTATTTTAATGAAACTTACCAAACGGTTCTCATCAAAAACTTCAAACAGCAGTCTATGCTGCCGGGGATGGACCTGAGAGGAAAAACAAAAGAATCAGTAAACACTTTGGATGGCATTGTCCCTTCAGTAGAATTACGATCTTTGTACTGTGGCTTTACATGTGCGGTTACATGTGGGTGTGGTTTTCAGGATATACATAATAATATTGTCCCAATGGGCCAAGCCTAAAAAGCGGTTTTGTCAGGATAAAGGAAACAGCACATTTTCCTGTAAATCAGAGAATGGACGTAATCACTTCTGGTTTTACGGTTCTGTGATTTTTGCTTTGTCAAAAACCTGTCTTTTAAAATAAAAGTAAAATGGACAGCTGCAAAAGGGTCACAAGTGTTCATTTCTGGTATGTACAGCAGCTAAGTTAAGTGCAAATGTACTGTGCAGCTGGACCTCAGATACAGACAGTAAGCTGCTTTCAGTGTATCAACTCTTTATGTTACAGTCTTCTACTACAGTGGTCTCTGCTTCTAAGAATACCTCTTTAGAGAACAATTTGGCTTAGGGAACAACGTTGTGATGAAGCAGAATTTTCTTTTTACCTTTTTGGCATCGACAGCGATCTTTGCTAACCGATTACAAACGGACACAGTACTGTTCTGTAACCTGATAACTCATCGTCTTCAAACTCAAATGGTTTATTCAATCATTTTCAAAACTGACTTGTCGCGAGAGTAAGCTAGAGATGCTGCTGCATTTTTTAACGTGTGTAGGGGTGCCGTGTTAATAACGATTGTGTTAAATGTGTTCTCGTATTCATAACTGCCGTTAGAGCCGCTGCTCAATTTTTACTGCATGTAGGGGTGCTTTAATCGTTTGGCAGTTAGTTTATTAACGTTAGTTTGTCAGTTAGTTTATTATTATAGCTTTACTAACATATGTTTGCCTATCGCTTTTCTCTTACTTATTCTGTTAATTTCATATGTTGATGAACACGCACCACGACAAAATAAATAAATAACTTTGTATTTATTGATTCATGTCATGATTGGCCTTGGCGTGTATTTATTGTGTCCGATGGTCAACTTTGTCTTAGAGAACACTTTGGCTAAGAGAATACTTTGCTTGCTTCCCGAGGGGTGTTCTCTTATCCAAGAGATCTTGCTGCATACTTGACATCTTTGATATGTTACATGCTTTATAAATAGTACATACTGTGGATTACAGTATGCGTAAAATACTAAAATACTGACCATGATAGCGACACATATTTTTTTCAGTGTAAACTTGTTTCATAAACCCCAATGATCCGATCAGCCCCTAATAATTTAGCTTGTGGTGTAAGAAAATATGTTACTGTTACAGTACAGAAACTACACAGGCTTGTGTTTAAATGGTAACTTGCCATCAGTATTTTCACACAATAATGCATGACTCACTATTTCCATTATGGAGATATGTTTCAATATATAGGAGGTATTGTAGAAGGAAAAATGCAAAAAAAAGATTGGCATCCAAATGTTAAACATGGTTTGTGTCTTTTCATGTCCTTACTTACAAAAGGAGTGTGGACAACAGGGCAGAAAACAGCATTGCTTTCCACATACAGTAGGCAGGTATGTATATTGAAGATAATACAGTAGGGATGGTGGATAATTACGACCCCCTTTCCTGACAAACTGTAATGTTGGATATCAGCATACATCACTTGGAAACTTTATAATAAAATGCTCAACCAAGTATATTATACATGCAGCACATGATACACAGTACACAGAATGAGATGTCACAGTGACACATCTTTCAAAATGGAAAAATAAGTTTTGTGAAAGTGCTCCCCAGCCAACAAAGCAATGTATCCCTACCCCGATCCCCATCAAATAATAAACAAATGTATCTTCTGAAAACAATAAATACAGTAATAACATTACATTTTCCAAAAGCAGCCCAATGCCAAACACATTACTATGCAAAACAGGGCAGTACTTTTCCATTTCAAAACACTGAACTAATCACAGGTCTGACAGATGGTGCAGCAATGTTTTAAAACATAATTCTCACCACACATCCCAAGAGCATTTTGTAGAACATGTGATAAACTAAGGGAAAAAAAACAGGAGTTTCTACGCTTATTTTTTTTTTTTTTTTTTTTTTTTTTTTTTTTTTTACTTAGAAAGACCAGCTGAATCTCAGGGAAGCACTCTGGTCTAATGTTAATTTCCTTATGCTGTGCAGGGCAACTAAAAAAGGTCAATGGCTGTGTCTGATGCCAAGACAGCTTGATGGCATTAAGCTACAGCATTTACAAATGACAACCTCTGTTCTCTTTAATAAATCATTTAATATCAGTCTGAACTTTGGAAAAAGCATGTACATTTCTGACAGGTACACTAAATAGCTGACTGCTGAAATGGCACAAGCAGAAGGAATTATCAATGTTAAAGCACATAATAATTTATACCAACAAAATAAATTATATATATATATATATATATATATATATATATATATATATATATATATATATATATATATATATATATATAAGCAAACATAAGTAAATGTGATGCGTGTATAATTAAAACCTCTACATGATAAAAAATGATAGAAATCTACTCAGGCCAGCAATCAGTATCATCTGTATGACTTTTACCCCGGGACTACAGTACTGCTCCCCAAACTGAAGGGTGTCTCAAGGTCAATACATTCTCATTCAGGGTTAGGCTTTAGCACGCCAAGAAAAGTGCATTAACTTAACTGAGATCTTAGCATTAGCTAGCTAGGGCTGTATATTATTTTAGGGGTGTAACTTTCATCATCAGGGAAACTAGAAATACTCTCTTACTCACTGCCAGTTTTGTATATAATATAAATATGATAAAAAAATTACACCTAAGGGCACTAAAACAACTCAACTCTCAAGTGCATCAGGAATATGCAGACATTTTAAAATGCTCTGTTCAGCTGTTTGAAATGGCTAGATCTGAGTTTTTAAATTTAGTTTTGAATAATGTTTAGTGCTTGTGAAACACTGATTTACTTAAACATCTACGTTCAAGAGCAGGAAAGCTCTCATTCTGACAAAGACGAGTAATATTAAATTATAAGAGTTCCTTTGATAAAACTAAAAGTACTTCGCTACTGAAAAGTGATTGTGAGGGCTGTCACAGTCTCTTACAGCAAGTTTTACTGTGACAGCATTTACCATTCTAGTGCAGCAAGTTCAAAGTACTGCTAATGCACTGCAAGTAATGGTATAAGCAAGCAGTTGCCCATGTTGGGAGCGGGGGGGTGCAGAAAGGAGGATTCATACTGCAATCCGAGACACCCACTTCAATAAAGAGATGGGTCCTGTATTTTATGCTAGGCAACTCCAGACTTGTTAATGGGGCCATTATCCACTTCCACACATTAGCGGTAATTATATCCTGTTGCTTATCTGAACGACTAGGCAGAAAATCTCACAGAATTCACAGATCCCCTGGCAATCTCACCGTTGTACAATGGCGAATGCAATAGCAATATGCAACATGCATTTATGTTAGTAGTTGCACTCTACCATTAGGCTTTATTTGAGTAGCTGGAGATGAATACATGTCACAGTATACAGGCACAGTGTGCCCTAGCTGTTGGAGTTAAGTATAAGAGCTAGTGAGGTTTCAAATGTCTGCCCTTTGCTTTACCCTTAACTTCTCATGCCCAACTCCGTTTATTAATTTTTACATAGTTTATAATCTTTTAATAGTTTTAAGGGTTTCACTCCACCAAATACATTTTAATATTGCTTTCAATTTGATGTATGTAGGCTAATATTCAGATTTTCCTGAACCACTTAAAACAACCACCAATGCCAAAGCCACTTCCAACAAACGCAGAAATTTAAGACCTTTGCATATCTATTATTATCTGAGGCGCCCGACTACGTTACTGCTAGGCTGTCAGTTTGAGCCAACCTATAAAGCTCTCAAAAGGACCTAGCTCTTTTGATAGGAATCCACATTATACAATGGAAAGCAGCACACTTCAATACCACATTCACAAACAGACATTTTCACATTTAAAAGTATTACAAATATACTCAGAGCAGCTCTGAACGTATTCCGTTAGTTTGTGCTCAGGGATATGATATGATATATGAAAAAAAAATCGTGAAGCACTGTTCAACACACAGCCATATTTTACTTTTTACTTCAATGTGTTTTTTTGTTTTTTTTCTGTATAACAGCTTTGGAAAATGATTACCTGTAATGGGATCATTTGTTTTCAAATAAAAACATAAAGATATTTAAATTGAAAAACAATAAACCAGATTTTTAAAAACTTTTTAAAGCTTTCAATATCCTGTTGGGGACAAAAGTTATGGACAAATAAATCCCACGCGATTACGCAGCTGTTCCCCTTGCTTTATGGATATGTGGATAAACAGATGGCACCTCCTACAAGTTAGAAACAAGATTTAAAAGGAAAAGATACAAAACTAATTAAAATGTGCTTTCTCTTTGTAATGGGTCTTTTAATCCCCCCCCAAAACGTGTCTGTCATTATTAATAAAACGTTTGGTTGTGCTTGACTGCTTTGTTTTCCACATTTCAGCCTTGATGAAAGCAGCAGAAATACAGCTGCATGTCATTATTTTAACAACCACAGTTTGCAAAAACAACCATGACCCTGATACTGTGGGGATCCACATAACAGTGTACTGTCACGTTAATAAATGTGACTTGCATCAAAATCAAAGCAATGTAACCAGTTGACAATTAGGAAAACACTATGTTGCCAGTTCTGGGAGAACATTGCTACAGTTCATAACACAACGAGTGATGTGAAACTGAAGGAAAACAGAACAGATGGAGAGTACATAACATTAAAACTTCTGTTCAATACTACAAATCAAGCAAAATACCCTGTGCAATGAACTTCAAGTTAAAAATCAAACAGCTGTAGTTTAGCAGCTGTAACACTTACATTTACAGTTCTAATCTTGCTAGCAACCAGTCAAAAAAAAAAAGTTTCTCTTTCTAGCATTCCAGTGTATTTTTTCGGAAAATATGGTTCATCGAATCTTAAATCTATAATTTCCACGGATATGATCAACTTGGAATTATCAATCACAAAGGAGGAGTGGGTGTCTGGGGGCAGCAAAACAAACCCTTGTACATAACCGCACAGTTTTTTGCTCCTTGGGTTTTCCCAGTTATTGTTACAATGTCCTGACTTGTATATTAGTCTAGTCTTGTTTCCTGATGGGTAGCAAGCTCAGGAAATAAGGCAGCAAGACGTTTTCACCGTGTCTCAGCAGGGATTGGCAGTTTAAAGTCAGGGAAATCACGAGGAGCCAATGATTGTGAAAAACAAAATGTTTCTAATTGAACTCAAACCTGCTAAATACTGATACTCTTTGCGCTGATTAGTTTATTGTTAGTTCTTGAGATATAGTATGTACTTCGGCATTTATGCTTTTTTGTTTTTATTTTGCACATTTCTTTTGATGAAGTTCAAATGCAAAAAGTAAGTTTAAAGCAATGTAGTCAGCAATGCAATTTATTGCCTAGCTGGCAAAAGATTGCAACTGCTCTTCAAGCATGTCTGCTACCACGGGACCTTTCCTGTCTCGTGTGACATAGCGTGACCCAGAACCCTGAATAAGAACCAGTGTTGAAGCGCAGACGTGCACTCCAGACAGTATAACACAAAACAGAAACTGCACTTTCTGGACACGTTCAAAATGTGGATCCGACAGTAAAGAATAAGCAGCCTGTAAACTTAATTTAAGAGCTCCTGCATGCAGTCAAGCAAGTTTTGCTAGTTTTGGAAGATTAGCAGTTTCTTTTCTGTTTTCAGACGAAAAAGTGGTTCCAACTTTCCTGCTCTGGTGTATTGTGTAATATATTGTTTATTGTTTTATATATATATATATATATATATATATATATATATATAGAATAAGCCATATATATATATATGTATATACATATATATACATTTGGAAATGAAAACTGTAAAGCAGTTTGTAGAATACTTACTCTAAAGTAAAACTCCTCATTCCACTTAGGGTCCAGTGTCTAAGAAAAAAAATATAATTTTACAAAACATTTTATTATTTTGGTTTGACGAAGGAAAGAAAAAAAAACACCAAATACAATTCTTAAATGAAGATACAAGCCCCTACTTTAAACTGACAAGTGTGGTCATTTTTTTCTTGAAAAAAAATAACTGTGAATGCACAGGAGAAGGAGTTCTGTATTGGGAAATGCCTTTATAGCAGGGGAGTAGCTATATAGGCCAACAGCTTTCCTATATGGCGAGAGATCACTTCAATCTAACGTGTACACCAGGTTACTTGCACAATGTATAAAAACAGAATTTTATGAGTATTTAGGTCTGCCATTGCTTACTAAATTAGACCATTGTATGTTATAATAATTATGTATTGTTTAAAAGACAAAAGTTACTCACCTTTTTTATAGTTTTGGTTTGGATACTGGTGAGTTCCCCATTTACAGGATCATACAAAGAAACTCTTGTATAAGGATCACTGTGGAAAAAGAAAGTGCCATCAAGAAGACATGGCCTAAATGTGTGTGTGTGTGTGTGTGTGTGTGGGGGGGGGTTTATTTACTGGAAAGTTAAGTTCTCAATCTGAAGTACTAATAGACTGCAGCTATGCAGTCTACATGCTAATTACTGAGGATCAGTCATAGGCAGCTGGCCTTGTACAACATCTACATAAAACAGTAAACAAGATTTACAGAATTACCAAGTTGCGCAACTGCAAAAGACAATAACTCCAGCTAATCACATTGCTTTAATTTAAACAGGTGCTCTAAATAGCATATTTTCCTAATGCCCTGGTCTGAATTTAGCAATTACAGAAATACTTTGAAATGTAAAAAGTTTTATTAAGATGAACAGTTAATGTACATTGTATCACCATGTTTGCAATGTTTCTATTATTCAATGCATATTTTTCATCTTATTTTAGGCTTGAACTATTAAACCCCCCCCCCCCAAAAAAAAACACGTACCTATCTGCACCATCGGGATAGATTACATTTGTCATTACCACTAATTAATTAAGCATTTACCCCATTCCATTTAGTTATACCTACGTCTTGACAAATGCTGACATGAATATATTGTACAATGAAAGCACTACATTCAAGAACACTGAAACAGCACCACCTACAGGTAACAGAATAATATGCACAGTACTTGAACACACTAAGACACAGAAACATTGCAGTGCTTCTAATTGATTAAAAGTTATTAGATACATTTGAAATATATGTCTGGGATAGTTAAAAAAATAAATAAATAAAAATAACAGCATTTATGTATGAGGTAATTATAACAAGCTAACAACACACTGTATAACTTTAAATATTTTAGGCTGAAAGGTACTGTATTCACATCTTGTGACAAACTGTCCTTGCAAAGTAGTTCACTAACAACTACTTTGTTAGTTTGCCTAGGCTTGTCTTCTTGCTTTTCAATTGTAGTCAACTGCAAGACGGTTATACCCACTAATCAGGATTCTATTGTTTGAATATTTCAGCTTTGGCTGGTAATGTGTGATCTTGTACTACGCAAATGGTGCTGCATATTAAATAAAGAATAGGCAAGAGATTCTCAAGCCAAAAGATTTGGTGGCCACGCTCTATATTATACTGCCCATAGATGGTAACTTAAATGGAATTAGTGGCAAGGTGAATACTAGTGAAAACTGCATACCAGAGAGCACTTGCCAACACCTTTGTGAGATTGCCTGCCACAGAAAACAAACATTTTAAAAACATGTTCAATTACTGCTGATAGCATAAAGAATGCAAATGCAGGCTACCTGGCACCCAAAATATCTTTCTTCGCAAGGCCAATTCCAGCAATAACCTTAACTCGGAGTACTCTGGATTCATCCTGTAATTATAAAATATATGTAATAAAGGACATCAAGTTTGTGATAATATTCGTACTGTATAAACTCTGCAAACATGAAATACACATCTCAAATGGGGTTGTGAGGTCTTTATAACCTGAGAACAAAATAGGGCTGCCAAATTGGTTCAGAAAGTATTTAATTGTTACACACAGAAGTTTTATTAAGATGAACAGTTAATGTACATTGTATCACCATGTTTGCAATGTTTCTATTATTCAATGCATATTTTTCATCTTATTTTAGGCTTGAACTATTAAAACACCCCCACCCCCCAAAACACGTACCTATCTGCACCATCGGTATAGATTACATTTGTCATTACCACTAATTAACATAGATTACCACAACCCATATCCACACAATGTCAAAATATAAGTGTGACATAGGCCGACACACAGCCTCATTGGTAGCGCTGCACTTAAAAACATTACAAACCTTGCTCTTTGCACAGCTAAGCAAGGGCACGCCCCCTTCTGCAACATTCTTTAATGATCTTGCGTCACAGTTTTCCGATCTTTTTATTGTAAGTTTAAAACGCTTTATAACACTGTATAAAACAAACCATACATAAGCCAGTACATTTTCCTAGTACATTAATACATCCAGAATACTACTGTATTTTTATAACACGCTGTACAAATGTACACACCCTGGTTGTGTACATTTCTGCATCGCCCCAATGCAGCGTTTTTCCACTCTCCTCACACGACTAGCCATTCGCTTGTGTGCTAATCTGTCAAGTTTCATGCGCTATAGTTTCTATTTCAGTATTGATTTTGTTTAAATATGCGTCTGACGCAGCAATGTTTACTTTAGCTGTGATTTTTGGAGATACTGTCTGAACTGCACTGATTTCCGTGATGTGTTTCCCAGCAATAGACCCATTTGACTGCTCTGATTTTTTTTTTTTTTTAAGCAAATAGCAACAGCTGTATAACAGTACCTCTAACACTTACTGTTTTTAAAAGAAACTAAATTTACATTATATTTTTAAACTAAAATATGAGTGCATTTTCTACAACTTTGACCATAACAAAACCAGCAACCTGTGCCGTACGGTATAGGTAAGTTATTCTTATTATTATTGTAATAACCATAAAGAAAAAAAAACAAAACAGTAGGTCTGCAATAAATGAATCCCAAAGTCCAATATTCACATTCAGCGTTATGAAAGTTATACAAATGTTAAACACATTTTCTGACATACCTCATCCGTTGGTAGACCACGCACTTCAGGAATTAAAGCCATAATCCCTCTCGATTCGCTAATACTATATACTGTACATGAAATAGGAGAAATCAGAATGAGGAGTCGTCAAAACCACAATGTTGAACGCATATCCCGCCCCCTCTCAGGTAAAGCAATCCACGGTTCGGTGCAGTACGTGTGTTTCGTTACGTTTTGTTTCGCTCCTTCCTTCCTCCCGCTGCGTAATTTGGAATGATCATTTCCGCTCTACTGTAATCTGCTCTTCCTCATTCCTGTCTGCCGTGTCGCTCACTCCCCCGCCCACATTCTTTTGTCAGCAGGATTTCTCCTGCGCAATGCATAGTTGCACTTTGTGGGTGAGTGGGGTTTCCCATATTAGAAACGTTTCCTTGTTAAGGGGTTTGATCGCCTGACATAAATGCACGGTACTGGTCAGGTGCCGGGTCAATTTTTTTCATTTTTTTAGGAATAGGCTAAATATGATGCATACAGTTGTTATCTTTTTTTAGTGTGGCCCCCCAGCAGAAACACTATATAACCATGTGTAATGTCTGTTCATACTCCTGCCCATGTCGTGTTAATGTAATTCCTAAAGTATGCTCATTAAACTAACCATTGTGGATGCATTAGGTAGTGATTGGATGTGCAAGCAAATTGAACACATCAATAATAAACAGTTACAGTTATAGGGCAACCGAAAAAAACAAATTAAATCAAAGTACACCGACTGCCGAAAAGATAGCCTTTTTTTTTTTTCCATTTGGATATTGTTACGTGTGAAAATACAGCCAAAATAAAGTGTTCATGAGTGAGTGAGCAAGCTGATGTCTGTTTCCTTTCATTGTTAAGTAATGTGAAAGCAGGGAACATCAGTGGCTTGCACCAAAAGCCTGAAAAGTATTAGTCCAGTCAGTACCTGCAGGACAGTATGTCATGTCTCTTTTTTGTAAGGGTTAAATAACACACTGGAGTGTGATTCTTATATTCCGATGGGATGAATTGCCAGTCTGATGTTTCAGTTTAACTTTTGCACTTTTGAAGGTCTTTGGAATTAGAAGTGTCTGACTGGTATCGTATGGAAAGCTGTGTCAGCACATCACCATTGGAAACCCCAAGTAAGCAATACTAACGTAGAAAGAAACACACCATAGTCTATAATAAACATGACATCTATTTTTAATGCTATGTAATCCAGTGCAGCCTTTACAAACTCACAGCCAAGCATCCAAGGATTCTGCTGCTGTGAAGTGGTGGCATTGTTGTCCTTGAAGAAGCATTTACCTCAAAACTGCTTACTTTTTTGCATTACTGCCATTATCATAGCATTTTCAGACCATAAAAGTTGTGACCATGCAGTTGAAAGACACAGCTGAAAACCCCATTCTGATCGGAGACAGGCACTACTGGTGTAGTCAAGGACAATGCTGTTGTTCTTTGTTCTAATCTTACTCCAAGCATTGCACTGAGCTGTGCTGCCTACTTTAGTCAGGGCTCACCCAGCACTGACTGAAAGTGTGACGTTTCTGAGACATCCTTGGTACGTTAAACACCTCCAGTCTCAACTGGCTGAGCAATTCAGGGCTGCAGTTTTGAATGACAAATGATTGCTGTAGAAAACAACTGAAACATTCTGTAAGCAAGTACCACAAGTCTCTAGACCATGTTTCAATTTTCAGATTGTTTCAATACCTGAATTCAAAAAGTAAACTTTTACAGTGGTTTCACTAGTAAAACACTAAATAAATAAAATACAGCATATCAATAAGGCTGTTATTTGGATTTGAACTATACAGTGTGTGTATATCTATCTATCTAATATATATATAGTACGAACAAGTAGCTTTTGTGTTAAGGGGAATGAAAGCAATGAATAGAGAACAGAATTAACTTGCAAGCCTAATACAAAACAATGTAAACTGTAACAGCTGGCAAATATATAGAAATGGTGCTGTGGAATTAAATATCAAAATTGAGGAATATAATTGTAACAGAAATAAAACAGTTTTTAGAAATATCAAGTCAACCTCATTATAGATGATTAATTGCAGCACTTCATTTGCAGACTAGAACTGCTACTGTGTAATTTGATAGCAGGCTGTCTATTCTGATTTTGCTTGGTAAGCTGTTGCTATTCAGAACCTTTCAAACCCTCATGCAATGGCAAAATAATTAACTAGATGATACACTGTAAAACAGTTAGTCCCCACCTTTTAATTGTGCCTGTTTAACTGTAAAACATAAGCCTAAACCTGAGGTAGAAATATTTCTTGAATTTGGTCAGTGACAGGCTAGTCATTTGGTTTCTTATCCATAACTTCAAAACAATCATAAAAGTCAAAGACAAACCTATGAGAAAAGTGGTTTTGCAAAAGCTGTATCTGAGAGGAAACTATTCAAGAAGCATTTCGATACTGACACAAACTCATCCCTGCTGTTTACAAAGGCCTACTCCACCACAGTGATTGTTTCAGAAGAATATACAAAAACAGCACAGCAGGACAAGAGCAATGGGTTTTCTGATTTTTTTTTTCTAAATTCCCCCATTTAAATTAACATGATTCTGGAATGCATGCCAGGCATAACTGGACACCCTCAATTATGTATAATAATTCATTTTCTTGCATTCCGACAATTTACAAATTAAATATTATACACTACACGTTATACTTTAAAACATTTTTTTAAAAAAAAGAAACACATACACAAGACCACAAATTGTAAAAAAAGTTTATTGGTTTTTAAAACCATTTAGAAAACTTCAACATCTGTGAGCACTTTCAATTAAAAAAAGAAAAAAAGCTGAAATGCTATTGCAACATTATCAAACTACTGTACATCCAGCAGTACAACAAACAACAACAACAACAACACTGGGAAGAGTTTACTGTGCTACACTAAATGAAAGTCAGTACAGGGAGATCATACTAGTGCAGTGAAGATATACAGCGAGGGGTACATGTGTCTACTGGATTAGCTTCTTGTGCATTCCAAGAAGAGAAACTAGTTCCTTCTTTCCAAAATTCAGTGCTTACTTCAATGGTTTAAAAAAACAAAACAAAACAAACAAAAACAGAGAAAACCTGTTGCACAAAAAGACTATTACATTTCAAATAAAAATAAAAAATAAAAAAAGAACAAAAATTAGAAAACTGAACACTCAACAAGTACTAATTTGAATTAGTAAACATCGAACAACGTAAATAACTTGTTATGTGAATAACTAAGCCTGTCTGGTTAGCAGAGAACCAGTCTTCTTTAGAGCAAAGAAAGTGGTTACAAAGTATACTGTACAAGAGAGTTCAATACACATGCACACTTGTGATCATGTATCAACATGGTGAAGCAAAACTTTTTTCTTTTTAAATCCTGCTGTATATTCTCGTGTAAGAGAACGAGTAAAAGAATGATCTCACTGAGATCAATGCACATTGCTACATAAGACAAATCTGTCATTTTTTTTGATGACATTTTACCTTTATTTTTCTTTTTTACTTCTCATATTGAAGTTCTTTATAAAAAATATATTTTTTGCAGGCTTTAACTGTTGCATTTGTCCCAAAAGAGGTGCCAAACCTTAGGTTCTTTAGAAGTTTAGTGCAATAGTATGAACCTCAGAAAGCCTGCTGAACTTTGAACTAAACAATTTTTTTTTTTCCAGTGTCTGCTGCAAATGTCTGGGGACATAAAACATCTTATAATACCTCAGAATACACTGTTTTTTTTTTTTTTTTTAAATTAAGCTTGCTATTGTTCCAACACCAAATTAAGTACACATCTTTCAACAACAGAAGACATTTATAACAGGGCGAGAAACTGAACATACATTATTGTTTGTACAATATTAAGGGTTAAAAATAAACTAATTTGTTAGAATATTCAACTGGCTACAGATCCAAATGATCAGTATAATGTAAATGTTGCATATTAGCTAGTATGGCTAGTGTACAGTGTGTCTCAGTTTAGTAGAGATATGTCCTATATATTTTATGAAAATTGATAACAAATGAATGATAAAAATAATCCCAAATCAGCAATCATATCTAGCAACATCCATTTTCTCAGACCTTTTTATTCATCTTTCTATGTTTTTTTTAGTGAAAGATATGCACTCCAGCTTTAAAAATGATTGCTTCCTTAAAAGTTTTGCCATTTTAATACCATTTTATAGATATTTACTTTCATATTTCACAGCAAAAAAAAGTCTCGTTGACTGGGCAAGCACTAGATAAGCCTGGATTCAAACAAGTTAGATATCAAGTCCAAATAGGATGGCTTCTCTTTGGTACGGGAGTAAAAAGACTCACTAAAAGAAAATATGTATTGCCATACAGACTTGTGTAATAAACATACAATATATGTCAATGGATCTGTTAAAGTAGTCGATCTTTGTAATGAGTTAAAATCCCCTGAATACTCAGCACCAGCCTCCAATGAAATGCAGAGCTGGCTTGTTACCTGCCTGAAGGATAGGTTAAAGAATGTAACTGAGATCAAATTAGCTGTCCAGGCCTATACAATCTACTACAAATAAACATGCATCGCTAGCTCCTAAAATGCCATGCAGCACAGTCTATAAACAGATAACAATGTCTATTGTTCCATACAAAGCCACATCATTCTTTTGGGTTTTATTCTGTTTTATATTCACCCTCCCCTTATCTCAATCACTTAATTTCTTTAATATTTTAAACAAACTGAAAATAAGAGTCCTAAGTTTCAACTGAGCCTTTGGGCAGTACTTATCCAAAGACCTGAAATTCAGTTTGCTTAATTCGGTCAAATGTATTTTTATAAATATTTACTTTTAATTTCGGACTAAAAATGGACAATAAATAACTTTTTTTGTTGTTTTTAAACAAGGTATAGTTTGATCCTATCTAACTTTTCCCAGCCAGCATTATAATAAAATGAAAATGTTTCAATTTCCCTTGCATTAAAATGTACGGTACATTAATTAATACACTTAGTCCTGTATTAAATGTCAGAATAGAGATCTATTTATCTTTAGAAAAATCTAAAGAAATGTGTTAAACCTATATTGGCATATATTTTTCAACAGGATGTTTCTGTTGCGCATAAAGAACTCTACTACACAAATCTGCTGTACAGGACAGCAACCACATTACGAGGAGATAGAAGACTTAGATAAATTTTATTATAAAGAAACACGCACCTCTTACTGTTCAAAGGCTGTGTTATCTTCTTCTGCTTAAAATGTGATCTTAACAATTCCTGTTCTAGGATTCAAAAGCAGCCCTATAACTTTGTAATTCATAAAAGGCTGTATTGTATATGACAATTAGAATGCTGGTCTTACAATTTCAAAATCATAAGGCTCGGAGAGATACCAACATTCTCTCGAATACATACAGTTATAGTCTATTACTTCAAATGTTCCCAAAAATAAAAAATATAGAAGTTACTATTCCTCTTATTTCCCAGATAAATGCATAAACCAGTACTTTTTTATAATCAAATTATCACATTTTGCCATGCCATTATTTGTCTTTAAGTTAGTAATTATTTATTTTATTTTTTTTACTTGTAAGCAGTTTGAAAACAGCTTAAGCCTACACACCTGATACTACTTTTCATCCTGTATCTTACTTCAACTAAACAGTTTATTTTCTAAAGGGGTAAGTGTATTTATCAGATGTGTTTAAACAATAGGAGTTTATCATTCCATTGAAATAGGTAACAGCAATCATTTACGCCTTGTTTTTTGTAACTGTTTTGCGGTTCAACATATTGTGGTGCAGCAAACCTTTTGATAAATAACGTATTTTAGGAGCAATTGTTTCTGTTTAGGCTGGCACTTCTCACTGGACAAAAGTGATGTGTCCACATTCTGATACAGTGTGCTATACAACTTTCACATGAATAATTACAAAAAAAAACCCAAGAAAGAAAAACGTTAACCCAGCATTTCAACTGTAGGCTGGTCCTTGCTTTCCAACCAGTCAAAACCGGTCGAGTTCACTGACTCGCTGCAAATCTGTTGGAAAAGCGGATCATTTTTCAGTTCCTCCAGTGTAGAATCTTCATATTGTCCCTGCTGCTGATTCGGGTCAAACAGTAGATTTGTGTCCAAAGTATTCAGATCGTTGATGCTGCTTGAAAGTTCAGAGTTCAGCCTGATATCGCTGGGAAAATCTGATACCACGGCGTTGAGTTCTGACGCCACCTGGCCCACAAGCTGTGAGCTTGGGTTCAGGCCGTCATCTCCTAACAGGTCCTTAACGGTGCTATTGAAATCTAGCTGCTGTTGATTTTGTTGCTGCTGCAGTTGCTGCTGCTGTTGTTCTCCAATATCTGATTGTGCTTGGGTCTCCCCAGAAGAAAAGCTGATCTGGTCAGTTCTGCTGTTTTTCACAAGGTAACTTGGCTTCTGGAATTCATATACCGAAGGACTGGAATTGACCTGGATCTGGTGGTTGGCACTAGGGAAGCTGGGAGTGGTTTCCAGGATCTGTGTGAGATTCATCCTGGCCGTGTAATTGGAGGGCATGTTATTGATCCCCAGGCCCCTTACTGCGTCATCACTGTCTGAGTCCATCTTGCTCAGCAGCACGTTGGTGATCTTCTTGTTGTTGCTCTGTTTCTGCATGGGTGGGACCGCCGTCAGCATCATCACATTTAATGGAACCGATTGACTCCTCTGAGCCATGTTGTTGGCACTGCCATCCGAATGGCTGTTTGTGAGTATGTTGAGAACCTCTGGAGTCACAGGGCTGCTGAAAGGGTTGACGCTGGATCTGGGGAGATTGGAGACAGGGTAGGCGGTGCTGCCACTTAGGTTTCGCTGGCGATGGACAGCAGGGCTAACACTGCGGCAGCGGAAGTTGCTGCTTGTAGAGGAGTTTGCCCCTTTGTTGTCCAGGGGAGCGGGAACTGCAAAACCTTCCTGCTTGCAGAGGTTAGACACGGAAGCCACCTGGGGCTGGACTGGAGAGATGGGCGTCAAGCGGCCAAAGTGTGCGTCATGATGCCTTGTCTGTGTCGGATATGACTGCCCAGGTATGGCAAAGGCATGCGGCTTTCTGAACTGGTCATCCAGTAGATCCTGATAGCTGGGGAGAATTCCGATGCCATTGTTCGAAATGGCAGCATTTCCCACCACGCTGTTGTACCCGTTGTTCATCCATTCCAGCTTGGCCTTGTCTGGGTGGGTGGCCATGGGCCTCTGCATGGGCTTGACAGGGCTACTCGAAACGATGCTGGCATCGTGGTAGGCTATGCTGGAGTTTATGGGTGTGAAAGCAAAGGGGTTCCTGCATTCCACTGGGCTGGGGGGCACGCTGCTGCTGCAGTTGGAGTGTGGTGTGCCAATGGGGGTGTGCCGGCTGCTCCCCAAAGCACTATCCACAGGGGTCGTCTGGGCCATTTGTGAGCAGGGGCTTTCCCGGGATAACCCCTGGCCTCCTCCCATCATTTCTGAGGTGGGTGTTGGGGTCGGGGTTGGGGTGGGTGTGGGGGTAGGAGTAGGAGTATGGACAGGAGTGCTGCTGCTGTGGGCTGAGTGGTAGAAGGGGTTGCCTGTTAGATGAGATGACATGATTGCCCCCTGGGGAACTGTCGACTGACTCTGCAGTGACATCCCCAAACAATTGGTGTAAGAATTATTGTTCAGATTCATTTGCTCTTCCATTAACACTAGTTCTTCAACAATACTGTCCTGTGTGATATCATCATCAAAAGCAAAATAGTTGTCATTTGGCTGAGATGCTACAAAATCAACCATATCTGGATGCAGGGATAACTGATTGGAAGGCTGTCCCTGGATCAGTGCTTGTTGCTGATCTACCACTGGAACCTGAAGGGGCTTGTGGCTCTGTAGCTGAGCAGTGTAATCCTGTTGTGGGACTCCAAGCTGCACTGACTCCCACATGGATTTCTGCAAGTCATTAACCCCCGGGTTTTCCAGCATGCCCGTGTTAACAGGAGCAACAGGAGGATTACCTGCGATATGCTGCAATAACGTCTGATCAGAACCAATCCCTGGGCCTGCACCTGTATCCATGCTGGAAGGAGTTTCGTCACGTTTAACTTTGATGTCTTGTGAAGACTGAGGTTTGACTACAGTCAGGAAGCTGCTGGAATATACAGCTTGAGTGTCAGACGGCGTCTGAGCTAAGATTCGTGTTGGGACTGTTGAATTGAGTTTCACAGTAACTTTTCCAGGAGTAGGTGCTGGTGTGCAGTCAGGTTTGGCTGGCAGGGTTGCTTTTGTAACCTTCTTCACTGCAGCGCTGAGGCCCACTTTTTGGCTTTCCAGACTGATGGTAGATTGCTGGGACGTAAAGACTTTCTTGATAGGTGGGGCCTGGGATTCAGACGCCAAACCTGTGGAGCGCTTCCGTGGGCTCTTGGAACCGGCCAAGCTTTCCTTGGGAGAACTTGCAGCATTGCCATTGGATGATAAAGTCATGCTGGTGTTTGGATTGGAGATTGCAATAAAGAAAGTGCTTGGATTATTATTGCCTACAGTGGAGGTCACCACAGTGTTGTCCAAAAGGGACTTTGCATCGCCTTTGGTCCTTGTCCCTTCAGGTCTCGCCTCACCACCTCCTCCTGGGGATCCCTTGGCCTGAGTGGTGGGGTCGCTGATGGCCCTCAGCTTCACGCAACCCCCTCCCTGGCCACCAGAGGCCTCCTGAGTCCCAGCCAGCCTTTCTGTGCTGAGAGCTTGGCTTTCATCAGTTATGGCTCCAGGCTCCATTTTGATCTCAATGGTAGGCGTGGTCGTCACACTTTTGGACCTTGCTACAGGAGACTGGAGAGAGACCACAGAACCATGTCTGATCTGCAGGCCTGCCCTTGGCTCCTCAGCTGCCCCTGTCCCACTGTTGCCGGCAGAAGCAGGCCTGAGGGCAGTGCCACTGTTGCTGGGTGTCAAGGATATTGCTGTCATTTTCACCACGTTCACCGAGCTCACATGAGGCGTAGGCACAACCGTCTTGATGGGGCTGTTGGTGATGAGGACAGTGGTGGGCGAACGCAGGGTGAGGGCGCTGGTGGCACAAGGTTTGGGCAGTATTTGCGGATAGCGATGCCGTGCTGAGCGATCTATTGGGCTGGCGGGGATGTTTTGAGGGGTCTTGGGCGACTGCTTCACAGAATGCATGTGCTGAGCAACCACTTGAAAGTTTACAGGAAGGACTTTGCCTTCAGGTGTGCCAACAGGGCTGGGTGAGGTCACCAGCTGTCTGTTTCTTTGTACCTAAATACATAAATAAAGAAGATGTTTAGAACAAAAGTCAGAAATGGCTATTGAAATTATTACGTACAGTTTATAATGTTTCCAAGGCTATTTACTTTTACTGTTTCTGGGAGGAAGGCGGCAGATTAATTTAAATCTTTAAATCCTCAAAAGTATACACCACACCTTAAAAATAACTGAACAAATTCAAAAAGTTTACAAAAAGGCCAATAACAATTTACTCACCCTCATTCACGAAAAACACAGCGTAACATGTTTATACAAAGAAAAGAACTAGAGGCATTCCATTTCATTTTTCTTATACTACTATACTGAAGAATTCTAACGGCTTGTCAAATCTTTTCTTTCCTTCTTGTGTACAAAAATGCTACCTTAATGCTATTTCAGAGTCACTGCCACGGACGAAATCAGAGGTTAGATAAAATAGTAAAACCACTATTCATTACCCTGTTCGAATTCAGTCAGATTTATGTTTGGTATGAACTGGTACAAATAGCAAGTTGCTCTAAAGCCAAATCCCATACATTTAACCAAATACAATAAGTGAATACAGTGCATGTCTACAGTACCGTAACAGGGCTGGAGACTGCTGCCACGACAATCCCGATGGTGGGCTGAGGGGACAGCAGTGCTGGGCTCCCCCGATGAATGCAGGGGACTGGCCCTGGCGTCCCTCCATCCACCCTCCTCCCATGGGCCTCTCCTGGAAGGGGGGAGTGCAGCTTCTGCTCTTGCTGCTTCTTCTGAATCTTGCGTTGCAGCTGCTGTTTGGCATCCACAGAGGGTGAAGGGAGAGTCTTTACTTGGGGCTGGAACGAATTGGTTTCAGCTGTTGGCACGAACGCTGATGTCTGCGTTGGTGTCTTCATACCTAAATGAATTGAATATTACCGGTTAACAAAATGGAAACTCCCTGGTGAGTGCAATGTGCGACTCAGAGGCACTAAAGCTGACCTGTAGTTTGGTGCACTAAAGCCGCACACTTCTGAAGTAATGCAATTTCCTGCAAGGAAACACTCTCAGTCAGGTATGCAGGTTTTTTTTTTTTAATAAATTAACCTTATTTCAGAAAAAGCTAACTTGTTTTAGAAAATTCTGGTAGTGATACAATCTATTCTACATACATGCCAGTATTTCATAACAAAATGAAAGATACCAGAACGGCAGACGATTACAATAAATAACCACTAGATGGCAACCTTTCCTTTTACTACCTACCATTCCCAGCTTATCAAGCAAGCTAGTTTATTCCCTGCTGGACATGCATGTACAAAGACATCTTCCACCTTTATGGGAAAGAAAGCTTGCACCTTTACGGGAAAGTTTACCTCAATTTAGCTTTAACATTTGTTTCTTTGTTTATCTGAACTACTAACAATTCAAGCTGCCTCAATATGCTTTTTAAAAGCCAGACTGACAAAGAACATAATAAAACTGTCCTCTTCTTGTTGCTCAGTTGTGGAGGGAGTTGTTTGTGATCTGAACACACTTCTTATGTAACCATAGAATGGATCGGCTGGGAACAGATTCACATATTCCTTTTGCAGCCACTATCTGACCAGTTTAAAAGGAAAGCTGGTTTCATTTGAGTCATCACATGATGAGAGCAAGGATCATGTAAATAACTTTATATATTAGATTTTGTTAGCTAACTGCAAGAGCCAATCCTGCAGAAAGACCTCTGGGGCCATTCCATTTAATCTTCATTTTTTAAAAACACTAACAAAACCCATAGTAATGTAAGGGCTACATGGTAATGCAGCTTGTTCATAACCCAGGTATATAAAATTACCTTGATCCCTGTGGTACTGTATATTCACCCCAAATCAAGGACATCTATTGATATAAAAATGCAACTGCTGTTGGCATTCAAGATCTATAATGACTTCAGGGTTAACAGGCTAACTTTCGAACATGGTGTTTGGCTAAAGTTTTATAGAGTGACGCAAACCTTGCCCTATGGTACACAGAACAATGCAAATAGATTGAGATACATACAGAAATGTGTGTGTACTCTGCAGGGTTGGGGTCCATTCCAATTTGGAATTGATGAAAAGGGAATGGGGATTGGAAATTGATTTTAAAAAGGAATTTGAAACGGAAATGGAATGAAAAAAATGGAATGGACTGAACCCTGGTACTCTCTCATATACACTGCGCACATCTGTAGAATCTGTCCAGTCTACGTCTTACCAGTAGGTGCGCCAGTCATTACAGTGAGCGCTGCCATCGATTTGGTACCAATGTAATGGCTGTTGAGAAGGAAGCGTGCCAGGTCCTCGACAGCATCGAACTGGCGGCTCAACACCTTCTGTGCCCACTCACAGACCAGGTCGCAGGCAGCTGACCGGACCTCCTCCTCTGCACTCTGCAGCTGCCCCGAGGACTCCATCCCTTCAGGCTGCAAAACACAGCTCTTTACTCAACATCCACATGGGCACAGCACCCATGCCTTATTAGTAACCTCTTACCTGCAGGACACTGCCATCTGATGTACATGCAGGCTGGGATTCAGAGGGCAAGGTTTCGGTAATGGGACTGTTACTCAAACTTGCATATAAGACACTTATCATGCTCCAGTGTACACATGGGTTTGTTAAAATTCAAGATGGAAACTAATCTTAGCTAGTCCTGATGGATTAAACACAATACCTGTGGAGCATTATTTTAATAATAATAAATAATAATAATAATAATATCTTTATTTTTATATAGTGCCTTTCATAGTGGACTAACATCACAAAGTGCTTTACAGAGGTAGGCTGTGAACTGTGCATTATATGCAGAGTCACTTACAATAGGACACTCATTTAACATCTCATCCGCAGTATAGAGCACAAGGAGGTTCACACAGTGAGTCAGTCAGTGGCAGAGGTGGGATTTGAACCGGTAACCTTCTGGTTATAAACCCTGGACTTTAACCACTGGACCACACTGCCTTAACAACAATTATTTAAAAGGTGGTAAAGAAGAAACGTTTCTATTAAGAAGATGACACTTGTTTTTCTTCTTGCCATATATTTCAGGCTTTGGACATTAAAGGAGTGCTGGGAAAGGTATTATCACTAGTTTCCCTTTTTCTTCTGTGGAATATCTTTTGGTTCTTTTATAGTATTTTACAGCAATGGGTTGTAGTTTAAAAAAAAAAAAAAAAACTTTTACATTGTCCAACTGCAATGAGACCCACAGCAATGGTACCAGGAGGCAGCAGTTTATCTATTGTGCTGTATGCAAAATATTTTCATGTTCTGAATTTAAGATTCTTGAAAAGATGGACCCAGTAATCATGTTACAAAAGCTAATATTGCATCAGCACACTATCTTTGTATCAAACCTACTGCACTTCACTTACCCCATCTCCAGTTTTATGAAAGTCCAGATTGGGCAAAGAAGGCATGTGGACAAACGCCTTCTTCCTCAGTCCACTGTAGCAGTACGTGACAAATGAGTTAAGGTTCAGTACAATAAACAATTACATGAATTCATTTACCACTGTCATTTTTAAACAAAGAAAAAAACATAACAGGTAGGCACATTATAAAGCTGCCAGATTGAGCTGCAAGTATCCAGCAGTCTGCCTCAAAAGTACTCGTGTGGTTGAAAACGAACTGCCCATGAAACACAGAGCCAAGGTTCAGTGACCGGGCATCGCTGGGATACCCCGGTGCCATGGACATCTGTGCTGGGCCAGGCTTCTAAAATGGGCTAAAGCCTTAATAAGTGACCATGCTTATTTTCAGCAAAACCAGACAGTGATTCCCATGTTATGGTTGTCATATATACTATTAACAGGTGAGCCAATAAGGTGTCAGTACAATTACATATATTCATACTATTGTGAATACTGCAACTTCTCAGAACCAATATCTGTGCCAGTTTTATAAAACAGTGTAGTGATCATTAGTTAAGACTGTCCTCAATGTGCATTATTGGATGTGAACGCATCATGGGGTAATCATCAGACACTAGTTCCCACAACACTTTGCCTTTGGGGGAAGTCACGCATCAGAGGACGACTGGTTCAAGACAGAGGGCAATGGTCTCACGCAAAGTGAATCCAAGTTACTCATGCTTGATCCTGTGTTCAAGTCTCTTAAGCTCAGTAAATTCATGACTTCAGCACCTGCGACTCTAAAATGAATGCTTTTATCCAATTTCAGTTAACCACACTTTTTAGTCAAAATGCCATCTGCGTAATAAAGGAGAGGAGACGTGACTTGCTTGGTGGCATGAAGGGACAGTCCTGACAAATGAGGCCCCTAAAGAATCACGTCCTTGTACTTCATGATGACATGATCATATTCATTAACAGTTAATGTTGTATGTGTCTTCAATAAAAACAGACTGCAAGCTGAACATTAAAAGTGGGTTTGATTTACACTAGAAGTCATATTGGTTTTCGGTTGCTATTGCAACCATTTAAACAAACATGACCTATTTTAGTATGTTATGTATGTGTGCGTGTGTATGTGTGTCTATCTATCTATCTATCTATATCTATATCTATATCTATATCTATATATATATATATATATATATATATATATATATATATATATATATATATATATATATATATATATATATATCTATATCTCAATTTACATAGTATATCTATCTATCTGTTTTAGTATATCGCTCTCTCTGTTTTAGTATATCTTTCTCTGTCTGTTTTAGTATATCTTTCTCTGTCTGTTTTAGTATATCTTTCTCTAATCTGTTTTAATATATCTTTCCCTATCTGTTTTAGTATATCTTTCTCTAATCTGTTTTAATATATCTTTCCCTATCTGTTTTAATATATCTTTCTCTATCTGTTTTACGTTTCAACTCATCCTACTCTATTCTGGTCATCTCAAGCTGTGTATATTAGCTTTTTTGTTTTAAATAAGGGGTCAGTGTGACTGAGCTAATGACAGGGTAAAGAGCTCAGGAGAACCAAACATCAAACTTGTGGCGCTCGCAACCATTTAAATGGATAAACAATGGCTGGATTTCCTAATTGCCACAGTATTCTTCAGAGTTGTATTGTGGCTTTGGCCCATTTCATTTCAGTTCTATATTTAGTGGCTGCTTGAACTACAACAACAGATGTTCTGCAACCAAGTACAGAGGGGAATTCTGAATCCCTTCCAGGGAAGGATATTTGGATTTGCCTCTCATGCCCAGACGACGTGCCTTCATGTTTGGAAAAACATTTTTCATGATCTTTCCAAAGTCAGCTGCACTCAGTGGATGGTAGCCGAGATTGTCACAATAGCTCCTAAAAATGAAAAACAAAAAAAGCTGTTATTTTCCATAGAACTTCGTAACACAAGATTTCTTTCAAACTAAAATATAACCAAAAGCAGCCTAAAGGCAACCAGCAAAGTAATGCAAAGTGTAGAAATTTAAACTGAATTCTTCAGCAAACAAAGTCATATTCTCTAAGAGGCACAGCGTAAACCGCTGCTCAAAATGGTCTACCGGTAGCACAAATTAACAGAATAATCTGAAAAATAGTTCATCTGGAGAGGCAGCAATTACCTGTGTTGACTAAGTGACTTTATATTATATTATTATTATACGACGGACAAAACCAAATATACATAATGAAAAAGATAACTTAATGAATCAAGTTTATTATAGGACGAATATAAACAATTGTACATAATGAAATAACATGTATCGAGCTAGAATTTCATCCTCAGGAAGATCAAAAAGGGTAATGCAGACCCTAAATACTCTCCCTCTGTTCCTGGGTTGTTCAGGAAGGTTAGGAGCCTGCATTCTCCGTTGTAAGAAACACATTATAACTGCTGCCATAACGCTCTTTCATATCAGCTGCTTTCTGACTTTTTGTGCCCAAATAAGACCAATTTGAAATCTGACTTATCTGTGCACCCTTTTAGAGCCAGTGCAGCTGTTCCTCCGCTTCATAAATCTCATTTTAACACTCACTGACTTCACTTAAAAATGAGCCCCACCTACAATTTGCCCACGTATATAAATTAAGGCTTGACATGCCTAAAAGTGCACGGCTAATGAGTGGCAGAGCGCGTTTTGACAGTGCTGATACAGCCTTAACTTGCCATACACACAGGGCAATTTTAATGCTGCCGTAAACTCTGTGCTATGGCCTAAATGCCATCGCAAACGTTTGATACACGACCCCATGTCGCCTAAATGTTTTTTCAGAAACAGAAAACTATTTGAATTAAAAGAATTTGACCCTGATGCTTCCAACGTAACCCTGGGGTCTAAGGTTGATATCTTAGTGATGCCTTAATTAAAGAGTGGATTCCATTGGCAAATTAAACTGTTTGGACGTGGCACTTACTTGTATTCATCATAGACTTCTTGCTTGGGGAGAGAAGTTTCTGGGTGTTCCTCTAGGTGATTTCGGATCCAGTTAAACGCATGCATTTGCTGAGTGCGGCTGGATGACATGGAGCTCTGATCACTGGAGCCGGAAGAGAATTGCAAAGCATTAACAAATAATATATTTGAGACGGCCAGCAAAGGTGCCCACAAAACAAGCGGCAAAATATTACCTTTTGTCATTGCCACTGTTGGGACCAGAAGGCAACTTAAGGTAGAGGTAGAGTTTTTCAATGTCTGTAAACTTCTCAACACCTTGCTGTAAAAAAGACAAGAGTAGGAAAGAGCATGAACAAAGTGAACAGTGCAATTTCTAATCCAAGATTAACAGCCAACATTCAAGATGTCCCAATAAAAGGCACATGAAGGTTTGGTGTACAAGAAATTTTCCATATACCACTGGCAACCCTGCACATCTCTCCAAGAGATTTGCAAAGAAGCAGCAGAGATCCACACCAAGAAAGCATGATTGCCTTAATGTGTTTCAACAGGTAAATGACTATTTGCTGAAGCAATCGCTCTCTCAAATAATTAAACACAGCCATCAATTTCTATTCCAGACACTAAAACAGTCATCAGAAAAAGGAGGGTAGAGTTAACATTTAGGATTGCAGTACTGCTTGAGCGAGTTAAAAAAACATTTTGCTTTGAGGCTATTGCTGTGTTACATTGTAAGTAGTAAGAGGCTACGATTCCTACAAAGTGTAGCTTGAATCAGAACTAATTTAGGAGTGAGTGTGCGTGCCTGAAAAGGGGTGATTAAAAAATAGTTTAAGTTTTGGGATACTAAATTGAGAAAATAACCAGCACACAGCAATTCTATCAATTCCTGGTTTTACTATGAGTTTAATAAGATACACCTGAGCTTGTTACCTGTACACGATGGCTAATCAAGCTCATAGTAACACCTGGAATGGGTGAAACTGCTATGCAAAAGGAGTCTTATTTCCATTCCTGATATGGAGCAGTGACTTAAAAAAAAAAAAAAAAAAAACTCAGTATGGAATAGAACGTAATATTAAGCGTGAACAGTGAGAGCATCTAATGTAGCCCCACGACGCCAAAACTGATGCCAGCATACAACCCACGCCAGTTCCAGATTGCAACACTCTACTTCTAAGGCACAGCAAGACAGGAAAGTCTCGCTGGCAAGACTTGCTGAAACAAACCATTGTTTACAAGGACTGCAGAGAATAACTCAGCAGGAACTTTTGACAAATTAAAAACGCATTTTAGCAATTAGCACTTTCTATGAATGAATAAATAAAATATCCAAGCCTAGCACCTGACGAACTGACTGCGTGACATCACTGGGAAAGCACAACTGCGTGCGTCCAAATCTGTAGGGATTTACAAGCTGGGGTGCAACCTGTAACAGCTCAGAAGTGCTACGTCTGCAGTAAGGCTGTGGTGCTAAAAGGCAATGGAATTTAATATCTAAATAAGGATCACTCCCCCCCCGACACCACACCACACCACAACAAGTTCATAAGAGCAATGAGTAACTCCATAGACTGCTGTAATCTTAAAGAAAATTAAAAAAAAAAAAATAATAAAACTTTGTACTACCTATAAACATATTTATCTAAAAAAAAAAATTATTTCCCGCACCATAAAAGTTGTGATATTACTTAAAGCTATTGCGCATGTGCACACACACACGCCTTGTTTTCTTGCATTAATCTACTTGCTTAAAATCTGTTTAAAAGCATCAGTTTGCTGGATGTGGGTTATACCCAAATGCAATCTGAAAGGTCTGCAAGAGGCTGCAAGCCTACTAGAAGTCAGAGCAGTTATTGTGTTTACTATGCACTGTACACAGAGTGTAACAAACAGACAAGAAAGGTTGGTGCATAAAGGCACAACAGACATAACATTCAAGCTGAACGAGGACACTAAACACTAATATAGCACTGTGAGTTACACTATGAATTTGTCACAAACAAATTTTTACGCAACACTGTCACCTACATGACATGTATTTAAAATACCTTAAAAAGAGTATATTTTTATTTAATTTTACTGTATTATAACATGGAGTTTTTGCCACTAATTAACACAAAAAAAGTCCATAATGTCAAAGTGAAAAATAAAACCTACAAATTGTTCAAAATGAATTATAAATATAAAACAGAAAATAATTGATTGCATAAGTATTCACCCCCTTTGCTATAACACACCTAAATAAGCTCTGGTGCAACCAATTATCTTTAGAAGTCACATAATTAGTTGAATGGAGTCCACATGTGTGCAATTAAGGTGTTTCACATGATTTCAGGTTAAATACACCTGTCTCTGGGAGGTCCCACAGTTGGTTAGTACATTTCCTAACAAAGACTACATCATGAAGACAAAGGTACATTCAAAGCAAATCCAGAATAAAGTTCTTCAAAAGCACCAATCAAGGGTAGGATATAAGAACATTTCCAAGGCATTGAATATCCCCCAGAGCATAGTAAAGTCCACTATTAAGAAATGGAGAGAATATGGCACAACTGTGAATCTGTCTAGAACAAGCTGTCCTCAAAAACCGGGTATCCGGGCAAGGGCACTAGTCAAAGAGGCCATCAAGAGGCCTATGGCACCTCTAAAGGAGTTACAGTCTTCGAGGGCTGAGCTGGGAGACACTGTGCATATGGCAACAATAGCCCGGGTGCTTCACAAAACTGGCCTTTATGGGAGAGTGGCAAAAAGAAAGCCATTGTTGAAAAAAACTCACATCAAATCTCGACTAGAGTTTGCCAGAAGGCATCTGGGAGACTCTGAGACCAAGTGGAAGAAGATTCTATGGTCTGATGAGACCAAAATAGAGCTTTTCGGCCTCAATGCTAAGCGCTATGTTTGGCGCAAGCCTAACACCGCACATCATCTTGAGAACACCATCCCTACCACGAAGCATGGTGGTGGCAGCATCATGCCATGGGAATGCTTCTCTGCATCAGGGCTTGGTAAGCTCGTAAAGATAGAGGGCAAAAAGGATGCAGCAAAGTAGAGAGAAATCCTGTTGAAGTCTGCAAGAGAAGATTCATCTTCCAGCAGGACAATGCCCCCAAACATACAGCCAAAGCCACACCAATATATTTTATTTATATATATAAAAAGTCGGATTCTGCCGAGTCAACACTCTGCGTAAAACTTTCATTAAGGAAAAAGCTTTACATATAATTTCACAAACTATTTAAAGGTTCTTAGAATGATTCAGTAATCTCTTGAGTTTTGTATCTGATCACTTTAGATTAAATTTGTATTAAACATTGTGACAGGTAAATAAACATTTGAGGTCATAGACAAAATGCACTGTACATTTTAAAAGTGTGTGTGTATACATGCATTATTATTTCTATACTCAAGTTTATATATATATATATATATATATATATATATATATATATATATATATATATATATATATATATATCTATCTATCTATCTATCTATCTATCTATCTATATATATATATCTATATATATATATATAAACACATGCTAGAAAGAGTTACAGTATATCCAACATATATTGTCTTGTCTACAATGTACAATCTAAATGCATACTTTTTGTCATATTTCTATCTGTTTGATTAGAAATCTTTACAACAGGATTTATAAAGAACAGCACGGAAATTCTTTATGTAAAGTATTTCAACTTTTCTGTTACGAGCAAGGTCTGGCTTAGTGGCAGCACTGATCTGACCAGACAAGTGCCCATTCTCCTCATGAATGCCTGTCTCCAGGGAGCGCAAAGGGAAGAGAAACCCAAGTTGCTTGCCAAGCTGCTTGGCTCAATGCTGGACCAAGAGCAAACCATGGCACAGACACACCCTGTGCAGCACAGATCCCTGAAGTCGTTGTTGCAAAACAGGGATCATCTTGAAAATGGGATTAGGGATGTAAACGGGAGATTAAAAAGAACATAACAGCGCAAGAGAAGAAACACCACTGGTAACACTGTTTCCATCTTGCGATTCACTTCCCATCTGTTCCGCACATGTCCCTAACCGTCTCCAGATGCACAATATCTTTTTTTTTTTTTTTTGGCAAGGAATGTCATTCACACACACACACACACACACACACACACACACACACACACACACACACACACACACACACACACACACACACACACACACAGCTCAGCATGCTGGCTCAACGCACCAATGCATTTCACTTCTTGCCTGGACTTCATCCCAGAGTCGCCAGTCAGACTGGAGATCCGAATTCACCTAAACAATGCAATGCATTGTGCTGATGCTTCCCTTAATAGCCAACTACCCTGCGCCAGTGTATCAGCTGTGGGGGTGGGGGTAGCTCTCCCCTGGAAAAAGTGGGAAGAAATACATACACAAGGGTGCATACTAGTATTACGTTTAGTAAAAAAAAAAAAAAAAGACTATCATAAGCATTAGCTTTATTAATTTGGTACAACATCTTTGATAGCACATATAAGCTTTGATCACAAGTCTGGAGGGGAGCCTTATCTTTTTTTCAACAGATCTGTTTCAGCTGTTCAATAGGACTGTCACCTTTTTACCAATGTAGCTTCAAATTGATCCACAGTTTGAATGGATTCAGGGCTGGGCTAGACACCAAGAAACCCCAGTATTTGAACATTTTACCAGTTATCAAAATCAAACTTTACAGTATATCCTGCTGCAACAAGCAGTATTTAACACAGTTACAAACATGAAGTTCCTACTGCCTGCACTAGGGGAAATGCTCCCTTGACCCACAAGGTCAACTCCCAGCTCCTTCGTGTTAGGGGACTGTTGTGGTGAAGGTCTGTATTTATGATAGTGTATTATACTGCTGCACCACTGACCGAGCTAACCAATGTCACTCAGGGTTCCAGGTAGATGCCTGTAGATCAGAGACTCATGTTCCAAGAAACGAACAAGACAAAGAAACCTTAACTCTGAGGAAAGATGGCTGGTTAAACCTCAACATGCAGTTGGGCCTTGAGCTAGAATCAGTAAAGAGCCTTCCAACACTGGGCATCAAACAGAATAAAGAAGATGACGGGGAGGAGCAGGAATAATTTACATTCTGCACGAGTAGAAGGGAGCAGGAGACAGATTCTAGCTCCAGGCAGAACTCTGCTACACAGACTTGAGGGAAAAATAAATAAATAAATAAAATCTGTGCAGTACCACCATCTCCTGCACTGCCGCAGCTGTAAATACACCAAATATTGAACACATTTTTAATTATATCAAGCACTTTACCTACAACATAAATGACATTAAATAATAAAACCCCCAACATTAAGACAGATAATGGTTAGAAATGAAATCAGATTTTAAAAAGGGGCTTCTGTCTGCATCGTTAATGCACTTAAAGATGAACTGATCCATTGGCTCAGCCTTCAAATCTCCGAAGAAAAACAATCTCGCCACAACAAAGACTGACCCAAGGAGGGGTTAGCAAGAACAGACATATCATCTGAACCGAACGGAAAGCAAGTGATCTGTCTGTAAGCCAAGAGAGCGAGAGAGAGAGAGAGAGTACTATGGACAACAATGTGCTTGTGTGCCACAATTTAGAAGGAAAAACAAAAGCTAGGATACCTACTTACTGACCAAAAGGGCATATTTTGAATCACTATGGCAACAACAAAGACTTGACATACAGACTTAAGAGCATATCCCTGAAATATTGAATGTAATTGTGCACATAATAAAACTGGGTTTACTAGACTAAATATTTATTCCCAGCAAGCAAATCAGTACGCACTACAGTTAACTGATGTCAAGCACGTCCAAAATCTTTATTACAATCCACCAATTAGCAGGCCCTGATGGTTTTAGATGTCTGTTGCTTCATTAATCCTTACTTTAAATAAAACAACCAGGACCAGGTTGCTAGTGCACAAACAGGTGTATCATTTAAGTAGGTTAGTTGGTGATATTTATTGGTAGAAGAAAGCATCTATTAAAAACAGCGGTTTAGTTTCTACTGCAAAGGAGGTAATAATGCGCCCTGCCTATCATTAATTATTCAGAAATCCAAGGCTAATTATATTTTTCAATCTTTCTCTCATAACAGTTATTAATTGCACAATAAAATGAAACTGGTTAACACTAACTATTAAAAAATCTTGGGCTGAGCTAAAAAGCAGTAGGATCTCAAAATAAATGGATGGCGTCTTTCAAGGACAAACAAAAAAATCTTTTGTTTTTATTTTAATCTGATACTTCTGTGTGACTTCAATTAGACTGCACTGCATTTTTGGCGGCGCAGTCACCACTGGTCTGGGAAGAGAATGGCCAAATTTACCCAGGCGACTACAAGCCAGACATACTAAAAACCAGAGGATCTGTTTTTGCACTTTGTGTGTCTCTCGCCTGGAAATCCCCCATCGTTAACCCTTGGAGAGCTAGGCATGGAGTAACATATCACCCACTGAGTGAAATTGACAAACTGCCAGCGTGCATTTTTGCCCTGGATACGGCACCAATTACAAGCGGTTTCTAAGAATAGATGCGTCTTCCCCATCTTTTCTATTCGCTTGTTTGTTGCTAGGGGAACCGAAGCTCATGAATGGCTAAAGTTATCAGCCACTAAGCAGCAGTAGTGAGGCAAAAAAGGTAAATAAAAGCGATGTAATCCTCTCATGCAGCCCGCTGGCTGTCAGCCGGGATTCAACGTATGAGACAGACAAACAGTGAGGACAGGGCTGGGAGAGGCTTAAAAAAAAAAAAAAAAAACGTAAACAAACACACACGCTTTAAAAGAGTTGCCATAGAACGTTCAACCCCAAGCGCACAGGACCTTTATTTAAAAAACAGCTAATAGTTATTTGCCAATTTGAAAGTTGAATATATATATATATATATATATATATATATATATATATATATATATATATATATATATATATATATATACACACACACAATATAAATTTTCAGCCTAACTTTTTTATTTATTTTATTAATTAAAGAGAGAGACAGATATAAGTAAGTAAGTGTGCACACGAAAAGACTTATGACCTCCAAAAAATTTTTTACAATGATATTAATATACATAATATAGTTCAAATATTCATAATGATTTTTTATATATATAATATATATTTATATATTTGTATTATTATTATTATTTTATTATTATTATTATTATTATTATTATTAATTGTGCCAAAATACCCCATAATATTTGACTTGAAGGAACATTACAGCTACTATTTAAATGGCATTTTTCATAGCTTGCAGACATTCACAGAAAATGTTTCTTCTATCTGCCTTTCCCCAGGGACATGGTAAAGCAGCAGCATTCATTCAGAGAGATGGGCAAAGATATTCCCTTGCCTTGCCCGGCACAGGTGCTCTTCAATACTGCCTTGCTACGATGATACATTGAAATCAGTTTGTGCACCTTGGTTTTGTTTCATCCCAAGCTCAAGTCATTATGTGATTACTTCAGTATTCCCTGTTTATTATTCTGTATTTATTGCAGTTTCTGAACCCGTTTTATCTATGCTATCTCGGTTGATTACTACAGAAGCTGTCCTGCTTTTCCTGGTTCAGTTTGTCTACCTTCCTCAACAGGCAAGAAGCCCTTCACACAGTCGACACTAGTTCAAGTCAGAATTTCTGGTCTTGTTTTACAATGTCCTTGCATCTTTAGATTCCAGTAATGTCACTACATTAAAGAAACCCAGCCATTTCCAAAAATGCCTTTAGATGTGGAAATAAAATAAAACAAAACTGTATTTGTTTTTTGATAAAATAATAGAAATTGGTTTGGCTTTCAGAAAAGCAAAGTAAACACTCACAAAAACAGTAGTACCTGCTCTTTGTGTGGCCTCCGGAATTCTTTATGAGAACACGTTTTCAAAAAAAGAACCCTTATGGAATACAGCTCTAAAATAAAACCTGCATGACTGATGCAAGAATACTTGTAAGGCTGCAATATCAAATGAGGTGATAAAGGCATTCAGGGCTGGTTGGGGCTGTACACATTTCAAGACTTGAGATTTTCTTTTCTTTGGGGGTGTTATACCGTTCTGCAAAAAAGTGTTATTTTTTTATTTTTTTTTACCTTTTCATTTTTTTTTGTTTTTCTTTTCTTGTGGTGGGCTGTATAGGAAATAGTGCAACACATGAGTTCTGGATGGGGGGGTATATTTACTGGTAAAGCTCACGAATAACCAAGTGCCTTTACCACTAAGCTTTCGGTAAATGTCTGAAAAACAATATATTTCTGTATAATTCCGGACATTAACCACCTTACTTGGTAAACGTTGACAGATGATGCTATAACATAAGATTTACCAGATTCAGACTTTCACAGTAACATACATACATTGTTAATACAGTGTGTACTTGTAGTTGACAGGGTCAGGGTTAACGTGGCGGAATGATAGTACAGCTCTGAGAATTACAAAGGGAGTCTGAAGGAGCTATATGCACAGCTGTCCTGCATTTGTGTTTCTTGCAGACATGAACACTGAGGTTCTGAAGCAGAATACACTGGATTTACATTTACATAAGGCAATACTGGTGTGTTGCAGCACACTGTCTTACTTATGCTTTTTCTTCGGTCACTGTGTGCATAATTACACCAGGGTTCCTAGCTATATATCTATTTTATAATGCGAATACATTTTTTTTTCAAAGTCTTAGCAGGGCAACATCTCGAACTCCATAGAGAATTCCCAAGCTGTTTCAAAATGTCTAAAAATGTAAATAAACAATTGTGACCGATGGGATATTGTTCGTCACTGAACTCTTCCCAGTGTGATTGACAAAAATAATATGCAGTACAACATGGTTATTACTAAATTACTCACCAATATGCTCTCCACTTTTGATTGTACTGATTTGCTGTAAGAAAAAAAGAACAAAACATTAAGACATAAATTATAATGCTCTTGAGAATGTACTGTTTACAATATTAAAAAGACACACACTGTACATGTAGGCATTTCTTTTTATTATCGTCATTAAGAATTAAGCAACTGGGAACTCGTATCAAAGTATCGCAGGTCGTTATATGTGAAAATTCAAATAAATAAAATGTGTGAAAGATAGATCATGACTGCACATACAGATAGAAAAACAGAAACACATTCAAATTAAAACAAAGGTAACGTTTTAAAAAAAATAAATAAATACAATCCTTTGACCTTGAAAATTTGAGCTTGACTCCAGACTACAACTCTCCAGGGCTGGGTTATTTCAGTGCTGTGCAACTTGCATCGGGAACGTTGCTAATCAGGAATTGTGATCAGGACGTATATTTACAGAATTCATATAATTCCATCTAAAAGCCTGGAGCATGGCAGCCGACTCATTTCAGCAGACTTGGTACACAGCATGGGGTAATGGGGCAGATTTGTTAGATGAGAGGCCTGCAGATGGACTTGATCCAGTCTTAAAGCATGTGCACAACACACCACCCAGTACATTTCAGGCTGCAGCCAAAGTAGGTGAAGTTCACTGCTGCAACAGTTCCTTTGTAAATCAGCTCTTATAAGTAATTTACTTTGGCTGTGTTTGTCCTCTATCTGACTCACCGACAGATAGCTAATACACAAGCTAGAAAACGGGATGCTGTCCCTTTAATAACTCGGAGTGCTTCTGTCAAGGGTGTATAGACTTACAGGGGTTAGAGCTTGGTGTACGTGATTAAAGGCTTAGCTGGCTAAGTAATTCCCAGTCAGGTGTCGGCTGTATGTGACCAGAAAGAGAATTCAATTGCAGGAGAGTGCTAATAAAACTGAAAGTAAGTGCATGCTGAGACCTGAGAGCCTCCAATGGAGGACAATCCAGTGGGAAGAATCCCATTACCTTCACATTTGTTTACGGGAGCAACTAGAAATGCCGAGTTTGTCTGAACAAAGCATCTCAGGGGACATAATGCAAGGGAATGGCATATCTGATCAAATGGATTGAAAAAGTAAAATGGTTGCAGTATGTGATAAAGATCTGCATCATTGATATGTGCCGAGGTTAAAACAACGTGGCAGTGAAGGTAAATTTTTTACACCCCTGGTATGGAACAGATTTTAGAAAAAATTATACAACACAGCTGGTCAACCAAATATTAGGACAATAACACAAAATGAACTGTCTCTATACCGCAGCCAGATCCAAGGTCAAGGTCGTCAACACTTATCATGCAGTTTATATATCTGCAAATATGAAGTCCCTACCTCAACTGGTGACGGGACATGCAGGGTTTGGCACTGTAGCAGTGGCTAATTTTAAAACTGCTATACTTTTATTTTTCATTCAACTTTCCCATTTATCACAAAAGTACACCGTTTTGTTCCCTTGATGTTTTTCAATTGCAAACTGAAGTTGCTCCCTACTATCAGATTGTACGCTGCTGTTTGGGCTTAGGTGACAATCCGTAGTTTAAACCCAAATTTGGTCCTTGACTTGGGCTTGAAACAAGATTGTTATAAGCCAGTTAGAACAGAAGTAATACCATGTTCATTAAAACCGTTAGCTATTAAGGGCCGTTTTAAATAAAAATGCACTTTTTAAAATGTATAATTTTTTTTAAATCAATTGTACACTAACAGCAAAAATAAACTAACATACAGTACAACTTCATTGACAGACTTTATACCCATGCTGGTATGAAGAAATACAAACTTCAACAAGTGAATACAATTTCCAGCGGCACAAGCTGTGCTACTAACTAACATCAAGATACCGTAACCAGCCAAAAAGGGGCCTGTCATTATCCACTACCGCTTTCCATTAGTGGCAGGACAAACCCCCTACCTTCAGCTGTAATACTGTGCAGTTGGTACACTGTAAGACAGGACACTGTTTTTTTTTGGTATGGCTTACAAACACTGTACCACCATGCAATTATACTGACAGTAAGGTTTCTGAATATTAAATAAGGGATGTTAAAAAATAAAATAAAAACGGCATGCCAAAAGAAAAAAAAAAAACTGTTCCTATTTATATTCTGAGATTATATACATTTATCTATCTCTTAATAACCTTCTGGCTCGATTTTAATGATTTAAACAGTGGCAGATCCAGATACCACCGATCTTTAATTCCAACCCCAGGAGTGATTTACTGACCCACATTTCAACATTACTACATGCAATAAAAACACAGCGAAACGAGGAAGGGTTGGCTTTATGAAAATGTGGGCGGTGGTTTGTTTAGATGCCACAGCTATCCAGGGTGCAGCAGGAGGGTTTCAGGCAATTTAAGTCAATCTGCTGTGCTAATCTATGTGGTTGATAAATTAACTTTTCTTTGCATTTCAAATTATGTTTTTTGGTTTCGTCCCTAATGAAAGAGTTGGTTAGGATTGGTCATGGCTCTTGCTTATTAAGCAGCTAAGTGCAGTGTATCTCTGGATTGTTTGATAGTTATATACTTAAGCCTCCCAGAGCATAGCAATAAAACAGAATGTAATTTTGAGTAAATGTATCACTAAGAGAGACAGATTACCCTGTACACAGTTTTGTAGGAAATAAAAAGCACAGTACATACTGTGCAGCTGACTTAGCCTTTTATAAACAGTTCATGGATATGTTTTTTAAAAGAACTATAAATCAGATGTCTTCTTGTCTATTTTTTTTTTTTTTTTTTTTTTTTATAGCTATGTCGATGACATCATTGCCCTTACAGGGTGTTGCTTTTTTTTTTTTGTTTATTTGGTTTTTTTGTCTTCATAGGTCCACCAAACACTTTCTGGATTTGCTTTCAAAGCCCTACAAGAGCTCATCAGAAACAGAGCAATGTCTGGAGTTTCCTTTCATTGAACGTCAAGCATTTTTCTAGCTAATCTTATCTGCAGTCCCAAGGGATACCTGATGCTTAGAAAAAAAAAGATAGCTTTCAGCCACATAGATTCCCCATAATTTATGCTGGCAGATAAGCTGGACAACAAGAGGTCATACTCTACTTGACACAGACACAGCCTCTGTGCGTTGAGATAAGGTTTACCCGAGGGTATGACCATCCATTAAAGCTGATGGCTTCTAATTAACAACAAACATAGACGCACAAAGGACAAACTGACCTGCCCTGCGCTGCGCTGTCAGTGTTCTTATGATCCGTGCAACACTGCAATGCAAACTTCTACAAAATGTTTCTGCTTGTTGATCTTTACATTTTTCTTGGTCAATGAGACACAGAAAATTGTAAAAAAAAATCTTTTATTTCAACATTTTTGGACTACAACTTTATTTTTTTTTAATCATAAAATGTGTTAGGTTTTTTAGCATATCCTAACCCACAGAAAAAAAATATTCAGTACTACTGACTAATTAAGCATGCAGATGCATCCTAATTTGTACCTACTGAAAATACAACATCGTTATCCATCCCAACAAAAACCTAAAAGAGAAGTCATATTTAATTCCATTCCTGCCAAAAAGTGAAGTTTTGAAACGTGTACACACTATGGAGTCTATGGATTACAGAATAATGAAACCACTTCAAAGCTGATAAATATTCAAAACTTTTTATTGTGAAAAGATCATTTTTTCTATGATTTATGAGTTTAAGAAGTTTTGGATGAAGTTTAAAATGATGCATAAAAAAGGTCACCAATTGAAAACTGGATTCCTCTTCCCAAGATGTACACAGTGTGTACTGTCATTGTGTGCAAGCCCAGACTGTTAATGCTGCTGCTCACTGCTCATGAAGCCTATTTACAAAGTATGTAAACAACAAGAAGGCAGAATGGGACAGACTAGGCTGCTCAGTGTCCGTTTCCTCAGTATGGCTGCCTCGGGGAGAAAGAGGATTGCCTTCTCTGTCTCTCTAAACCCTAGCAACTGAAAACAGCAGCGCAGGCTCAGCAAACACGAGGATGGCTGGAACATCAAAGTCTGTTCTCAAAGGACCACGTGAATGAGCCGCCAGCCCTATTTTTCCTGCTTTAAGAAATTATACAGCACTTGGCTCAGAAAGGCTCTGCCTCCTAAATCCATGTGCTACTGATGTGTTGCACCCTTTCGGCACACATTAAAGCCAGAGCCACATTAGGTTAGTGAGTGGCAAGGATCCACAGACAACAGCCACAGAGTTCCACTTTATCCAGCAGGTGCTATTCATTCTCAATGGAGGGGAGCAAATGACAGGAGGGGCAAATTAACAATCAAACTGAGTCCAATAGAGATGCCACATATCTCCTGTGTGGGCTTGCATGTGTAGAACAGCTCTAACTACAGTGAAACCACACATGCCTTGTTAATGGTCCACTTGGAATTAACAGAGTAGTCCGAGGCACATGTGAGATCAAGTGATCTTCCCAGAATAAAGTACAGGCTACATGAGAACTTGGAAACAGAATCATCCCTGCAGCTGGTCTTCAGCTCAACTGCTTGGTTCACCAGCCATGAACTTTAACCTTGCAGAATCCACAGGGATTTAAGTGGATTCCAAAGTACTTAACACATTTAATTAACACAGATCATCACAAGTTGTGATTACTAACTACCATTGCTGTACATGTTTCTTACTTTGCAGTTGTCAATTGGGACTTGAAATTGTTACACTGTTGAAGATGGATGCCCTGCAAGCTACCCATCTTTTTTTTTACTTTTGCAGTATAGTTCAAGTTGTATCAAACACTACTAAAGACATGACAGTTTCTCTGTGCTTTAGATTTAATATAAAAGGCTAAACAAACAAACTACGACATAATCCATCTGATACAAACACAAATTCAGAAGTCTATCAGAACAATCAGGATCTACTGAAAAAAGGCTAATTCTTTTTTTGAAGCAAGTACAATAAGGCAGACTTGGAACAAAATGACTATCACACAAGCAAGAAGATACTCAGGGCTCAAGGATATTAGAACCATCCACCCTCCAGCACAAACTCTGGTAATACAAAACCGTATGTGATGGACTGGAAATGATAAATAAAGGCAGTGTTGTTTACAAATCTCGTCTTTGAGATTTGTTTTAGTACCATCATTATTGCTAGACCAATTCCCTTTCCTGAAATGAACTTTTGTCTGGTGAATAAAACTGTAGAGAACATCTTAATATACCCTGACAAGCTCAGCAAAGGCAGCACTGCCATTGTATAGGTCATTTCCATCGCGTTCACTATGATGAGCTGGACTGAAGTTTAATGGCATCATTTTTTTAACCTGGCTTGAAAAATCACAGGCTGACAATTAACATTACAGAACAGTACAAACGATTCATTAGATGCATGTATGTCATCACGGAATATGTAATGATACTAATCCTAATCTGGCATCCAGGATGCTGAAATAAAGTCATGCTGCTGGTTATTTCCAAACACTAATGATTGCAGAACTAAATCAGGGTTCAGTAACAGGCCATCCATCTGTTTTAGTGAATTCCATGTGTTCATATGTCATGCAGAAAACTAAAGTGACATTACTTCAGTATGGTAGCCATACTGGTCAAAGTCACCGTGAAAAGAAATACAGCTCTATTCACTGCAGACAGCACATAAATAATAATTAAATAAAATATAAAACATGTATGGTTGCACCCACACTGTGCTTGTACTTATTGACACAGTATTTATTTTATGGAGACACCTAATATTACATCATTGTGTGCTTTATACAATGTACTGAAGTGTAAACAGATTTGCATGAGTTCAGGACTGATTCAACACTTCACACCTTGATCCACATTTACAATATGTTGTCAAGTGATAACGAGCAGCTTTCTCACCTCGTTCGTAACTGGTTGACTGCTTTGAAGTCTCCGGTGTTGAAACACAAAATACAAGAAAGTTTAACTGCAGCAATACAAAAGCAAAGCACATTTTGAAACGGATGGAGCTATTCAACATGATTTAGAGGGGAAAGTAGTCATTCAGGATATTTCTAAAGTCAGTACACAACTTTGAAAAGCAATGGAATTTGACTGGTAGAGCCACAACAAGATGGGCAACCAGGTGAATAGCCCTGCAGCCCATGCCCGTTAAGTGTATCGAATGAATTGCACTTGGTCTGAGAGAAGGGTGAAGACGTCAAAATGAGGGAGACTGGGCACTTCTGCAGGGACTCGCACACTTCTTCAGATTGTTTTGGGTTTATGCTCTTCACTTTCTAACCACCAATTTTAACCAAGCCGTTTTAGGAAAAGATTGTATAAAGTTATGTATTACTTAGGCTTTAATTGCACGGTACTTATGCCAGAACATCCTGTTTTTTACAAACCTAACACAGTGTTTAAAAAAAAAAAAAGCAAAACTAAGAACAGGTTTAATATAATTTAACAGTGAAAATAAGAGACCAATAGCTCTTCAGGCGATGCTGCCAAAATGAATAGGAAGCAGATGCTTTCTACCAGCTAGAGCAGAGATGAAGCATTCCCAGCAAGGAACTGCACAGTCCTAGTAACATCAGCAGCTGCAGCATACTGTACTACAGTATATTGGGGGGGGGGGGGGGGGGGGGGGGGGGGGGGGGGGGGAAAACACACACACACACACTGTAGGAGCAGACAGGTCTGGGGGTATTAATGATGCATTATGTCTGGCTTTATAATGAAAGATTGTAACATGCATTTGGTCCCAACTTTAAAATTTGTCAAAGATTTTAAGGACAGCGGCAGTAATGGTAAAGGGCTGTTAAGTGCAGTGAAGTATAAAATGAACTGGAAAACTAAATGCACCTTTAAATAAATAGTCTACAAAAAAAGTGTCAAATAAAGTAACTGCTCAAATAGTTTTTTTAAAACAAGAAGGAATAAAAACTGTGAAAACCTATGTGAACTATGAGAAGACAGTAGTGGCATTCAAAGAATAACACCAAGGAAATACTGTACAATATAATTCATATTACTTAATAAAAATGTACAACTTATTTACATAAAATGTGAATGTATAAAACCGTAAACTCATAATGATTAACTGGTTGCTGGGACCCGGGTAGGAGTGCCAGTGTGAAAGGGGCTTAAGTAAACACATTTCAGTTTCAGTACAGTGAAATGTAGTATGATGGAGAGAAGCCTGAATTCTAATGTATTGTAGGACATAAATAATGATACTAATGATATACCTCATTTGGAATTCTCTTTGAAGATATAACATCTATCTACTCTGTTCAGTGCACATGAATTTTAATGTTTTTTTAATATCCGATTTTTCAAATTGGCAACTGGCAGTGTTAATACGGACAATCACAGCAGACTTTACTGCAAGACAAAAAAAACAAGGGGTTGTAAATTAATCTTATTTTGTTCCTGGTTGAATCGAGAACAAACATCCAATTCCATACACACGAGAACAGAACCCTGTGTACTACTGTTATCAATGTATTTTACGCATCTACACAAATAAACGAAGCAATATAAAGCCAGTCGTCACCAATTCAACCTGATTAACACATCCTGTACTGCATGATAATGCAGTTCAGCCTATACATTGGTGTGTTTACAGTTAAAGTGCACTAGCTGCCATGGTTTCAGCCTAAAGGGAACAATTAAAGTGTTTTTGATCATATTTAGTTAACAGAACTACCAAGTAATTTCCTGAAATAAAAAAAAAAAAGGACAGACCACCTGGAACACAGGCTAATTTCATTTTCAATGTCATGGGTTATAAAAAGCAGAGTGTGGAGCTAAAGGCTTCTCTTTGCAATTCCGGTTTATGTTTCAAGCCTTCTTTTTATAAATGTATGACTAAATGCTCTTATATTTCACCTGTACCACAATTTATTTCAAAGTCCCTCTAGGGAGTACTGAGTAGATTAGATTTATCGCTGTGGTATTAAGCCCCTGGGGTAAAACGGTACTTACAGTGCAACGGGGAGAGAGGGTTTTAGAGACTGAAATCTCTTACAAATTGTTTTGTGTTATTGTTTTGGATGCAATGTCTTACGGAACTTGCTTACAATAGAAAAGCTCATTGTTAATGTCATAGAATGACTCAGAAGAGTGCAAGTTATCTTGCTTTCCCAGCTAAATACTGCTTCCTAGATCTGATCAATTTTGCATCGCAAAGGTGTTTCGACAACACATTCAGGATTACACTGGCCAACATCGCATCCAGGACATTCATCACGTGATGGCGTAAGAGATAATGCTTTTAACACTTCATTTTCTTGAAACACAGCCATTCCATTCTGTGGGAAGTTTACTATATTTTCATCACAGCTTATTGTGATGATTTATTGATTAGGTATTCAAATTAAGGAATGAGTGTTCCTGATTGGTCTCTCCTGGACAGCATTCACTAAAACAAGCGGGTGAAAATCTGGACCAGAGTAACTGCTTGAATTAATGGCATGAAGTATCACTTACACAATACTCAATACGTTACACAGTAAAGTCTGCGCTAACAATAGCCATGTTTGCTGCTCAGTCTCTGGAGACCTAGTTCATTTTCCAATTCTGATGCAATTCTCTGGCTAGCATAAACAGTCTGGGAGATGACCCGACTGGAACCTGCTTACCTCACTGTCCAGCTCTCCTTCTCCGCTGAGGAGTTGGTGTACTCTGCTTTCAGAATGCACAGCGACTTAACAGCTCAGTCCCCACAGCAAAACTCCAGAGACACGGACTTACCAGACTGATAAGCCCTGAAATGTTTTAAAGCTTTTTTTTTTTTTTTAATTAATAAAATAATAATAATAATAATATAATAATAATAATAATAATAATAATAATAATAATAATAATAATAATCTAATTTAACAGGATATACGTGTGTGTGCATATGTACTGTATGTAACACCCCATGCTTCGCTAGCACGTAAGTAGCCATTAAAAGTGCAATAGTTGCAAAAAAAAAAAAAAAAAAAAAAAAAAAACACTGGGTGTCCAAGATCTTTACCCCCCTCCCTGAAGGTATTTCAGGGATTCTGGTTATAGAGTGTACAATTAATTCTGAAATGCACTATTTGGTTTCAAGTGGTTGAAATTCAGTTGGAGAACAACTCAACACATCACCACTTAAACCAACTGCAAAACGACCAATTAGCTGTCCGTAATGCCAAAAAAAAAGCAGACTGCTCAAAAGCATTTATGCAGGCAGGTGCCGAGCAGATTCAAACAAATTGTAAACACTGGACAGTACTAGTTACCAAAAAGGTCACAGAAGTATGCAACTCTACTTGAAGTCATTAAGTCCTACTTAATGAATCTCTGATGCACTGCTATGTCTTATCTCCTTTAGCTGGACTCAGCAATAAAATTATTAAAGTTGTAAATCCCTGTTAATAGATTAAACATTTATGACTAAGGATACGATTGTGTCCTGCAAATATGCGTGAATCTGTAAATTGTTTGGTTGTGTGGCTCACAGCATTTACATGCAGCTATGTAGGTCAGCGAATTAGATTTGTATTTTGTAGCTGAGCGAGCATGTAAATGAACACAGATCCTATGTTACTGTAAAGTCTCAGTTGTGATCTTCACCTACATACAGCTCGTGTTAATTTGTTTTTAAAAGGGGGGTGCTCTGTAGGCTACTCAGAAACAACCAATTTAAAAACGCCTCGTTCTTATTACTGAAGAACACATACACGGTTTCACTTTAAACACGGTAATAAAAACAGTTATTTGACATGCCGATTTTGTATATACATTTACCGCCCAACGCGCACAGAGAAACATGAACACAGTGTATTTTGCTACGCGGCCGGTGTGAAAGCCAGTATCATACAATATTCTTAAAAAATGTTACATTGTTGTGAAAGGACCTTCAAGTTTTGTACTCTAAAAATAACATTTAAACTTGCCAGCAGTCAAAAGCAATAGTTTTTATATTATTGGTTTTAGTGTACTGTTTAAAAGCTCTTGTGTATGTTGTCTTAGCTATAAAACTACATTAATTGGTGGCTTTTTTTTTTTTTTTCCTCAACTCGCCTGTGAAATGTACTAAAAATCACAGTGCCAAAATCATATCTTTATTTATGACCTTTTGTTTATACATTTTTTATTAAAAAAAAAAAATGTAGATGCAAGAACATCACAACTACAAAATAAAAAAATGGTAGTTACAACGTTCATGGTCTCCCTCATTAATTAGTCATATTTACATGTTCATTTTGTATTTCAAATATTTTTCCCACACACAGTATTCAATTACAGCCATTCACAATGCATCAAGATACATTTTTGAAAAAAATTAAAATATAAATGTTTATATTTTTACAGCCTTAAAAGTTGCTCAGTCAAATCAGTCCATTTCTCACCTGAATGTGTACTTCAGCCTATTGGCAAATCAAGCTCAAAGTTTACAGCTATGGTCAGGTTATTCTTAGCTCCCCGTAGTGAGACCGAGAGAGCGTGGTGTCCAGTTTATCAGCAATCATGCCAAAAACAGATCACTTTCAAAGCTACGATTCATGGTTATCTGAAACGCAAAGTACAGTAAGATGATGAACGGTACAAATTAAAAAAAAAAAAAAAACATACCATCAGGACTAACATTATACATAGGCTAAAGAGATCTTATCAGATCTACTGATGTATTAATCAGAATAAGGTATGAAAATCAAAAATCAAACTGGTGGGTGATAAAAGGAATGATGTGATATAATTGTTTGCAGGCTACTGCATCCCATCTAACGTATAGTACATCTACCAGATTCATTTGTCTTGAAGCAGTTAAAAACAATATACAGCATTTCAATGGTTCTGTCTTAGAAGTAATTGTTCATTTATTGGTATACCTCATTCACTGTCTCCTGTGTGCCCAGACAGATCTACTGTATGTAAATTCATGGCACATTAAGTACTATTTACATTATTGTATACTCTACCAAAAATTGCAATTAGCTGCCGTACAGTATATCATGTTTAACGCCTTTAACAATGTAGGCTGCTTTAGTGATCTACAGTAGGAAATGTCAGGCCTTCAAAAACTGTTGGGCTGTACCCATATGAAACACTTCAGAAGTCTTTCCTTGTGTTCAAAACTAATTCTGTTGCAGGTTCGCTCACATCATCGCATCCACTGCACATGCTGCTAGTCTGTGCTGACTGGAACATCAAGGCTCATTTTCCAGTTTCTACTCAAGTGTCCATTAGGCTCCCTGTCTTCCCAGTCCTACTCCCAGATCATCGTAGGTATGGCAGGAGAAGTCTCAGGGGCCGAGAACATCCCAGTTCAAGTTAATCTGTCTGGATTAGGCTTTAAAATATTGATTTCTGGCCCAGACTAAACCCTTAAATCCATTTTACTTGTCTGTAATTAAGTATTTTTATGTTCACATAAAATGATGGTTTTCTTAAGAGGCTGTGCCAGCCAATATCTTGCATTCCTTGCCTATGCTTACGGTAACAAGTGCATTAGTAATATACTGTACATGCCCCACCATGACTGAAAGATCTACTGTATTTAAAGCTTTAAAGTGTGACAAACAGACCATCACCAATACCAGGCTAACTGTTTAAAAACAGCATACTCCTGAAGTCTGAGATCATGGTTTCACACAGATCTGGTATGAAATACATAAACAGTACCTTAGAACACTGAAGACATGCTCGCACGGCACAGCATTAGTTTCTGTTTGATGCCGTGCCAAACCAACAAGAACATGGAAACGTTTTTGTATTCATATTCAGAAAAGGCTAAATACAAAGCTTTCAGTTGATTCCTGTATCACAGGCTGATTTGCAAGGTGTCATTAGCTTTTGATAAAGAAGAAATACAGCCAGACCTGTAATAAACACAACTGTCTGATGAATCCTGAATGAATTTCACGTCTGGCTATAAATCAGGGTAACTTATTAATTTTCTCCTATTTAATATTGTACTGCCCTTTAAGATAACCCTGTTTAAAAAATAAAAAAACAAGACTGGTGGTTGAATTGTAGCAGGTGTTCAATGTTGTTTAGTTCCTTCAAAAACCAAACACATCACATCTGTAATAATAAAGACAACATCAGTATGACATTAACGGTTTGAAGGTGATGCATGAAGCGAACTATTAGCTAAACCACGATGTAAACTTCTGGCTATCTAATCACTTCTTCTCTTCACCTGTTTAACATAAATTAATAAATTGTGTTGTCAAATGTGACTTTTGCATTTAAATCAATAGAATTCCCCAACCAGTCTTAGTAAAAACTGTGAACTGTACTAAACAACCAGGTAAATGAACCTGCCAGTGTACAGAAACGCGGCTTATTTTATTCCACTGGCTACAATAAGTATGTAAGCTTCAGCGCGGTTTAGGGGGCAAATGTAAGAGGAATGGCACCTGTGATTAAATGTTTAATAAACATGAAGTATAACAGATGTGAAAGGTCTCATTTGTATGATCAGTGGTTACAATGTGGCAGGGAAGCGGTTAACTTTAAGAATACAGCACCTGTGCAAACGAATCCATTTACACATGTGGTGATCTTTCTGGGGATCAAGTAGAACGGATGTTCTACAAATGCCAATTGCTTCACGTATTCAAACCACATCACTGGGCCCACTACAAATGTAGTTAAAGAGCTGCTACATCTCTGCAGGATTTTAGCCTCTTAAAATAACATTATGATTGTGACTTTTCTTCTTGTAGTGTTAGAAAAGTACACACTACTACAGCATACATTTAAAAAAAAAAAAAAGTGTACTGTCCAGCACTTGATTGTTAGGAATAGGGTATGTTTGGATTAAATACACTTTAGCATATTTGCAAATGTGTACTGATATAATGAAGAACTAAACTGAATTCATACTTATTGGCACTTGGTGGGAGATTTACTGCAGGGTCAAAAGAATGATAAAGAAATGAAAAATAGATAATCTACACATGGCATATCCACGAAGAGCATGTGCAAACAATGTTGTTTTTAAAAAATAGGTCTAGAAAGGCAGGTCGTGTGTGTGTTTCCTTTCCTGGTTAAACCATAGTGTTCCACTGGAAACTTGTCCTGCTTCTAACTGAACAGAGTTTTCTGACTGAATGCAATGGCTTACAGAATACACTGGTATTCTGTCCCTAAAGGAATGACTACAAACTAAAAGACCTTTTAATAGTCCAGCTGCCACTGCCCAAACACAAGCTGCCTAACTTGTGTCCAATATTTAGAAAAATATTACAAATCTTTAACAATCTCGACTAGTCTGCAATAGGTTAATGTGCGGCAACCCTTAAGGCAAGTGCTGTAATAATATTTTAGCACAGAAAATGTTAGAGTGCATTCTTAAAGCAAATATTTTCCTATTTAAACAGATTTACTGTAAAGTCTGAATTATGCACTGGAAAAGGCTATTTTAAAATGATTATGCTGCATTTTTATACCATGATGTATGTTTCACAGGTGGCAAGAAGTATTACCATAGCTCTACCTAAAGTTACCTTAAAGTAAGATAGTCCCTGAAATGTATCCCGTTTACAATTAATTGTCAAAAAGTCAGTTTTAGCTAAATGAACCCATTCTATAATCACTTTGTGATTGGATTAATCGTTGCTAGGCATCTCAGCCCTGGGGCAAATCACTGTTTTATATTTCACCAGAAAGTACATAACAGAACCAATGGGGTAATGGGTTCACTGTAATCCTTGACATTTTGAAAATGTTCCTTAACTGCCAGTCTACCAGCAGATGCCACAATGCAAAAATGCACTTGGTTTAAAAACAGCAGTAGGTGGTAAAGAACGCTATACATCAAGGGCTTAAGCAATCTCATTCTATGTATAGAGTCAAACTGAAATAATGAGTATATTAATCCCATTTCAACAATGTATTTTGCAATTGTACTTTTTAACTTCATCCGATATAGCGTGAACAACAGTGTCCACACTGAGACATGCATCACACACGCTATATTTATACCTGCCTGTACAGGGTGCAAACAAGCACAGGCATGTTCCTCATCCACAAGCCTTACACCACACTGCTGACTGATATTAGAAGTACAAAAAGTATTATACCATTTTTAACTTTAGATGAAGTAACAAAATGGGCAGTTGTAAAAATTCTACTGCATGTATTTAAAACAAATAGGTACCTATAAAAGAAAATGTTTTAAAATTTAAAAAAAAAAAAAATCTTTTGATTTATTTTCTTTATGTTTTTGGAAAGTCTGAATTAGTTTTAAATAGCCATTTTTTTTTTTTTTTTTTTTTTTTTAACAAGTTGAACGCCATTGCAATACAATTAAGCCACAGTAGGCAATACACTGGAACACAAATATTGGCTTACAATGATTAATTTGTAATGTATATATAAATAAATTGTAACAGATACAGTACTGCAAATGGCAGCGGATTAATGAAATGTAAATTCGTTTTTCAGTGACTATGTCCTTCCAAAAGTGATCGCTGGAGACTCTTGTAAACTCCAAATCAAGGTACAGAGGCGTTCAAACGCATACAACAGGTCACTTGTTTCGTTCACATACACACAAATAGTCTGTATTTTGTTCCCAAAACCCGTCTTGGAAACTAGCAGGTTGCTGCAAATTATATAGCGTGTTTCTGAATTCTGTTTGATGGCTCAGAAAAATAAAAAGGGGGTCTATAGCAAACCATAATTTACCAAAGTAAATTGTTACCTTTTCATTATGTATAACTAAAAGTGCATTATTAATAATACTGGAACAAAATGCAACGTATATTATTGGTCTGTATTACTAATACAGATGTCTATCGTATTTAAACAGAAGTGCGTAAGATATAACATAGTGTCATGAATACAAAAAGTCATCAAAATGCGAAAACACATCAGTTCAGTAAATTCTTACTGACTATCCGGCTGAACGATCCTGAAGATTGCGTTCACAGACTTGTTTACGGAATACGGTACACCATCGGGCAGTGTACTATCCTCTGGGCATAGCAGTGTGCTCATATGAATCCTTCCTGTTTAGAATAAGGATTTTTCTATGCAGTGCCAATACAGAATTATTCTTTTGTTGCAATGTTTTGATGATGTACTTTCCTTGAGCAAACTGTTTTTACAACGTGGTAAAGGCTATTAGTGAGAGCATTACTTGTCAAATCGTCATATTTTTCGCTGGGTTAAATAAACTCATTTAAAAGACTATTAAAGATCATTGCCGATTTATTAAATAAAAATATGATTTTTTTTTTCACCTTTATTTGCCGTGCAGTATGTACTAACGCTAATGTGTGTGGCATTCTGTCCTCTATCTACACCACGAATGTGCAAATCGGGTCTCCCACTCCCACCCCCTTGATGTTTTGCGATTTAACTTACCTTAAAAAGGATCGCATTTTTTTTTTTTTTTTTTTTTTTTTTTTAATCACCGGTTTTGAATTGCCAATCACAATTCTGACAGCAAGCTCAAAATCTGTATCAAATTATAATTATTCACCGCTATTTTAAAATAAAAAAATGCACATTTACAAAGTAGAACTCCGGTTCATTTTCAGCTATTGAAAATTTGTTTTTATATATGTGCACATGTTATTATATATAATTTTCTTACCAGATCGAGTTTTTTATTTTGTGCTGCAGAGCACTGGCCTCGACCCCTTGAAGCCCCGGAACGAGGGCTGGCAAAGTCCCTGTCCCCGGGCTCGGCTTCTGATGTTGTTGATCCTCAGCCATCATGATGATAAGATTCAAGTGATGAGGAGGAGGGGAGCTTTAACAAGTAGGCCTCAACCTGGACCTCGAGTAAACAACTCTTCCCCGGCTATGGCACATCACGGACCGACCTGTTTACTATCGTTTTGGATTAGCCTCGAAACAAAATGCTGATACGTTTGTAACCATGTCTACTGGGATAATATAAAATGTTTTAAAAAAGGATAAAAACACCTCTCGCTCCAGATTCCGCTGCAGCCGAGAGCAAGTCGCACCACGGCTGCTACCGCTGTTGCTCCTGGCAGGCAGTACGCCGATAGCGCAGGCGCACTGCGTAACTGGAAACTGAGCAACAACATTACAAAGGGAAACAGAGAGGGGAGAGTGGGGAGTAGTGGTGGACACATTCATTATTGTACAGTGGCAGAGTCGTTCGTGTTTACAACCAAAATGATCCACGGTTACTACTGCCAATCAATCACTACTGCGAATTATTATAATATAATTAGAATAATAATTATTATAATTATTAGAATTATATCATCAATCACTAAATGACCCAATATAATAACATAGGTATGTTTGGATATATTATTGTTCACATCAATATATCACGCCTATACTGAATTTTGCTCGATGTATTTTGTTGGTGGACCTTTAAAAAAAAAAAGGCTAAGCAGGGTTGCTATTCTTGAGGCTGCAATGTTTGTCTCATGAATCCACGATGCGCCTAATCTGTCCGGCAGGGAGCGCTATTCAGTCGAATTTTAGGAAAATGTATTATTTAACGGTCTTAACGATCTCTGTGGTGGATTTAGAATTCTACTAAATGTTAATTATTATTATAAATAATAGTTAATGTAAATAATGCACCGTGGTATCTCACCCCAACCATATTCAGCACAAATGCTGGGCATTTATTATTTAAGTGATCAAACACGTAATAACATGTAGACCAGTGCATTACAAGTAAATTGATTAATTAAAATTCAATACCATAACAAAATAGACATTAACCTCGGGAAGCACCCCTTTAAAGACCCCTTGTGTGAGAACCTTTGTAGCACGTTGTTTATTGAGTAAAGTATGTCATGTTTTTGGAAGAAATGAAGGCCAGTTGCCATTTGCTTTGTCGCGAGAGTTTCTTGCAAAATAATACGGGATTGGTGACGTAAACAGGCTGTGAGAGAGCAGTTTTTGGGGTTTCCAAGCAACGCAGACGCTTTTTTTTTTTTTTTAAATGCACTGAATAATGGCGGAAACAAACAGGAGATCGACCTTGCAAAAGACAAACATTTTAAAAACCCAATATATAAATATATTCACCAGTAAACTTGATTTACGTTAACGCAGCTATTTCAGTTAAATAGTCGTTTTGATAATGTTCAAACAAATCAATAATACATTACTACCACTGTACTGTACAAACATTTCGTTGAAACATGGCACTTTGTGTGTAATTCTGCTTTATCTGGGAGCATTGATATTTCAAAAAAATATTCGTGTCTATTATTCTACTTTATGTTGAATCGGTTTTTAATATGTTGAAAACAATTTGGAATAATTATTTTCACTTCTGGATTAAATTAAGAAGTTTAGATGGGTCTGGGGACTGCTGCGAACAGCTTTCAGAATCATACTATTCCTATGTTTGTATTCAATTTCTATCTGTTTACATAGGCTGTATTAATTCATATTTGTACCAAGCCTGTTAACTTGTGTTTTTCAGTAATCTTCCCAAACAGCTACAGATAAAATAATCTTAATATTCAACATAATTGTTTCTGTTCCTCTTTCTCTTGAACACTAAACAAGACCAATGTATTTATTAATTTATACATGAATATACTGTATGTGTTACCTAGTAGTATGTAAATGTACACATGCTTTGCACATGTTTATGTAGTTCGTATGCTATCAGCTATAAAGGAGAAGGTATCCTATCTTTATATTTAGGGAACATTACATTTCATTTGTTAATTTTTTTCACCTTTTTTCTGTGCCCTTGGATAAAGAAACCTTTGTCTGCCAGGACTGAAAACTCTGTGTCTACCAGACCTCTTAGTCGACCTACACCAGCGCCAGTAAAGAAACCATCACAAGCAGATTTGCTGGCCAAGGAAGAAGAATACAAGTAGGAAATAACATTTTGAACCAGTTTCAGTTGTGAAACATGTAGTGTCGTTACAGTATCAACTTGTTAGTTTATTTTATCTCCATTTTATTAAGGAAATAACTTTGTTCATTTTTCAGACGTCTAAATGCAGAGCTGGAAGCAAGGACGTCTGAACTGGTTCATCAGGCTGAAGAAGTCATGGTAAGAAGCGAAGGCGTGAATGAGATGGGTTTGTTACTTCTTCAAATTTAAAGGATATTTACAGTGAAGATTGTAATACTATGCTAATACCTGTTTCTTTGTCCTACAGAGGGAACAAGAGGAAGTACTGTCAAGACCAATTTCTTCCCATCTTGATGTTGGCTTCGAAGGTGACGATGAGGATTTCAGGTAATGACTCTGATATCATTTTCCAAAGCACAATGATTATGATAAGACATTTTAAGTATGTTGGATTAAACCCGGGTCACATCCTGTTGAAAATAATAATTGATCTAGATATATATATATATATATATATATATATATATATATATATATATATATATATATATATATATATATATATATATATATATACACACATACATACATACATTTTATATATATAGTGTGTGTAATCCTTCAGCTGTGAGGACCACTCATTCTTGGGCAGACACTCGGTCAGTATAGGAAACAGATGTGTGTCAACTGCCTGCCTTTGAGGCTGTTTGTCTGGCTGATTTTGAAGGGCCAGGCTTTCAGATGCCAGGAAGGCCTGCATCATAGAGTTTAGACAGGGTGTGAGATTAAGTAGAATATATCTATATATATGTCCTGGGAAGAAAACTTGCTTCCTTCTGCTCTGACAATGTTCCCCAACTCTGACGATTGGTTTTTCCAGCAGGACAATGCTCCGTGCCACACAGCTAGGTCAATCAAGGTGTGGATGGAGGACCACCAGATCAAGACCCTGTCATGGCCAGCCCAATCTCCAGACCTGAACCCCATTGAAAACCTCTGGAATGTGATCAAGAGGAAGATGGATGGTCACAAGCCATCAAGCAAAGCCGAGCTGCTTGAATTTTTGTGCCAGGAGTGGCATAAAGTCACCCAACATCAATGTGAAAGACTGGTGGAGAGCATGCCAAGACGCATGAAAGCTGTACTTGAAAATCACAGTTATTCCACCAAATATTGATTTCTGAACTCTTCCACTCTTGAACTCTTGAACTCTTAAAACATTAGTATTGTGTTGTTTAAAAATGAATATGAACTTATTTTCTTTCCATTATTTGAGGTCTGACAACACTGCATTTTTTTGTTATTTTGACCAGTTGTCATTTTCTGCAAATAAATGCTCTAAATGACAATATTTTTATTTGGAATTTGGGAGAAATGTTGTCAGTAGTTTATAGAATAAAACAAAAATGTTCATTTTACTCAAACACATACCTATAAATAGTAAAACCAGAGAAACTGATAATTTTGCAGTGGTCTCTTAATTTTTCCAGAGCTATATATATATATATATATATATATATATATATATATATATATATATATATATATATATATATATATATATATATATATATTTTATATACTATATATTTATGTATTTATATATATATATGTATATATATATATATATATATATATATATATATATATATATATATATATATATATATATAATGTTTCAACATTTCAAATAGTTTCTTTTGATCTTTTGATACAATTTAGATAATCTGTTTATCTAAGGCAATGGTTTTTGTATAAGCTAATGGTTTTGTATAGGATGATTTACACGTATAATATTTCAGTAGTATTTTCATCTAAGCTTTGTCAAAGCCTGTCCTGAAATTTTAAATGTTTTTTTTAAATTGGTTTCATTCTGATGTACCAAGCATAAAGTCTACGAAACAACCCAGTGCAAAGGTATAGAATATTTACTGTTGAATGTACTTCTTAAGGTTAGTCTGCATGTCCAAGAGGGTGAAACATACCTGCTAGTGTGAAATCCCAGATAAAAACAGACATGTGAGCCCATAACACACACAGCACATATTAATAACAGTATTAACAGTACTGGCATAGTTGCAGATGGCTGAAGAGCAAGTCTATGAAAGCAGACCTTTGTTTTAAAGCAGAGCTCATTCAATTGCATTATTGTGAGTTTAACATAAACTAAATTAAGTGTATTGAATAAAGCCTTTCTAAATACATTAATATGCACAAATTCATTTTTAATATGTTTCTAATTAAAAATTGTACTACATTTCTATTTTTCACAGGTTATGGGTAAGCATGTTATGATATTTATCAGTGATTTAGTTATACGCGAGTTATATAAAAAAATACTATATATTATACTGTATATTCTTTTAGTATATGATTGTTTTAATATCAATATCTTAGTAAGAATTTTAGTCATCCAGATTATATGAAGGGCATGTGATGTTTGGAGAATCCTTGTTCCTTGTCCCTAACAATAATAGTACAGTATGACAAATCCTTTTTCCATGGTCAGGCGTTGAATAAGACTAGCTCAAAATCTACAGGTCAGAACAGAGCACCATCAGGAAACAGAATCAAGAAAGTATCAGAGTGAGGGTTTTTTTTTTTTTTTTCTGAAATCTGATCACAGTATAATATTACAAATATGTTGTTAAAACAAAACAAAACAAAACAAAAAAAAAAAAAAAAAAAAAAAAACAACACAGAGCAATAAATATGAATACAAATGTGACCCCGTAAGCAACAAAGAGGGCCATAACTGTTTCACCAGACTCCGAGACAAGGAGTCCTTATTAATGAAACCGCAGAGTGGTTTGAATATGGTCCTGTTGATAGGGAGAGGAATGCGGGGTATTTCCTGCTCTCCTACTTAGTTACGTGTCTCCTAAAGTTATCTTTTGTTGAAAATGTTAATATTTAAGATGTTGGCATTTCAGTATAACTGTACAATTCAAGTGATTGGCCTTTGTAAAGCAGACTAATTTGGTTTTGTACAAAAATATGTTATAAACTGAATTGGCTGTATAATTGATAGACTGAGAAGAAATACTGAACCCAATAAGATGTAAAGTGTAGTTCTGACTGTGCTGTTTGTAATTAATTTATGCAAATAATAAACTATTTTTATGTGGTTCTTTTTGTCTTAACATTTTAGGATTTCCCTCTGCATCTAATAATAAATTTTAAAAAAAGCATTTCTAAATTTTTTAAAAATCCCCAGATTTCTTACAGCGTCATACCAGTTGAGACAAGAGTCTTAATTTTGTACGGCTTACATTTAAATTTATTAGCTTTGATGCTAATAAACAATTTTTATTTTATTTGATTAGCAATGAGTTTAAAAAAAAAAAAGGTACATTTAGATTAACCAGTGTTACTAGATGGCGAATTCCATTTAAGGAACAGTTAACTCTCTTGAGAGCAAGAATGAATACATAATACAAAAAAATGATTTGGAAAAAAGAGGTACTGTATGTACTGTGATTCACCACTACACTGCTTTACCTCGTCCCACACAAAGTGAATGATTTATTTGTACAAAATCTGGAACAGCAGAAATACATACTGCTGATGATGTAGCAGTCCTTGAGGACTTTGCTGATTTCTCCCTGGCAAAGACCATTAACAAAAGTGAAGGACAACTAGAGGAAGATGCCATAGCTGATGATGCAGAGGATGATGTCATACCCAGTGTTGGTATTGAAATGGGCTCGGGTATGTATTTCTTTGGCATTATTGCAGTATTCCCTTCAATTCATCCATTCACAATGCAGAAAGCTTTATTATGGTTTGAGAGTTTGCTTTAAGTAATTCCTTAGGACATATGAGTATGTTCTTTATCAGAAAATTGATCATCTAGTTAGAAAAATGTATACAAAATTATGAAAAAAAAAAAAAAAAAAAAACGGCATAAATTCCAATTCGATTTCTCAAAGCAAAGCTGCGAGTCATGCAAGAAGAACTCAACAGGCTTACTCACGAGATTAACAAGAAGGTAAGACTGAACTTACAATTTAAAGCCGTCTAAACATTTATTGCTTCCCTTTCATTTGTCCTATTTTTTATTCATTGGTTAGATCTAATTTTAAAACCAAAGACATCCTCTTAAAGACATAATAACCAAAGTTTGAAGTCACAGTTGGCAGGACAATTTGGCTTTACCCTCCAAAGGGAAAATCAAGTGAATTTTAAAGAACTCTAACTGAGAAATCTTTACTTAGTTCAGTGAGCATACACAATGGAAGGGGTCTTTACTGCATAGCCTTAAAAAAGAAAAAAGTGATATATATATATATATATATATATATATATATATATATATATATATATATATATATATATATATATAATAATATTTTAGCTCAAAGAGCCAGCAGCCCAATGTTTTGATATTTTGTACATATCTTTCTCAAGAGAGCATGTGGGAATAAAAGTATTGGAGGTATTTATACATTTTTTTTTTTTAATGCATGACAACTACTTGCTATGGTTTATAGTCAAATCCATGATTTATTCTTACTTGTTGTAAAGTTGTTCTATATATTGTGACATAATTTTTACTTCTGTCTTTAAATCTGTATTAATTATAATTGACATTATTTTTTATAAACTATATTTATATTATAATGCAATGCTGGCTCTGAGGATCAGCCTTGATTTGGCCTCCCCAGAAGCATGCATAACATTTGAATGAATTTTGTTTATTTATTTATGTAAATGTTACGTATTTATTGAAGTTAATTAGTTCATTCTTTTCTGCTGAGTCCTGCTGGCATAATCATATTCAGTCCATTTATCCATTTACTTTCTTTTATTCTTCTATATGTCGCATTGTCTAATTTTAGCTGTTCTAATACTACAAACTTTACATCATTTATGTCATGTCCTTGACTGGTGAAGTGCTGTACTATTGGTTTGTTATTTTTTTTATTTTTAATTAATGAAAGGTGGTTTTGCATTCATTTTTAATTCTTTTTGAGTTGTTCCAGTCTCTCCAACATATTTTTCATCACATTTTTCACAAGTTATTCCATAAATAACTTTGCTATTCTAACAGTAGGTATTCGTTTTTAGTGGATATGTGTTGTTCTTATGTTTAATTATATTTTTACTTTTGTCCATGTATTTACACATTTTACATGTACTAGTGCATATATATATATATATATATATATATATATATATAATATATATATATATATATATATATATATATATATGTTATTTTGTTATTTATTTTTTATTATTTTTATTCTTTAGGGTGACGACAACAGCAGTTTAAGTAGAAAGGTCAAAGAGCTGGAAGAAGACCGGTCCAGGTTGCATCAAACAACAAATATTCAGCAAACCCAGACTGACAAATACAAAACTTTAGCATAGGACAGCAACAGAAAATGTGATGGATTACAGCAACAGCTCACTGCTTTGCAAAAGGTATACCATTTTAGAAAAGAGGTGTCCGTATGACTTCACAAATATTTTAGATGGAAATTGTTGAATCACTTTGTGTAAGTTTACTGTGAGATGAAAGGCTATAGGAGCACATTGTGAAAACACAAGAAAACCTCCCGAAAATTCCATTAGTTAAAGCAGTTTGGATGAAAAGGGTTACATAATGAGCACTTGTCAAAGTCCCCATTCTGTTTTTCTCATTCTGTGTGATTATCTGTGTTGCACACACCTCTCTCTCTCTCTGACTAGGGTGCTTTATACTAGGTCCCATCCCTGGTATTTGTATTCATGTTCTGAATGGTCATGTATCTTCTCATATGTCCTGTGTTTTAGGAAGCGCTTCATTCTAGAGAGCTTAGGCAACTATTAACAAGAGCTGAAATACAAACCCTTGAGAGAAGGGTGCCTGGCATGGCCTCGTTAATATGATTAGCTTGGCTCTGTAAACTGAACCCCGGCTGCAGCTGGTGATAACGCAGTACTTCTGCTTGTGACAGATATCTTTGGAATTCAGAGAAATCCCTGACTGATGTTGCCCTGGCCTTGACATAGGGTGGGGCAATGGATCTAACCAAAGGTTACACTTGAAGTATTACCCCTGGAGTGAGGGGGGTGGGGGTGCATACTGTTTTTGCAGATTTGTATTCCACATGTCGCTGGTTATTTAATTATGAAGCTATTCATCTTTGGTTACCATTTTTAACATTCCACAATGGCATTATATGGTACCTCTGTTTGCAGCATCTTTGGGATGGGCATGGACAATGTTAAAAGAATGTTTTACACCATGCAATGGAAATTAAGCATGTACCTTTGATTTAATAACTGTGTGCTATTTCCTATTATCAGTGCAGTTTAAGCAACACTGAATTAATACATGTTTTTTGATATTGAACAATAGAACATAATAATTAAAAGCAGATTTAAAAAAAAGAAAAGCTTGAGCTACTATTTCAAGTACTAGTAGGAAAATATACAGGTGTATTATTGAAGTTACATGAAACAGTGCATAATATTTTATTAAATTTAAACGAAGAAGTAAAACTATGCAATTTTGTGGCATCAAACATATGCCAACTTATTTTAGCTGTGTTCATCAGTCAAATTCATATTGTTTCAGCTTCACATCTTTTCCATGCAGGATCATTAACTTTAAAAAGCGTGGAAGAGTTGCTTTCATAAAATTGTTACCGCATGTTTAATCTTGATGGACTTTGTTTACAGGCCCTTTTAAAAAATGTACAGTGGGGTTTTAGATATGATGTGATATGCTTTTTACAGTTGTGTTTTTTGATATTCTTATCAATGCAGACATTACCAAACAAAAACATTTTATGATTGCACAATACTTTGATATGCAGTTATCATTAAGGAAGCAGCCTGATGAGTGTATATATGCTGTATCCAGGTTAGAGGAATGTTTTTAAAATGATTTGTTTTGGAGAGGGTATAAAGAGATTCACTTCATGAAGTACAGTACACAACAGTGGGTGAAATCTGTGTCGGTACAACATCCCCTTACAAAAAAAAAAAAAAAAAAAAAAAAAAAACTTGGTTTAAACCACAAACCAACCAATATTCCAGAATGCAGCTGTTCTCTTTTGAAAATAAATTATAAGTTTTCTTGCTTCCTGTTTTAGCCCTTACTTTTTTAAATTTTGTGTCTCAGTCAAAATGAAAGAAATGTTGTCTCTCTCATTTTCCAGTAATGTTACCTCTGTGATCTTGGTTCACAAGGATGAAGTCTTAAAACTTCATGAAGGTTGAAGGGACTGTCCAGTGACTCATGTAGCTACACAGTGAGTCTTGGCAGGTGGCAAGATGACGTCATTGTTTTTCCTCTGTCACAGCAAGGGGCAAGAGTACTTTAAGTCGCTCCACTTAAAAATGCAATGGAAACTAAGGTCGCCAATACCTAGATTATGAACAGTGGATGTTGGATTTGGTTTTATTATGTAGCCATCAATTAGTATTTTATTCGAGGTGTTTACTTGTGTACTGTGAACCACTTTAAGGACAGGAATGTGGCAAATGAATTCTCATGCCTGAAAAACTAATTTTCAGATCTTTTACTCCAGTCAGTAAATTATTCCTGTTTTTTATTCCAATTTCAGTAGAATTTCTTAAATGCTTTTGGTAGGTCCTCTTTTTTTTTTTTTTTTTTTTAATAATTAAGTGAAAGTACCAACTGAGTCAGTTCCTCAATGTACACACTTTTATAACGCTGCTGATGTAACCAGTTTTACAATTGTTTTCTATTCTGTTTTGTGCATCAGTAGGAACTGGAAGGACTGAAGAGAGTACAAAAGCAGACTGTGACCAATCACAGAGCCACTGAGGTCCGTCTGAACCGAGCATCAGAGGAGGCAGAAAGATACAAAATGGAGCTGAACAAAATGAAGCAAAGCAGCAAGTTATTTCAGATGTAAATATCACCTATTTTTATTCCTAGTCTGTTATCCTAAACTAGTTTAATTTCATACTGAAACAAAAAGCAGAAATGTATCATAATATACTGCAACAGAGTTATCTGATTGGTAAGAAAGGTTGTGATGGTATATTGAAGCAAGCAAATATGCTATTGTGAAAAGGCTGCTTTGACACATTTAGATATGGGTACAGACAAGTAACCAACCACTACTAGTGTAATCTTGATATTGTTTTTATGAACACACATAAAGGGTAGGGTTATGTTGGCTTCCTACTGTATATCCACAACAAAAGCCACTTGCTGAGGAGACACCCAGGCTTCAGTTGCTGGAGTGGTCCTTTAGGTCATAGTTGATGTACATTAGCAGAGATGTGTGGGTTTATCTTGCATAGCACGACACCTAGACAAAGAAGTCTTGTGTAGAACATGTATTACTAGATAAGTTACATATTTTAGTTAAATGTGGAAACACTGTTGATCTTGCATATGCCCAGTGCTGAAGGCCTTTCTTATTAAAATTCTATAATTGCAGTTTTTGAGCAGTTTCACTTTTTGTCACTGTATAAACAGCATAGGGCCGTTTCATGAAAATTAGTTGTAACACTGATCTGTCTGTATTAGACAAATGACAAGACCTGAATTGTTTGGTGATGGGGCTATCTAAATACACAAACATTGTCAGCTGGGTTGTATTGCACTATTTTTCAGAAGAGTTAACTTTTAAACATTGATGGTTGATGGTTTCCTTAGCTCTGTAAGTTGCTCTTATAAAATCCAGAGGTTATAAACCCGTTATACAATGTTACATTTTCAGTTTATGATCTTCTGTTAGTCACTCATCCAATATTGTATACTCTTATCAAGGCAATAATAGTTTATTCAGTTTTGTTTAAAGGATTCTACCAGTCTGGAGCATCAGAAAATAGAACAGCTAAAGGCAGAAAATAAGAAGCTGGAGAAACACAAAACAGAATTTATGACAGGATTTAAGAAACAACTTAAACGCTTAGACATTTTAAAAAGACAAAAGGTAAGGAAGGCTAATAAGGAGTTTCACAGTCAGTAAAATCCTGAAAGATTTGTTAGGTGGGTGTGTGCTAGTGCGTCAGCATACATTACTGACAGACATGTCTACTGTCCTCTAGAGGGGAGTGCAACAATGGCAAGGTATAAATGAAGAGGGTTCATTTTGCAGTGTTAAATAAGGTCGACTTGCCCACTCTTTTCTCATGGTAAACCCAGTTTTCAAATATGGGTTATCATGAAAATAATGCTTTCAGTACAATCTTACTGAAATAGCATTACAGACTACAAGGACAAAATCCCCAACCTTATTGTTTACTCTTGAGCATTGGGTAAATTTAATACTTCAGATAACTTTTTAGTGAGATTTTAATACAGGGTCTATTATATTGGGCACTATCCAGCTACCCCAAGGGTGGAGGTACAGTAAAGGTCTAAGAATGTGGTGTAAAATACATTTCACCTGTTTTTTGTTTTACAGATACACATTGAAGCTGCCAAGATGCTCTCTTTTACTGAAGAGGAATTTATGAAAGCCATGGAATGGGGAAAATCATAGTGTACAACATGACTACAGCTGGTTAAACAAGATCTGACCAAAAATAAACAAACCTTGACTTTTAAGTGGTGTACACTAGATTGCATTTTGTCCTGAAATAAACCACACATTGCAACTTGTATTTCAGAAATAATTGTGATGTGATTCCTGAAATTTTCAGTTGTCATTTTAAAACGAAAATGCAGCTTCTAAACTTTATATTTTGTATTGTAGAATATATCGTCTTTACATTCCATTACTAATCGGTTGTGCTCTTTTTATTTTGTGCTTTTGAATTATTAAAACATTATAGAAACCTCACAAAGGTTTTTTTTTTTCCTTATAGTAATTAAAACAATCCCAATCAAAAATGCACAGGGTGGACTCCTTTTTAAGTATTCCTTGGTGAGGAAAAAAAAAAAAAAAAAAAAAGAGCAACCAGGCAGGTTAGCAACAGCATGGGTATGGGCAGCCATTTCAGCCATGTCAATTGACCTGGCTGCTATGAAACAGCCAATCACAGAGCCTGCAAATCATTCACCATCAAGTGCTTGCAATTGCATTATGTGGGTATTGTGAACATACTTTCAAGTGCACATTGACCTGATTTAGAGCTTGGAGAGATACTGGCATTTCTTGTGCTTTCACGTTAAGCCTAAAGCTCCACTACATTGTTTTCCACCAGGCCTCATCCTGAGACAAGCACTAGGTATAGGATAATAGGGAAATTCACCCCAATGGACAATATATTCACTTCAGCTCCTCTGTATCCACTTGTGGAGTGTTAATATGGTAAGTTCAAAGTAATGAGCAGAGATATTTTAACTCAATTGGTCAATTGCAACAAACTAAAAGTAGCATACTAACTGGGGATGATCCTGTGATTAGGGTGGAGGAACGTACTAACAATTGCCTGCAGGATAAATTTCAATTGCAACAGATCAAACGTTTCAACATTGTCTGCAGATAGATTTGAAGAGGTTCTCAATGTGTAAGTTGTCTGCCCCCTAGAGGATTATAAAATTCTTTAGACTAAGCTGTAGTAATATGTTGCTGTCATGAAAAGAATCCCTCTATTTTCAAAACATTAAAACAAAACAAATACCCATTTTAAAATTAAAATAATTGTTAACCATAATTCTGGTCAGGTACTGAATATCTTTGCATTATAAAAATTGGATCGACACATCTCACTGTCTTCAGTGCTAAAAGGGTAACTTAATATCATCTTTTAAAATGTTTTACTTGTAAATGCAGTTATTAATTTTCACATGGAAGTGTATTATTATACAGTAATGATGCACAAATATAGAATGAAGAAAATGCCTAATATAATAGAGCTTTAAAATCTCCAGTAGAAGAATGCAGCACCCTTCTTTCTCTCCTGTCCCCACCCTATTTGCAGGTACTTTCTGCCACCCCCACTACACAAACTTGAAATGATCAGGTTAACCCTGAGGTCTGTACTTTGTTCCCTATATTTTTTCGTTGCAATTTGTACTAAGATAGTACAGAGCTGAAGAGGATTTGCAGATTGCACCATACCAGCTAGCACTCAACAGTACAGAATTGAGGACTACATTCTCAAGTTCATTGCAACTGACCAAATGGTAGTAAAGTCAGAATATCCCACATCATCATTTATCATTAGTAAGAACAAAATAAATGTGTATTACTTAAATGTTTTATTAATAACCTCACATAAAAAGGACACACAGTAAAGCTTTTTTTAAATTACTACTATATGAAAACAGATTTAATAAGGACAGTCAAGGTAAACATTCAATATAGTTAATAATGTTTAGCTAATTATATAAACAAAAGAAAAAAACAAGCTTTGTGAAATAACATTTTAATGTAAATCAAACTGAGAGAGAGATTATTGCACAAAACTGACATCTAGTGGCAAGCCTAAAACAATGCTTGTTACTCACAGACATTATTTGTAATCCCAACCATCATCTGAAAAATCTACTTTGCTCTTTTGGAAATTCGTTCGAAAGTCTTCATCAAAAAGGTTAAGGTCTTCATCACCTTTGAATATACCCTGAAAAATGAACATTTGAAAATGTAAACGCATCACTAGTCAGAAAGAAGTCTCAGTATTTCATTATCTAACCTGTACCTAGACATAATACATACAAACAATCACAATGCTTCACTGTACTTTGTGTTGCTGCAGCATGTCACACAATAGCTGTGAACCTGTATTTTAGTCTTCATTTACAAGATTAAAGGAAGGTTACTGTGGTCCAATACGCAAACGTTCCTTTGGTAGGTACCTACTGTATGTATGCATCAGCAAAATCAAAATTGAGCACCCAGAGGTGCTGTCGATATTTCTCTATAAAATATATATTCTCACACTGCCTCCATATATACCTGTAGATACTGATACTCTCCATAATTGAACAGAGGAATGATTTTGGTAAGTTTCTTCACACTTGAAAATTGAGCCGTTTTTGATCACTGGGGCCAATCTGTGACACAGACAACATGGGCACCCACTTTGTCACAAATCATCCCCACTAATCATAGCCTGACCCATAAGTGGTCCTCTAGATATGTATAAAAGCAGTGCATCATACATGCAGACAGATGTCCATCTCCAATATATCCCCATGGTCTCCCTAGCTAGGCACAGTTCTGCTTTGCTGAGGGTGCTTATTTTCTCACCTTAGGTAGATAACCAAGCAATTTAGTAGCATGCTGTTTGAGGAGTTTCTGCCTTTCTTCCTCAATGATTTGATGGCGGATGGCATCCCTTCTTCGTTCCATTTCTCTTTCTTCGAGTTCACGCTCCTGTAGAGCAAGAAGAAACCACTTATTAAGAACAAAAACATTAACTTTTAAAAAAAGTTTTAATAGTGCATCTGCTATAGTTGTCAAACAACACTATTGCACTTTATGTTGTAGACACACTTACATTTCAATTATATGAAATGTTTTCAGCCATACAGTAATATAATTATTCTAAAATACCAGGTCTAGTTAAAAAGATTCTACAGAAGACGATTACTCCTGCTTTAAAACACAAAGACCCCTTTCTACCTTGTCTGCCAGGAATTGCTGGCGTCGATCTTCAAGGAGTTTCTCCACAGCTCTGCGGTGTTCTAGTTGTTTCATTCGACGTTTTTGGGCATTCATCTGCTCAATGCAGTCATCCTCTGCAAACTTGGCCATCATCATCTCTCTAAATGCCTCCTCCTCTTCCTGCTCAACCTTCTGCCGCAATTGTTTGAAGGCTATTTGCTCATGGTAGGTCTGCTGCATCTCCAGGCGCTGACGGATTGTTTTCTCCATTTCTTGCTTTAAAAAAAAAAAAAAAAAGTTTACTCAGATGATATCAATTTGTTTAAATACAGATGTATAAATGTGTGCTGCATTAAAATATACAGAGGTTCACTTATAAAATAATTGTTATTTATTTTTTTCCTAGCAAAAGAATCTTCACTACCATTAGCCTTTTTGACTTTTCAATATGTAATCTGTAGTTTCTTATTCTTCTAACTAAACATCATCTGACAGGTCTATAGGGCTAATAAACCTTAATCACAAACAATTATGGTTGAAGATGCAGAAAGAAACAGCAATTCACCCTCAGACAGTGAGGTTTGTTGTGGGGTACTTACCATTTCCTTCTGTCTTTCAGCTTCTTCTTGTTCTTCCAGGTAAAGCTCTTCTCTGACCCGATCCATTTCATCACGCTGCAGCTGCTCTTTTGCCATGTTCTCTGCAAGCTGAGATTCAAGATATTTATCATCAGCTACTACTGCATGGAGTAGATACAGTTTTAGCAGGAGCATGGTATTTTTTATGATGTTGCTACTTTATTTTAGTATTCCTTTCATTTTAGAAAGAGGGTTAGAAAAACAAAACAAAAACAAAAAAACTAAAACAAAATAAGACTTCTAAAATAGTCTAAGTAGTAATTAAAATGTGTACCTTGCTTTGCAGGAATTGTTTTTTTTCTTCTCTCTCTCTGACTTTGGCCATTCTATCTTCTTCCCTACGTTGCTGAAAACTGGCAAACTCCCCGATTCGTCTATTCTCCTCTTCCATTCTTTCACGCTCCAGACGCCTCCATTCAGCCTCCTGTTTCTTGAATTCTTCTATATACCTCTGAGTGGCTGTCATCTTCTCTAGCTTTAGTTGTCTTTCCCTGCAGAGTAAAGAGAGTTAGGAGATGAAATTAGTAATTCCACATTTACAGTACATAATATGTGTACCTCCATTATTATTCATATTAGGATCATATGTGGGAGTTAAAATAACTTTAACAGCTAAAGACAATCAACTGAATGATTATAATAATCATCATCTCATAAGCAAAACATGTATAATAGCCACATAATATTCAAGGAAATATTAAACAAATATATGGCTATTAGTGTACTTTATATTAACTTATTGTTAAACAACCCTTCTTCACCCAAAGAACAAAACACACGGTGTAACTTACGTCTGATCTTCGTCATAAATTTTCCTAACAATTTCATCAATCATCAGCTTCTCTTTCAAAAACTCTTCATAAGCTTCTTGTTTTTTCCTCTCCTTCTCCTCAAGCTGCTGCTCCAGCTCTTGTTGATAGCGGACAGTCTCCTCATGGTGTCTCATCTCTTGCTTCTCCACCTCTTCTGAGGCTCTTTCATGCTCAAGCTTCATCTTGTGGGCAATTTCCGATTCTGATTTCTGAAAAATAAACAGGGCTTTCATGTAAACACCTTTGAGAGTTTTAAATCACAATTGTTATTTTTTGGAAGCGGTCTTCAAGCAGAACTAAATGTGGAACAGACCACCAATGGGTAGTATAATGTAGAAATTAGACCATTTCTTAACTGAATATTGCTGTAAAAATATTGATACAACTGTTTCGAATCTGATTATTTTCACATGTCCCAAATAGCCACTTACTAAATTAATTTGTAAACTAAACAGCTACAGTAAACATTTACACAACAGATTTTTAGTTGTTTTGTCTCAACATATATTCTGAGGCACTGTTTAAGATACTTCGTAAGCTACTTGTAATGTACCAGGTAGGTGCATGAAATGCAGAAATGTGTATAAACTTACCATTTTCTCATATCTCAAAACCTCTTTCTCAGCAATCTGCGCTGCTCGCTCTCTGTTCAGATAAGCAGATTTCAGTTTGCCTTCCAATTCACGCAGTTCTATGCTGTAAAGAAAACATTAAAATGTTTTAGATTCTTAAAAGCCAAATTGCTTCACTGCCACTTTTGCTAAAATATGTTGGATTCCTGTACTGAGTAGTTAGATTTGTAAATTAAAGATTTGTAAATCAATAGTTTGATTTGTAAATTAAATTAAATAACGTATTCTTATTTATTCCCCTATTAAGTATTTCTTTAAATACCTGTTCTCCCGCACTTGTTGTCTAATTTTTTCATCTTTCAGTTTTTCATAGCTTATCCTTGCCAATTCTTTGGCCATCCTCTCTTCTTGCTCAAGCTGCTTTTCTTTTAGTATTTGGTCTTGCTCAGCCTAATTAAAACGCTAATAGTACATAGACACTGTTTAGGTAAAACCTTTGCTCAATTGTGGCAATCCAACTATACCTACCTAACCAATTAAAACTGGGATGACCTATTTATAATAATAAAAGTATAGCAAGTATTATTAATAATAATAATAATAATAATAATAATAATAATAATAATAATAATAATAATAATAATAATAATACCTTATAAAGTGCTTCCTCTATTAGTGTCTCTCTCTGTTCCTCTTGGACCCTTCTAACGTATCGTTTCTTTTCAAGACGATCCTCACTCATCAGGTTGGCCTCGAACAATCTCTCTTTGGCAACGTGTTTAATCTGGTCCTCACGGAGCACCTCCTTTCGCCTTTCTTCCGTAATCAACTTCTTTTGCTGATTGAGGGTCAAGTTACGTCGTAGACTCATTGAAGCCTGAAAATGCAAGAAGTCGTGTAGACAATTCAAGCTAGTGTTGTTACATTCAATTCCAAAAACGATGAGAAGAGACCTCCCATGTCATTTCACAGTTAAAAGACAAGATGCACAAGGAAAGTGTCTCTCTGTGATGATGGTGTGGAGTGGTCTCGTGTAGTTTCTGAGCAAAAATAGTCCAAATGAGTATGCTTTATTTTAGGCACTTGGATGTATAAATAAATACATTTTGATATAAACAAACGCTGGGGGCTGACTGGCCCTTCAGAGAATAATTAGTAAACAAAGAATTCAAGTTTTAAGTAGACAGTCGGCTATGTGTCAATCACGGCTTATATTATATTAATATATTTGGGTTTGGATAGTCTGTATCACTGGCAGGCTGCCATGATCGATGATATACACAAAGTAAAACTAAACAAAAAAAAAAAGAAAACTAACATTCAGAATATTTGATTTTTTTTTTTTTTTTTTTTTTCTTTTTTTAGCACATTGGCATTGTTAATTAACATAATGCAACAACAATGTTGTAGCCCGTACACTTTCAATAACAAAAACGTCACGCTGTGTAGTACACAAAAACGACCGCCGACCATCATTATAACACTAAAGCTAAATTATTGTGTGTATTATTTTTTTTTTTTTAACTTACCATCACTGTTACACAGTAAAATAACCAATGTATCCAAACCCGTTACAATAAAAACACAATTTCAGATTGCTTCCCCCTCAGACTCCCGACAACTCCTAATGTACTCTATTTTTTTTCTATGATCGTTTATCAGTGTTGTCCGGGTAACCTGGCGCCTTTACATATCCTAATAAGCTCTCTTCTGGTTGGTTACGTACCCTGAACGCTCACGGTCACTTAGCAACAGTGTAAGTAACCCTTGGAGCCCATTATTGGGTGTCATTGTAAATATGAACCTCGAGACGAGTAGTATTTTCCATTAAAAATTGTTTTTAGCTCACTAATTATTTGTCATTGTCTAAATATTGTCAACACTGTTTGTTTTGACAAAGTTATTTGAACAATCACTTGTGTGCTAGGAAAGTTAACATGCAGGGCAAACACCTTTGCAATGCCATAATAGAGCGAGTTACCCTGAAGAAAGTTGTCAGGTTCAGTAGTACATTGGTACTGCTATACTACTGTTTTACTGCCATGTGTAATAATACATGTCATAGGTCATATCAAAATACCTCTGTGATGCTGTTCTAGCAATGTCTCATGCCATTGCCCCCCAGTACAGAGTTAATATGGAATCCTATGGCAAGGGCATGCATCTTGTCCATCATACAAAATACAATGTACATGCTATTTATTACAGTATGCTGCTTGTCTTAGCATTGAACCATTGTGCTGATATTGAAAGTTACTTGTGTTTACATTGGAAGTGACAAAATAACGTCACCCTCGGGTATATTGGATTTGACAGCTTGCCTACTGCACTGTGGGACAAAACCTGGCTATGCACCAAGACCTAGATATGCAGCACTGTGTCACTCAGATTTACATATGATGAGACAAAAGCCCATTGCACTGTGACACAGACTGGCCAGGCACCAGGATCTAACTGTACAAGACTGGGCCATCTTCAGTGATGTTAGTTTAATGCCTTACTGATTTTATTTCCAAACTTTTAAATCAATTTAAGTTTTTTTTTTTTTTTTTACATTTATTCAATTAGCCAAAGAGATGTTTGGCAGGCTGGTGGGGATAAAAGTGAAAAGCTGTAGCTCTAGCTTTATTTTATCACTGTAAGTTGATGCAGAATGTAAGGAATTACATGAAGTGAATATATCAGAAATAAAATAAGTTGACTATGACTTCAGCCTAAGAAAGAAAACTTAGCTGCCATCAAGAGCTGACCCTGGAGGGTAAATCAGTCAACTTCCTTAAATCCCCCCTCCCCTCCCCTCCTCTCCTCCCCCCTCTCTGAGGTCAGCAGGTGCTTCTATTGCTTATCTAGACAGGGGATCTTAGTGCATTGCTCTGAGCTGCTGCTTGAAATCCGATTAGGTGACACTGATAAAGGCAAAATATTAACTGCACTGTTTTCACAACTTTAATGGCCGATATAAAATAACCTATTACATTAAAGATGAGTTAACTTTATCAATTAGTCAAATGTGCCTAATTTGATGCAGCTGGGTGGCACCTGCAGAACACTTTAAAATGAGGCTGGAAGATTCATACTGTCTTTTAAATATTGATAATACCATTTTTCATTTCGGTGACATGCAGCCCCATTGGGAATAATTATGCTAATAAGCCTTAATGATTTTTGCAAATAAATGATCAAACAAAGTTGCTTCTTTTGATTTATATTAATGAAGGCCTTAAGGAGAGGATTTTGCAAGGGGTGTTGACTGCCACAGTCTCAAATTTATTCTTAGTTATAGCATGTATCGCATATATATTATATATATATATAATATATTATATAGATATATAATATATATATATATAGATATATATTTATATATAATGAATATATATAATATATATATATATATATATATATATATATATATATATATATATATATATATATATATATATATATATGAAATATTAAGTATTCTTCAATAATTTGCTCATGGCATTCTCCCTTGTGCTTTTTTGTCATGTTATCATTATAATGCATCAAAATCTGCATATCAGAGCTTTACTCATACAGCTCTGTTGTTACTAATTATTATTGTAAAATCTCTTGTTGCCTGTGCATTATAGTGTGTTTTGCAATGCAACCATTAAAATGAATTACAATTATTCCCAGACATTAAATAAGCCAACTGTTTGTGATTAAAATCTTATATGTCTATTTTTTAAACTTCAGTGAAACTTAAGAGGAATTGATAGCCATGTGTAATGGACAGTGTTGTCTGGTGCTCTGGTCTTATGGATTATGGAAGTCCAAAGCTAAGTGACCACACATGATATGGCGTAGTCTTACTACAAAAGGTTAGCTCACTGTATGGAGCATTTTGAGCAAACAGTTTTTCCTCTGTTGAGTCACACAGTTTTGATTTCTGTACTTTTTAATAACTGCTCACTGCCTTAAACACCAAGGTGTTTATAACATATTTCAAGTTTTCTTTCCCAGCATTAACTGCAGGAGGGAGTTTGGATAAACACCCCAGTTCCAATGATGTGAAATCAGGTATATCAGCATTGACAACAGCGAGAGACACATTACTAGCAGTGAAAGGTGCCATATGCAATTGTTAGTGACTGGATGGTCAAAATGACCTGCCAACCTCTTTCATCCTCCCCTTGTTTCAGGATACGCCTCAGCTACTTTGTAATTTTTTGGAACATTTCCAACTGGCACCTACCTATTATTAAAATGTTCTCTTTAACTCTATTGTCATGATAACTTCCTCTATTTTTGTTAACCGCCAAATTTAAGTATATATGTAACGTATCCAATTACATAAACACAGTTTGTGTTCTGATTTTTTTCAGAGAAAAAAATTTATTTGGTACTTAATTGTTTAAAACCACTGTTCTCCTTCTAAATAAAGTCCCAAGCATAGTAGTCACAGCACTTCAATGAAGTCAGGGGAGCTAGGTGTCAGTTGGTTCTCAATGTTGCTTTAATCACTGCAGTTTCCGTATGCATGCTGGGTAGTCTTTCTCATTACAGTAAAGTCCGATCATACAGAAGCAAACACTAATCTAATTGTGTCAACATGGGTAAATAATTAATTATATAAAACATAAAGTCCTGGCAGTCTTAAATGTGCTTGTCTCACTTAATGTTGCCACTGAACACACAGTCATCCACTATCAGCCAGAACAATATACGCTATTTAAAACTACAATATCTACTGAACTACTGAATCTCTAATTAATTATAATTATTTTTAATTTAATGTTATTGTTTTTTGTTTTGTTTTTCCCCGGGAAAAATACCTTTAAAGTATAACATTCCTTAAAACTTCACAGTCATGAAAGCATGACCCGGAATGTTCTTCACTTACAGGATTACCTCCTTAACTGGGATATTAGGGAGTATTATGACTGAAAAAAAGGTGGATGATTAAAGAAGAGAGTGTTTCAGCTTCCCCTGCCTGTCACAGTGGATCAAACTTCTGCTGTCTCACACTTTATCTGGGTGTCAGCAAGCTGTTCATTAGTACAGCTACGCAATTGGTCAGCTGTGAAAATGTAAATAAGTTTACCTAGACTGGAGGTCTGTCCATGTCAACAAGCAGTCAGTGGGTTGTTATCTAAACGATAACTCAACCTCCCACTGTATTATTTTTTACTATACCTGTTCACATATTGTAATGAACCTTTTTTAATTAATTCTACTGAGACGTCTTTGAGGAAAACTGTCCACTTTTTTCTATTTAGTTGTTGAGCCCTCTTTCCGAGTTTGAACTCTCCTAACAGACTATTTATCAGGATGACAGATGTTCTCAGGAGAGTGCCGACAGCAGGCCAGGCCCAAGCTGAATGACAGCCTGCCCAGTGGAGATTGATTTTAATGAAGCTCAGAATAAACAGGAAGATTAAGAAATGGTGTAGAGCAGTGACAAGTTTTCTCTTCACCTTTCTCTAGGAAATTGGAGGCTGGCTGTGCAGCTGATGCCTGTCTTGTGGTTATAAATGCATCTGCTTTCTCATCTGTTTTATATCTGGAGGGTCTTCAGAACAAAAAAATAACAAGGATATGTTTTTCTATCTGCCATACCTGTGGTATCGCTAGCTTCCCTTATTTAAAGTACATGCACAGATGTGTTGTGAAACTGGTCAGCAATACTTTATTTCTTCCGATTAGTGGGAAAAAAAAAACTGATGCCCTTAAAGAGTGAAATTCAGAAATGTTTGCCGAGTTCTGATAAAGTCGATCTACGTTTCCTGTATTTATCATTCACCTTATCAAGTGACAGCTATCAAGGGTCACCCCAGAAGCAGAGTGGCCTCTCAAGGATTTATTTTTATTGTAAATGATGGATGAAAAACTCTTCCAATGTTCAGATAAAAGGAACCAATTTAGTCTCCTCAGGGTATCTCTGCAAGGATCTGACTCTTGCTCTTGTGACGTGATTGCAAACCATTGACAATCAGTGAGGAAGTATGTCCCACAGAGCATCATTAGCCTCGTTGGCTTAGTTTCCAAAGCTTGTGCAAACTTATTTCAGGAAAGTCAGCCTGTCACGTACCTGTCCTGCAGTGATCATCAGGTGCCCTCCTATCAGCAATATTAGTCTGGGAGAGATTCTTTTGCAGTTTCTCGGAGGGTGGCTGATTGTTCAATGATGTATACATGCAAGGATGCTAAGATTTAGCCCAAGGGCTCAGTCATTTGCAATGACCGCTGCTGTCTTGATTACTCAGGTGTAAACCTTGCTTTGCTTGTTTTTTTCTTTTTTTTCTTTATTGGGTCATTTTATTTGGTGACTACTTTAATATTACTAGCAAGTGCCAAGCACATGTCTTCCCACAACATTCAACATGTGCACCTTAATCCTGACCTGCACTTTTGGGGTTCAGTCTTGGACATTTACCATACAAACCTGGACTCCTGTGCTTAACTGTGCTGTATTAAACTATGTGGTGGTGTCAAAATGCATTTTTACACAACTAGACCACTTAGACTTGAACCTTGACCTCCAGGTGTGAAAAGCATATTATCACCCCAATATTGCACAAGAGTAGTTTTCTGTACCATATGTACCTACCAGACTGTAATTGTTTGCAATATTCATTATTCACATCGTGTGTGGTTTTCTTAACACACGATGCACTAATTTAGTTAATTACTGCTTCACAGCTCACAGCAGAGATGAATTACATTAAAGCTCAATGCCATTAAATTGGATGGACTGTGAAACATATGATCAGGTTTTCCCTGAACCTATACGAAGCTCGGCTATTTCCATGAAAAAAAAAACATTAGGAAATGGCAGGAAGATGCTGTTTGTTTCTTTTTTTTATGGCGCGAACACGTAAAGCTGGCAATAAAAAATGAAAAGTGAGAAATACAAATTACATTTAAATGAGCTCTGGGAACGGTACAGAAAGCAGATGAATCACATTACAGGTGTCTCAGATGAAGACAATGCAGAACTGAAGCTCCACTTTGAGAATTTCACCAGCTGTCAACATTCAAACGTCCAACTGGGAGCGAGCGAGACACAATCCTTTGACAAATCTCACAGGTTACCAGTCTGAGGCCCGCGATTCCACTTGGAATTGAAATTAATGGAGCGAGGCTTAAATTTGTCTAATATTGTTTCAAAGCTAATTTTTTTGTCTGATGATTGCTTGTCTGAATGCATTTGCTTGTGCTTCCTTTCATACGTTAATACAATCTAAGGAAATCTCTTTAGAGATAAAATACAAGGCCCTGCCTTTTATCTTTGCAGGCAGCTGCTGCAGATAAAACGTTTAGTCTGTTTAGCTTCTGTCCCCAGAGAAAAACTTAACGGTGACGATGGAACGGGACACCGTGATGCTATAAGAGCTTTACGTAATTGATGCTTTTCATGATATGTAATTAATTAATGGGAACAGCCATTCGTTTTGAAATCCTTTTCATGTCTTTGATTCATAAGCAACATTATATACCTCAATACCAAAACTGTACTGTGGTCCCCCATGCTTTTATAAGGATTATTTTGTTTTAGTTTTTCTTAATTCTAGGTGAGATATCTTTATAAATGTCAAATGTGCCCTAGGTGTTTTTGGAGTCATGACTGTCTGAAAGAGTTTCGCTCCCAAGACAAGGGATTGATTTCTCATTAAACAGTTTGGCATTGGGAGTGCTTGAGTGATCAGAGGACATTCTTGATGTGTATTGTTGAGGGAGGGTTAGGTGAGTGGTGATCTGTTGCCAGCCAAGTGAAAACAAATTTCACTGGTGGACTTTGTTTTAGATGCTTTAATAGTAAGAGCAAATAGGGACTTAGATAGAGCAGGGACTACATCATTTAAAATACATTTAAAAAATGAATACAAATCTGAGACGACAGAAACCCATAACCATAAAACACCCAATACTGCAAAATTTAGAAGTACATCAAATAACTCAGTTCAGATGAAAAAATGTTTTACTTGAAGTCATTGAACAAAAAACAGTTGAAACGTTTGTTGTTGGATTTATTCAGTTTCTTTAGTATTTCTTAGATGAATGAGAGGAATGATAAAATTATGTTAATTAAAAACCTTGAGCATGTTTTCCCTGATATATTTGGCTATTTTTAGAGGTGCTGGATGTTCTCAAGCTCCTATGTGATCCCTTCACCCAGGATGATTGCATGTGCTGTGTTCAAGTGAGACACCACCACTAGCACTTGTCAAAAGAATTAAATCCCTTTCAAGCTTGTTTACAGCTCAGCTCTTGTCATACTCCTCCCTTGAGCTGGGTGGATTTTTTTTCCTCCTTCCTGCTCTGCATAAGATTTAATTAATTTTTTTGTTTATGTCTGTACTCACACTTGCAGGTGCAGAAGAGGAGAATCAAACACACAAACACACTGTGGCCAGCTGTCTAGAGGTTGAACTGAAGCTAACAGAAGCACACTGAAGCCATTTTAAATGTCTACACTAATCTAACCTCGCTACAAGCAACAAGGTATTCAGTCTATTCAGTTGAATGCTACATTCCTATTATGTTATATTCTTCTTTTTTTTTTTAAATCTACATCTGTCTATCTGGCTTTGAGAATTCTAACTGCCTTGCACTAAATTGACTTGCTCTCTCAATTCAAACCATGTGACAATGTGACCTTTGCACTCTGCCAGCCCCACCTACATACCCAGAATGAGTAAGCAGGTGGTATCACTGGTGCTGAAAAGCCCTTTGTCACATGAGTTGAATAAAAGGAGGGAGTCAGTCTATCAGGTAGTTAGACTTTTCAGGCAAGCTGCCAGAAAGTTAAACAAAGAGAAAAATATTTGGTCAACAGAACCCATAATCACGCTGCAAACATTATAAAAAGGCAAGGGACATGTTAAACATTTTTATTGAAGCTACCTAGTCTTTAAAATCATGTTTGGATTCCTGCAGTCAGACGCTTTCCTCAGTCTACTGCATGCCTGGTACATCATCTGCTGCCATATTATTTTCCTTTGCCCAATTCCTTTGTCTCTTTTGACTTCTTGATACATGTGATCGATAAAATAGCTTTTCTTTTGTAATGAGCACATACATTGTTTCACAGTGACAAGAACATCTGAACCCAGGGAAAAAAACCTCAAAAAAAACCCCAAAAAGATTAAAGAAGACCAGGAGAATGTATGCAGTGTATAAGAGAATTTTAATGTCTAAATCACCAATGTTTGTCTCCTGGCAGATTCGATTCAGATCTGGTGAATCAGCTTTACTGAAGCTTTCTGGTGAGGCTGTGTCAGTAATGCTCCCAATCCTTGTCGAAAAAACATCTCCAGTGAAGAAAGAACTAAACAAACAAGATTGATGTGGACTTTTTGGACCAATTAAATATGTGTGGCCATAACCAGAACATTTGTAAAATGTAAAAAGGTTATATTATATTATTACCTAAGTACCTCGGCAATTTTGCTATTGTGTGTTGCTGGTCTATTTTATTCTACAATTACAGAAGCATTTTACTTAATTTAGCTAGATACTTTTAAAATGTAACTGTGGCCCCCAGATTATAATACATTCAGGTTTGAAGTCTCATCATATGCTGCTGTCCAAACGTACACCTGGCTGCCTCAATGCAATAGCATCACCTAGCCCCTAATCCACAGTACTGGAATCAAAAGGCTGTGATAATGTATTGTTATCAATGTTATTACTACTAGGTTCCCATTAAAAGTGGAACTAAAATTACATGGAAAATGCAATTTGGAATATTCTGATTAGTGTTTTAGCATTGAAATGAATTTCAATGAACAGACCAGGAGACAAAATCCTCTGTCCTACAAGGTGTACTCATCTGTGGACTCTTGAGAAGCAATGTTAAAGAGATTAAGTGTTTTCCAGTAGGGGGCTCCCCAACACAAGATGGCACACTTAACCTCTTCATTTATTACTACTGAGAATTGCTGCTGGCCTGGTAGACTGTCAGTGGACCCAGGGCTCATTGGCATTCATTGTGTTGGTCTTCTGAATTCTGAATTCCAAAAGTGAATTCAGTCATGACAATTAAATGAGTAAAATAAAAAATGTTTCTGGCAGTATGGATACTGTATTATTTGAGTATTTTATTAAGTATAGCCTCCCCTTGATTCACCAGACCAGTTTTAAATAACATGCTTATTTTGTTCACCTAAAAAAGCATATTTCAATGCTTAATATATTACACATCAGTTTAACTTTTACATAATAAAACATGGGTGTTTTTTGGTCAGTAAGCTTGTAGCTTTAAATATTTTACCAACAATAACACAGTAAGACCAGACAACTTATCATGTATACATTTTGGCATGGAGTACTGTGTTAATGCTATTACTACTGTAGCCGCATATGTTTATGTGTAGAAATAGTTTTGTGCAAGTTGTTTGCGTTCTTTTGATTATGAAACTGTCATTAGTTTAACTGCTAGTTTGCTTAAGTACACACACATTTATATATATATATATATATATATATATATATTATATATATATATATATATATATATATATATATATATATATATATACACATACACATATATACATACACACACACACACACACAGTACTGTGCAAAAGTTTTAGGCAGGTGTGAAAAAATGCTGTAAAGTAAGAATGCTTTCAAAAATAGACATGTTAATAGTTTATATTTATCAAATTAACAAAATGCAAAGTGAGTGAACAGAAGAAAAATCTACATCAAATCAATATTTGGTGTGACCACCCTTTGCCTTCAAAACAGCATCAATTCTTCTAGGTACACTTGCACACAGTTTTTGAAGGAACTCAGCAGGTAGGTTGGCCCAAACATCTTGGAGAACTAACCACAGTTGTTCTGTGGATTTAGGCAGCCTCAGTTGCTTCTCTCTCTTCATGTAATCCCAGACAGACTCGATGATGTTGAGATCAGGGCTCTGTGGGGGCCATACCATCACTTCCAGGACTCCTTCTTGTTCTTTCCACTGAAGATAGTTCTTAATGACTTTCGCTGTATGTTTGGGGTCGTTGTCATGCTGCAGAATAAATTTGGGGCCAATCAGATGCCTCCCTGATGGTATTGCATGATGGATAAGTATCTGCCTGTACTTCTCACCATTAATTCTGACCAAATCCCCAACTCCATTTTCAGAAATGCAGCCCCAATCTTGCAAGGAACCTCCACCATGCTTCACTGTTGCCTGCAGACACTCATTCGTGTATCGCTCTCCAACCCTTCGGCAAACAAACTGCCTTCTGCTACAGCCAAATATTTCAAATTTTGACTCAGTCCAGAGCACCTGCTGCTATTTTCCGGTGTTTTTGTGCATAGTTGAGTCGCCTGGCCTTGTTTCCACGTCGGAGGTATGGATTTTTGGACGCAAGTCTTCCATGAAGGCCACTTCTGACCAGACTTCTCCGGCCAGTAGATTGGTGTACCAGGGTCCCACTGTTTTCTGCCAATTCTGAGCTGATGGCATTGCTGGACATCTTCCAATTGCGAAGGGAAGTAAGCATGATGTGTCTTTCATCTGCTGCAGTAAGTTTCCTTGGCCGACCACTGCGTCTACAGTCCTCAACGTTGCCCGTTTCTTTGTGCTTCTTCAAAAGAGCTTGGACAGCACATCTGGAAACCCCTGTCTGCCTTGAAATTTCTGCCTGGGAGAGACCTTGCTGATGCAGTGTAACTACCTTGTGTCTTGTTGCTGTGCTCAGTCTTGCCATGGTGTATGACTTTTGACAGTAAACTGTCTTCAGCAACCTCACCTTGTTAGCTGAGTTTGGTTGTTCCTTACCCAGTTTTATTCCTCCTACACAGCTGTTTCTGTTTCAGTTAATGATTGTGTTTCAACCTACATATTGAATTGATGATCATTAGCACCTGTTTGGTATAATTGTTTAATCATACACCTGACTATATGCCTACAAAATCCCTGACTTTGTGCAAGTGTACCTAGAAGAACTGATGCTGTTTTGAAGGCAAAGGGTGGTCACACCAAATATTGATTTGATTTAGATTTTTCTTCTGTTCACTCACTTTGCATTTAGTTAATTGATAAATATAATCTATTAACATGTCTATTTTTGAAAGCATTCTTACTTTACAACATTTTTTCACACCTGCCTAAAACTTTTGCACAGTACTGTGTGTGTATGTGTATGTGTGATATAGATATATATATATATATATATATATATATATATAATATATATATATATATACATATATAGACATACATATATATGTATCTATGTATATATGCATATATATGTAACACATCACATACATACATACATACACACACATACATACACACACACACACACACACACACACATATATATATATATATATATATATATATATATATATATATATATATATATATACATATATATATACATATATATATATACACACCCACACCACATTATACATAAAAAACTGTTAATTAACAGTCATGTCTTAATTACGCATTCTGTCCTTCGCTCATTCAAATGCTAAAGCCTAATCGTCTTTCTGAAGCACAATTATCAAGAGGGTTATTGCAATTAGAAATCTTATTTGCTGATTCTGAATAGTGAATAGCATGGCATTATGCTTGGTAACCCACATCACTGATTACAAAGCTCCAGAATGCTTTACCTTTAAAATGTGTTCAGATCCCCTGGGTCAACTGTTTTATTTTCTTCTATTCCCTTTGTGGATTGTGCTTGGTTTGAGCCTCAGACTTCCAGATTCAGTCATTTAATGAGTTTCCTTAAGCTGCAGGTTACAGAAATGCCTGGCACTGATAAACATCTCCCCAGACAGGCTGTGCCTCTCATAAATCTGCATGCATGTGTCAAATCAAGAAACACAAGAGGTAGCGCTGCACTAAAAGCAATTATGTTCCAAAGCATGCAAGAATGATCTGACATAATATGCCGACATCCATGCTTCGTTCACGTATCAGTAATAACAGATACATGGAGGATTCCAGCACTTGGGTTGTTTAAAATTGCATTTGATATTTATGATTATACAGCCTACACTAGCGGCAACACCTGTATTACATCAATAAGCATTCTATTCTGGATACCCCTTTGCACCTGTCTGCAACATACATGATCAGCTTTCCAAAAACTAGAATACAATTTCCTTTAGTATAAAGCTGTTCTATGGTTTGCCCTTCAATTTGCTAGAATTCATGGCATCTAAAGGCTGTGGCTAGAAAAACAGTTTAGAGCACTTCAAAGATTACTATTACTGTCAGATAATCACTACCAGTTAACGTGGGTTTGCCATGATAACGATCTCTTAGATAATTTCAAAGCTCCAGTACTTATTTATAAAAGCTAGACATCTGAAAAATACATTTTTAAAAAAATACAATGCTTTAATTTATATGCGTTTCCCCTTTCTAACACCTGAGGGAGCTCTTTCATGAAAAATCACCCCCAAGTTTGTACTGTGATATACTGTACCCAAGCCTCTAAAGATAAAGCACAGTTACTCCATCTAATTAAAGCTGGCATCGGTAGCAAAATAAATAATGCTACGCTATTGGCTTGTTTGTAACGTAAATGCATTACAAAACCTACTAATTTCACCCAAGCTTTATATTGGACTGTTATAGTCGTGTGGTAACAGCAGCAAACAAACAGCTAATTCTTTAATTGAGAATGGAATTAAAGCAGGCTACAGCGAAAAGTAAATGTATTTAAATTATTTAAATCATTGAGCCGCTACAAAAATACCTCTCTGAATAGTAAATAAACCGTGACAAAAAACAGAACATGGGGTATAATCTGATGAATTAGTTTTCTAGATTCTGAAATTAGATGGGTCTGCTCAAAGATGAAACATTTTAAAGTGTTTTTTTTTTTTTTTTTTTTTTAGACCTTTCACTCTGGCAAAGTATCTGTACATCAATCAGTTCAGCATGAGAACACAGATAAGCAATGAACTTCCTTTATTAAAGGATGTGTCTGAATTTGTTTAATGTGCCATAGCCTTGTTCTGTTTTGTTAGTGCTGTTCATCAGTACTTACTAAAGCTTCTTTCTTTCAAGGCATATTTTTAGAGTATTTAGAATAAGGTCAGTAGGCAATATCCCAAGCCAATAATAGAAAAAAATTACAGGTGTTAAGACTATGAAATTAATTTACCATCCATGCATAGGTGTTCTAAACATGGTGTCAAAATCCACTTTTTTAGATCTTGTTTGCACAAAGAATATGATCATCCTCTTAAAAGACCTTGGCACAACTGAAGGGGGACCAGTAAAAACATTAACAAGCTTAAAAAAGGTATGATTTTAAAACATGTGTTTCATCTAAATTATACAGGGAGATATAGCTGTACTCTGGTAGTAACATTATAGTGTTAATTAAATCATGTCCATATGCTAAATAGGATATAAAAAAGAAACTGCCATGGTAATTACATTTTAACACCATTGAATATTTTGACAAAATCTTATCATTTGCCACAATCAACCAGGTTCTGTTTCACTTTGGGGCAAGTGAACTCACATCACATCTTGGTCCCTTTGGCATGAAACAATAGCTTCTACGAGAAACAAAACATTTTACTAGGGCTGTCCTGAAGAAATGATTATCGGTGCCAGAAGGGGGAAAAAAAAAGTGCCCACCTGTCTACATACAGGTTTGTTTTAGTAGCATTTCCAATTTCTATTGTACTGTGTAAGGTCTAGGGCAGGGGTACTCAACTCTGGCTCTCAAGATCCAGTCCAGCACGTTTTTACTCCAAGCAGGTTCTGATGTAGTTAACTGAAGCTACCAAGAGCCAATTAACTAAATGTAGGACTTGCTTGGAATAAAGACCAGGACTGGAATGGATCTCCTGGGCCATTACTGAGTACCACTGGTCTAGGGTAAAAAAAAAAAAAAAAAAAAAAAAAAAAAAGACTCTTCGGTAATAAATCAACTTATCTAATTAAAGGGACTTCTAAGAACAAGGATCAGCAAGAAGGAACTCTGCTGTGTTCTCATTTGTTTTCTCTAAAAGTTTTATTATTTACAGCACAATAAAAGCAACCATGCCTTGATTTCATTGACTGAACATTCTTAAAGAGCAAAACATATCAGACAAATACCAAGCACATAAAAAATGGGTTACTTTTAAATTGGAACAGTTTAACAAATTTAAATGAGAACAAGCTACTGACTGTAAATCATCATCTACATTCCTAAAATCTACAGGCAGCTGTGTAGCAAAAACACCACGGATATGAAGAGTCTTCCTCCTCACTTCCAGTGCATGGCAGAACTCTTCTAGTTTAAACTTTGCTACATGCCTAATAAGCCACTTACAGTAACATAGTTTGCTAAAAGTAGCTGCCATACGGCAAAACATGCCAATTAAAAGAATCTCCTTCAGCGTGTTATAAGTTATGCAGAACTGTACTTTGGTTTTACCTTACAGCCCATTCTAACAGGTCCAGCGCAATTTGATTTCTGAAACCCTACAAACTTAGGAGCATTTAGCAAAGATTCTGAATGTGTAACTAGCTCTTGAGTTTTTGCATGATGGCATTATGGTCCCACTTTCATTGAAAGTTCACTTAGTAAAGTTTAAGGGCCTGGCAGCAGTACACCCACATACAGGTGCATGTTAAAAACGTAAATATGAATGTCATAGAACTTAAAATTATGTGTTCACATGCTTTTTTTATATTATATAAAGTGTGGAATAATTTAACAGCTTTTCCGACATTTACAAAATATAAAAAAATGTAAAAGGTGTAATAATGCAAATGAAAAAAAAAACATTTTAACTTTCTGATTTTTCTTCTGCTACATAATTTTGTTTATCCTTTGATTTGTCAAGATGCTTACAAGTCTTGCTGACATCGTCCCCATTTTCACAAACAGGTGCTGCTTTCTTTTTTGAGGACGCACCTCCCTTCTGGAGGATCTCGGTGGCCTCGTGCTCAAGTACCTCGGAGGGGGTCAGAGGCTCCAGCTGAATGCTGCCTTGCTCACTTACATCAGAACTAACGGATTCCAGTTCATCCAGCTTCCTAAAAAACTGTTCAACAGAAACATTGTCTTCACGTTCCTCTTTCAGGTCCACCATCTCAGCATCGTTGGCTGAAGGGCTTTCAGGGGGCTCTCTTGTCTCCTTGGTTTTCTCAGTGTTTATAGGGCTTTTGCAAAGTGTTGGTTTCTCACACGGCTGACTTTTGTCATTTTCCTCTATATGCCCATTGTTGTCATCGGAAACCGTTTTTTCTGTTTTGCTGTCCATGGGGGTTTCTGACTTTACATCGCTTCCTTGTGGAGCTTCACGGAGGTCACCCTCCTTTTCCAAAGTCACTTCTGAATAGCTGCTATCAGTCCCTTCTGGCACAGCTTCTTGGCTTTCTGCAGCTTTGTCTCTTTTAGCTTCCTCCAAAGAATGATTACTGATAAGAAAAAAAATAGGGTAAATGGTATAAAAGATGACAATTATGCAAATGTAATTCCAAACAGCTAATTCTGACACTAATTCCAAAATTACCTTTCCATAAATGGGGAGCTTTCTTCATCAGGTATGTTTGGGGATGCATCCTTCTGCAAGGTAGATGTATGCATTATTTATAATTATTAAAAAACAAAAACAATATCCAATCATATTCTTCGCTTTTCCAAACCTGGTGTATAGCTGTGGAACTGCACTGTTGCTCTAGGGGGAGGAGTCTTAAATGTATACTTCTGTAAGACCACTTTAAAAAAAACTAAAATTGTGAGCAAAAAACATAAAAACAAAGAAATTACCTGAGAATTGCCTTTTTGTGATGTTTCATAGGCATTATCCTTTGGCCTTAAAAAAACAAAAAACATTAATTCATAAATACTTCAATAGATCCCTTGGAAAAATAAAATAAATTTTCCAAATCACCTCAATTAGTTGCACATAAAAAGAAAAAAAAAACCTGTTAAGCAGCTTATCAAGGCATGTTCATGATTAATGTACTGGGTTTATAGAACAACGGCCTACTGCTAAGACAGCACAGTCCAGGCCTTCCATTAAACCTGGTAAAGTCATCAGTTTTAATACAAATGTAACCTTTCAAAGGCTTTTTGTTTAGAAGTTGCAGGTAACTATCTTTGTTGATGCTGCACTAAAGCCAATTTTTATCTGCTAAAGTACCGCACATGATCCTTCCACATCTGACTTGAAGTGTTATTAATCATGGAGTAAATGATTCATGACCTCAATGAGCCTTAATCCCTGCTCCTACAAGAACACTTAGCATAAGAAACAGATGCATCGATTCTTGCTTTGCTGGAATCTAGGGAGGCCAATGGCGTTAAAGAGATGCAAACGTTATCAAAACAAAGGTTTTACATTTTTTCTTCAGATATGGGCTACAGCATTAGGACGATATCTATTGTGAGATTGCCATTTAATTCAAAAGGATGATCCTGCTGATAAAGCTGCATAATCACTTCCCATTATCTCTTCCCCACAGCCTGATTAATTGTAATAATTAATCTGAATATAAAAAAATCCCAGCAACTTCTTCTATAGTACTGTTCACTGGCAACTTGTAACACATAATTAACATTAATATTTGGCGAAAACTAAAAAAACTGTTCACAACAAATGATACTTTCAAACAATGCTTTTGTCAGGGGAATTAGACGTCTCCAAAGTATTTAATCATATGCAGTAATACCACTGAAAGATGAAGTAACACAATTCTGTTGCTTGCCTCTGTTTCATTGATCTTTTGATCTTTACATATTAACAAATTATGTATCATTTATCAGAAAAGAAAAACAGGGCACCTGCACTTTAACATGCACAATGAAATTGTGCAAGGCAGCAAGCAAATTATCAACTCAGTCCTCAATATACATTGAATATTATTATTATAACTACCAAGTCTACGGTCATTGTTGTACTTATTGTACTACACATGGTTAAAAGTGTTACCAATCCAAATTTCATGTTATTTGCTAAAAATACAATTTAAGTTGTATAAAAAAATACAAAGATTCAAGTTGATTTTCATTGTAGTATTTAGTTAATTCACATTAGCAACCACTACTTTGTATAACATATTACAATGACCAGCCCCAGACAGCCACCCTTACTGAAACATGTCAGCATAAAATCTACTTTGACTTCAGTTAATACAAACTTCATTAAATGCTGATACGAATTGCTTCAGAAAGCAAATACTTACTCGTTTTTTCTTGGTTCGGCACTGCACAATTTTGGAGTATCTGAAAATGTTTTTTAAAAAGTGTTATTTTCAAAAACAATTACCGTCACATTCAAAGTGAGGAATATTTTCATTTTGCAACCCTTTACCACTCAAGTTAAAATAAAGTAAGTACATTTAAACACCTTTTAGTTACAGTAAAAGGCAAAATGCACCTACCACTCTCAACGATTACTTGACAGGTGTGGTTTGGTCTGTCAATCAAATGTTTGCTCATGTCGTTGGCACCAGATGCATCAGTTAGAAAATCACAGTTGAGACAAACTAGTGTAATACCCCTGAAACAGAGAATTACTCTTCAACACAAACACCACCATACTTAAAAGCGAAATATTGTACTTAAATTGGAGGACACTTATAACCCAAGTTATCGTCTCTTAACATTAATTTTCCAGAGCCATTTATAAATAGATAATGCATTAAAAATAGCACGTTTAACTTATAGTAGATGTTATTTTTTTTGTTTTGTTTTTAAACCATAGATAATACTCTGGTAACATGAAAAAACATATAAATTATTGGATTCTTTAAAAGAAGATGCATACCTTAGTTTATCTGAATGCTTCTTACGTTTCCGGAACTTCTCTCTGGAGAATGCACTGTGAAATCTTAAAAGGACAAGCGGACATGTGTGAATATATATTATATATATATATATATATATATATATATATATATATATATATATATAAACACACTACTTCTCTTATTGAAAATGGTGTCTAACCAAACTAGCATACTTTAGTAAACAACCAAAGGAAAAGGAACACACATATCACCTATAAAAACAGAAAAGCGTATTTCCATTGTTAATCAGAAGCAAGAACTGAATGCTAAACGAATCGCTACTTTAAATGAAAACAGCAATATAAAGCGGCACAATACCTGATCATGTGCTTTGCATAGGACTTATTGCAGCTGGTCTTGTACCTACATACGCCACAGGTATAAAGTGTCAGGTAGTGAGCAGCACAGTCTTCAATGTCAGTGGAACATTCCATGCACTTCTGGATTCCAAAGTGAACACTGTTTTAAAAATTAATAAAAATACTTGTTTCTGAAATACTGAAGTGTGAACCACTGCCATTATGTACACACATGTTTTAATTAGATATACATATCCCTAGCCAAGAACAGTAACACTTACAATGAAATCTGAATCTACAGCACAGGCTCCCTGAAATTGGCTAAGTCTGTTCCCAATAGTATCCAATACAGGCTAAGCCCAGTTTCATCACAGTTAGATGAGCTCAAGATAGTTCAAATGGAGGTATGCCTTGCATGAGAACTAGGCTACTCCAGGGGATTTAAAAAAAAAAACAAAAAACAAAAAAAACATCAAAACAATATAAAATATAGAGTCAAGCATATTTTGAAATGTTCACCTTAATTTCTTTAAGGAACGCTCAAGCAGCCTTGAATTGCTTAGCTTTTCTTGCTTCTTCTGCTGGTTTGTAGATCTGGACTTCCCTTGATTGGATGGTGCTTTGGCTGACTGTTTTGCGGTGGGGCTGTTGGGAATGATGCTGACAATAGATCTACTGCTTGCATTCGGAGACGACGGTGAGCCACCTGGAGATGCTAAAGAAGCACGAATAGTAACCTAAAAAAAAATATATATATATTGAAATTGCCTCATAAAAACCACACTTTATGAAACAAGGATCATAAAATGTCTTTTTTTTTTTTGCATAAAGGAAACTAGCTAGCTTGATAAACTTTGGAGCCTTGCCTTAAACTTTTCTTCTTTCTTACTGTGCTAGAAAAGATAGTTCTAAAGTAATTATTACTATTTGAGATTATATATATATATACACACACACACACACACACACATATATGTGTATATATATATATATAGACACACACACATATATACATACACTAAAACACAGGACTAGTACAATGACATGTCTGAAATCACTCCTTCAGTTAAAGAGACTAACAGATCCAACCTTGGTCCCAGGAGGCAGCCCTTCTAATGACTTTGGTTTTCTGAATGTTCGGTGATGCTGGGTCTTGTGGTCCAATTTTTCCTTACAGGTCAAAAACTGGAGCCTGCATTTGGTACAACGGTGAACTCCTTTTTTCTAATAAAAAAATAAGAAAAAAAAAAAAATAAGAGCTACTTCTACTGTAGGTTGCGTGACCTTTTTTTATGTTGAGCATACTGATCTTTCAATTAGTGCAATGGCTTTGTTCATTTTTATTGAGAGCTCACTTGTAAACATTAAAACCACTAAGTTTCATTTAAAAATGATAAATCTAACCAAATGCTGAGGTAGAAACTAAACAGTGGTAGTAGTTGTTGTAGTTGACTTTATTTTTATATTTGAACAATATCCTCTTTGTGCACAATAAACGTTTTAATATGTTCTGCAATCAGGAGACAGCTAAGCAATTGCCATTTATTACTAATTAATTATTTGGATGTACTGATAAAAAACTAAGTAAGGCTGCAACTAAAAGTGAAAAGCAATCCTTGTGTAAAAACTGTACAAAAGACTACTAGCTGCACCACTGAATGACCTGGTGCCCTCAAACATACAACTAGGATTCATATTTTTGTGCAAGATAGGAACGCAAATAAGATGCTTTGCACAGCAATTTATTATTAGTTTATTCATTTTTTTAAAATATGTATTTATAGGGACTTTACTATTTACAAGAACCCAATTAGTTTTTAAATGTAAAACATGGGTGTGCACTTCAAAAAATACATTCTACAAAATGACATTCACAAGCTTTGTTTATTATCCAATTGACCAAGAAATATTACTTTTCAGATTTTTCATAAACAAACAAACAATTTGCCTTGTAAGCCAACTGCAAAACACCACAAAAATATTTCGTTGCAAATTTGCCAATCCATTGTGTACTGCAGCAAGGTGTTCAATGGAACACTAATCAATCCATGTTCACAATATAACTGAACAGGCAATTCACCAGTTGGCTAGTGCTTATGCTGACTCCGTTCAAATTGTTGCGCTAAGGACCACTGAATCAAATTCCTTACAACAATGACAGATGAAGGTGTTCAATACTTCCTACGAGCAGAAAATAATCAAAGGCTGTCCTATTTACTTCACAGCAAAACGATGTGAAGTACTGACTCTACTGTTCACACAACGGACACAGACTACAAGCCACTCTGTTCACAGCACTGAATTGGCAGAGTATTTACGTACTGTTAATTACACGACAGTTTGGGAAGAATGTCACTGCATTAATGAACATGCTTCTTTTGCTACTACTTACCTGGTGTCTCATGTAATGCAGCATATATGGTGTTGCACATTTAATCACTTTGAGGCAGAATGGGCAGAGCAGATGTTTTGTATTCTCATGAGTTACTCGGAAGTGATTTTCCACATCTGAAAACACAGACGACCTGTAGCTACAAACCTATTGGAAAAATAAGCATTTTTGAATGGTCACTCCAATACTGAATAAGTTAATGTTCAAAGAATATTAAAATAAATATATATACATATACACAATTTACCTGGCAAAGATAGGGCATTTCACCAGGCTTATGATTGTCCTTCATGTGTTGCAGTAGCACTTGCTCAGATTCAAAGGCCAATTCACAGATTTTACAACTGGCTGAAAGAAAAAAAACACAATACATTTGAACTTTTGATCACACACAAGGAAAATTTATTTGAATCCATAGCAATGTATACATAAAACAAATAACGGTAGTAGACATGTTTTTGGCTAATGCCTTTGTCAGTTAAATGTTTTAAAAAGGTTAGAGATCGATTATACTACCCACAAAACAAAACTGCTGAAAACAAACAACAAAAAAACTAAAGAGAAACACATACTAGTTGACTGGTATGAGCTGTGGGCACTTTCAATGTGGCACTGGAGCTGGAAGGGCGTGGAGAACTGGCGATAGCAGTGCTGGCAGGTGGTGTGGTTTTCCCAGCTCTCATTGCTCTGCTTCTCAAGCTCCAAATGATGTTTCATGTGGTTCATAAACCTGTGAAAGGCAGACATGCAGGTGCATAAAAACCCTGGCTTCAAAATGTCAAACAAGACATCGTGAACCCAGTCACAGATGTGATGTGCACTCGTTTATGGAAATGTTAAAGCACTAAAAATACACACACCCGTATATCCTGTAAAGAGAACTACCTTTTAATTCACTGTTTTAAGTTTTGCATTCAGCTCGCATGCACCTGCACATAATATGCAATCACAAACACATATAAGTCCAAATGTGCGAAATGCGTGGATCAGGGTTTGACATTAACCATGGCCCGGGGCCGGTAGAGAGTGCAGTTTGGCCAGTAGTTATGAAGCTCTAGCGGCCCAACTGGGCTGGTTACATTTAACTAGTATAATACATATAGTGCATATCGGCTTTCATTTCATGAATCCAGGAAAACGGGCCAGTGTGTCAAAATCTGAAAATTAATTTACAAACCATTTTCTAAAAATATAACTACTAACTAATCCCATTGGGCATCATGTTTGTTGTACAGTCAGAATCTGAGTCTACATACTCAAGTGCTGTGTTGGTACTTGTTCCCGCGGCAAATCTTTTACAAATCGGGTTTTCTGCAACTAAGCAACCAATAAGCCAAAAGGAAAAGCGCTCAAATCAATAAATCATAAAGAATGTAATTATGCAAAAAATGAAGACGAACATTTAGAGTAGAGGGTTCAAGAGAAAAAAAGTAACATTTTGCCTTGTTTGGCATCAGTTTCCCAGACTTGCAGATAAGACAGCAGCTTTATTTGTTGTGAATTCAACATTTAGTTTATATCATACCCAGTCTCACAGTAAGATGTCCCGATGGATACCCAGATACGCAATCGAATTGTCAAACTATTTGATTTGGGATCCGATGTGTTCAGGTCAAAAATGCCATTCACAAGCTTTCCAGGACTCGCTGGTATCACTCAGCAAGATTGGCGCTGACTTGGGAGAGGCTACACAAGCGACAACGCTCTAAGAAGGATTGTTATTATTTTGTATTATGAATATTGTTTAATTAGTGTTTTATATTAAGATTAGGGATGGACATAGTTTCCTATTTGAATACACAGGGTGCAACCTTTTTGTGTATTCAATTACCCGAACTCTGGTCCCTTACGCTCCCAAGAATAAAATGGCAAATGCGTGTGCACAAGAAGACAGTATAACAGTGGAAGCCGGTAAAGTTTAGCTGGGTTCACAAAGTGTTCAAACAATGTCCAAGACGAGATTTCATCGCTCTGTACCGTATTTCCTTAGGCACAATTTTTTTCTTTTGTTTATTGAATTAAAATACATGGAACTTAATAAGCATCAATGTCACAGCACATATCTCTTCCAATTAAAGCAACAGTAGCATAATACTGCGCAAACCACCAAATAATTTTTGCTGTAGTGTATTCAGAATAAAATAACACCTATCATATAGCAACCTAAATATTCTACATCTGTTTAATTAACAAATAATATTTAACATAATCTTAGTGTAAATATTGTAACTTTGCCAAATAGAAAATACATTCCAACATTACAATAGTTTAACATTACTAATTACAACTAGCCATTAAGTGCTGACATCAGATGAATCGAAGTCAAGTTATTTTGTTTATTCAATAACCTGTAAATAATTCAAAACAAGGACACCTGGTTGTACTTTCAATGGTCAGTGCAAATGTTGACATTACTCCACCCATTCACAGAAAGTCAACAGTAGATAGTTTACACTGAACTGCAGTCCAGAGTTAAAAGAATAACCCCTTTCTAAGTATCTTGCATTTTCTTATAGTTACTGTGTTGTTGTGCTTAACATCTAGTATGTCTTTATATTCATTATAATGTTAAAGTACCTTTCTAATTTCAATGTTACCCAAGTTTGGATTACCGTACTTCTCTTAGCACCTGCTATATACATGGGTAATGGCTGAGGTAACATATATTGAAAGGCTTCGTTTAGCCACTTTCTTTTGAGACATGGGCTCTTGGTTACCATACACAAAACCATCATGAAAAAAATACATAACTATATTGGGCCAGATAAAATTGCATCTGGGCCAGTAAAAACACAAGCTCAGTGGCCCAAGGGTCCACTAGTTAATAATCTAAACGTAGAGCCCTGCTGCATATGTTAACGGAAGTGCTGACATTGATTTAATGAAGGACAAGATTAAATTCTTTCAATCTTGCAGTCTGCGATTCAAATGTATTTCATGTCATTTCTCTTTAAAAAGCTAGTTTATTTTCCAAGGCTTTGTAAAAACACACAGGGTTCTTACAGTTTGTTAAATAGCACACACCAGTCATAAGTGCCTTCCCTTTTCATACCTCGACAGTGTGCATTAGTTTCCAGTGCTTACAAGATAAATTACCAATGCTTCTGCTTGTATCTCACTTTCTAAGTGTGTTTAATAGCCATTATAATACCAGCAATTACAAGAACCTTTTGTTTTGCCTAATGATGTGCGCTTCCTCCATTGGTAGAAGTCTGCTGTTTTAACTTGCAGACTGTGCCCCGACTTGGCATGGCCCATTCTTCAGCTTTACATTCTGCTACTTCAGCTCCCCTAAAAGAAATTCTTATACGAAAGAACTGTGACCTTACCTGCCAAACAGCGACTACAATACAAACGGGCCTACCTATTAAAATGGCTTGCAGAAGCTTTTTGCTGCATTTGAGAGTAAAGTTGTTTAATCAAAAGAACAGTTTTTACACTGTGTAAACTACCAACTATTATTCATTGTTGGTCCCTAAAGGGAATTTCACTGAAGTCTACTGATAACGTCATCAATCTGTATGAGGAAACTAATGAAGGTTGTATAATTCTCTCTCTCTCTCTCTCCTAATCACTCTCTATGGAGTATGTCAGCAGACTTTTAAAACCATTGCTACTTGAATTGCTTCGTTTTCTAAGAGAATAATGTATTCCCATGTGTTAAACGTGCATTACATGCTGTTTAATAACTTGTTAAAACACCGGAAATTGCTGTTTAACCAACATCACTGCTGACCCAATTTACATTTACATTTATCTTGCATTTTACACTATCTTGCATCAACAAGTTAATATACTTTTACAAGAAGCTCCTCAACAAGAATCAGAAACTTTGCAATTCAGTTTGGCATACTTCAGAAAAACAAGCCATGACCTATTTTTAAAAAAGGACATACGTTCATTAATACCGAGCAGTATTTAATTTTGGAGAAAATAAAATTAAATTACAGAAGCAAATGGCACCTTTTATAAATTCAGCACCATTCACTGCAGGTCTCAAATATGCAATTTTGAAAGAAACACATTTAATAGACACAGGTATTTTCATTTTAAAATTTGGTGCTGAACTAAGGCAAAAGGAAGTTCTCAATTTTCTAGCCATGCCTGCCAAGAAGCCTGTTACTGCTTTTCCTTTGTCATTTTACTCCAGAAGTGTCTTAGATTAAATATGTGTAATACCAGGAGGTCATTTTATGTAACATAAAAATTTGCTACAATATATGTTTCTTTCAAAACTGCACATTTGAGACCTTATAGTGAATGGTTGTGCACTGCGGTTAAAATGTATGCAACTATTTTAATGATGAACAAAAACAAATGTGACTAAGTTTCTCCCTGGAAGATACCTTATATTGTTTTTGAGAAGTTTCAAGCAACTGCAGCACTTGAAGGTAGTACTCGTCTTCTGTTCCTGTTGGAGGTCTCCTTCGTATTTTCCATAATAAAACTCACTGACCAGCATGACAAGCTTTCCTTCCTCAGCCCCAGCCTCAGCACGCTTCACAGGCGTGGTTGGCGTGTCTTGTTTAGAGGTTGTGGGGAAGAAGTTATTAAACAGATCGGGACAACAGAACTGAAATGAAAAGAAAAGAAATTCCACAACCACACTTTCGAAACAGCTTGACAAGTTTCAAGAAAAACAACACAAAACAAAAACACTTTCTATACAAGACCTGCTGCAATGCACTGTACCCATTAGGTGTACGGTGTAGTACGTCTGCTTGTGAAGTGATCGTATCACAGTGCCTCTGAAACCTTTCTGTTACCCCTTACTTTCGACTGCGGTTCAGACAAGTATGGTAGCCTGCAGTCTTCAATCTTGTCCATATTCTTAGCACAGTGCAATTCCATCCCCATGCTTACTCAATGCAGTATAACTTAGAAAACTAAAGCTGCAACTGTTACAAAATACAGCCAGCTATGTCTACAGAAACACATTTTCAAAAAAAGACTATTATTCTAAACTTAGACCAGAAAACAGCAATTACAAATCTGTGAAGGTGTTCTGTAACATTCAACATCCAGCACAAACCTTAGCTGTAATTACTGCAACTTGCAACACTTTCAGAGAGCAGTTTAAAACGCATTACTTACCTTCATATGATTCTTGAGAGGACCCATAACGTGGAAATGGATCTTACATTTTGGACAAGCATTAAGGATTTGTACTCCATTTGTAACATAGACAGATGAGTTTATCACTGAACCTGAAAAAAGCAACAAAGAATACATTATTCTTTTTCTCCTACTTTGTAACATAGAAATCATCATCAAGCACTTTATTTTCAGGGTAATTTTGTGCACTTTTTTTAAATAATGGAATAAAAGGCCTCAATATGAACAAAACACCACTTAGTAGCCTCTAACTGTACTCTATAAACACAATGTATTCTGCATGTCAATAATCTGTGAACCACAAAGCAGACCAAATGGCAACAAACTCAGTCTACTACAATTAGCTACAGCAATAATTAATTTATGATGCAATTCACTTGAATAATGTAAGCCATTCAGATCTGCTCATGTCAAACAACCTAAGACCACTAGGACAAAATAAGCACCACACCTGAACAAAGGTGGCTAAAATACCTTAAGTTGTTTTTTTAATTCACTGTTTTTTACAGGCCCTTAAAACTATATGCTAGAGAAGAAGTTAATTTAAATGTTATACTTAATTGAGGGTAGTTCTGAAATCAAGATTGGGGGAACGACAAGTGTAGTTTTATAATCCTGACCTGCCAAAAGCTCTTAACCCTTATTGCATTAAAACAATGTGCATAAGTAAACTGCCCTTAAAGTAAAATTAAAACCTATAAAACAAACGGCTGAAATACGCATGTCCTTCCATCAAGTGACTGCCTGCTACTAACTGGCAAGGTGATGCAGTACTCCAGCAGGCTGACAAACGGAACCAATTGCAATGCAAACACTGTTCATAAAGCAATACCTTTTAAATTGAGGTCTTGTCCAGTGGAATTTACTGAAAGAGAGGAAACGGGGGTACCAGGCTCAAGTTTGGACTTTTTAGGAGTGGTATTGTTAATCTCAGACACAGCAGGACGCTTAGCCAAACCAAGACCTGGTGGCAAACCTCTTCGAACTGCAAAAACAATTTTTATATATATATATAAGTTTCAGGCACTTACTTTAAACAAATATTTAAATGTCAATATCGTATCAAAATCAAGATTAAGTAAGAAAAAAAAAAAAAAAAAAAACAACATTAAAACATATATAGATCTATATATATTATATATATATATATATATATATATATATATATATATATATATATATATATATATATATATATATATATATATATATACACACACACATATATATATATATACACACACACACACACACACTGCTGTGCAAGTGTCACTGAATTGACAACAGAAATGGCAGAAGGCACAGGTGTCGTTGTCCATCAAATCAACAGTAGAAAGGTCACTCTTGAAATCAAGACTTAAAGGACGTGTTGCAGTAAGAATACCTCTTAAGAAAGGGGAACAAGAATAAATGGCTAAAATATGCACAACATAACTGGACAATGGAACAATGGTTAAAGGTGCTTTGGACTGTTAACTGATGGACAACTACCTGTGCCTGCCTTCTACCAGTTCTGTTGTCAATTCAATACGTCTTCTTTCTATTCCTTAAAAGATATTATCTTCAAATTTTGTTCATCCTTGTTAGGCAGCCTTTTGGACGTTCCAGTCCTGGGTTTGTCAATTACAGATGATGCGTCTTGTTACTTGTTGATTATACTTTGGATACCACACCTTGAAAAATCAAGTGATGCGAGCCATTTCACTCAATGTTTTTTTCTTTATGCAAGTCAAGTTTGTTATAATAGTAGAATCCACTAGTGGAGGCTTTGAGTAAATTGTAGATGCTCATAATGCAACAAGTCTCAGACTTTTGCACAGCAGTGTGTGTGTGTGATTATATATACATTATATAATGTCGATCTGCATACCTATTTTGTTCACAATTTGGGGTGCTGACTGTTGTTTTGGAGAGCTTATTGGTAGAGACTGTGGTTTTGTTGAACTAATTTGCATTGACTGTACATTGGTTGTGCTCAGCTGAGTTGACTGAAGTCTTGAAGAGCTTGTTTGTGCTGAATTCTGTCCACTTGTGAGCCTGACAATATTATTCTGAACAGGGGAAGCAAGTTGTACTTGAAGAGGTCTGTTGCCAGCGTTTGATATTACTCTTGTAGGCATAAGTTGGCGCACTTGAGAAAACTGCTGAACAGATCTGCACAATTGTGGCGAAACTCCTGCAACAGAAACAACCAAATATAAAACTAAACATACAAAGAATGTAAGACGTTACTCTTTTCATGTTATGTCTTTCAATAATTTTCCTATGTTTTTAACCCAAGATATGCATTAGAGTCAATTAATAAATATGCATCAGAGTCAATTAATAAAGCACATTTAACAAACTAGTTACTGCAGTATTTTGCAGGCTACTCCCACAAAAACTTTTTTTTTTTCATTATTTTAAAGATGTTTAGTAGACAACTACAGTGACATCCTTCACTTGACAAACTAAACATTTTATTTGTTGTATTTATTTATCGGGGACACATACAATTAGAACGTAAATGTCACTTGCATGACACAAGATGCATTGCATTTTCAATTTAGCCAGTAGGCTCATTTCCATTGACAGTCCCCAGGCAGACATCGATGACAACTGTAATAAATCTCCATATTGCTTCTACACTAAACTATAACAATAATCTCCTATTGAATATTTGATAGTCATAAATTACCTATTTAAAAGTGCATAACAATCAGCAGCTTACATAATCCAGATACAGCACAATTTATGTAATAAATATCCAATACACACAATTCAAATGTACTAACTATGCAACTAATTGCAACTGTGAATAATACATTTTTTTAAATACAAGTGTGACATATTTAAATTAAAAAAAACTGACCTTGAGGTACAGAAATAGATGGTCCACTTGTATACGATGTTATTCCTGTGTCTGGTCTGATACCCAGTATCAAACCTGAATTATTTGTCATCTGTGGTGAGGTCATTATATAGCCCTAGATTCAAATATACAAACATTTAAAAAAATGTTTTAGATTTTCTGCCTGTCATGATAATTGTAATTAGGGAGTCTGATTTTCGGGCTTTACCCGATTTCTCCACCAAATGCTTTTTTCTGCATTCCCCGAATACACACATATGAATGTGATTCAAATGCAACAAAGCAGAACTGCCGCCAATGACGGTAAGCTGATTCACCTATTAGAAAAATGTGGCTTAGTGTAAAATATATATATTTTTTAGATTTTTCAAAATTACAGCAATATAGCGTTAAGGTTTTTGCTTTTGTTGTACACTTTTCTTCCTAGTTATTTGTTTTATTGGAGTGTGTTTAAGCCGAGAGCATTTAGATGGAACAGTCGATCATTTCTCTTTGTAAAACAGTGCGAGAGAAAGAGGGAAGAGAGATAAATGTCGTCAAAAGTTTGCATATCTCTGATGTGTGGAAATACATACATACGTTGGGGATATAAACTGTTGACGACAACTTTGTGCTTAAGGATTAGTTTACTGCTTACTAAATAAAACCCGATTTCTACCCGAATATTTATTCTTTCCTGATTATATATTAAAAATCCACCTTTTTTTCATTAAATAATTCTATCAGATTTTTTGAAAAACATTCACCCAAATTTGGAAAAAAGTTTCACCCGAAAAACCAGACACCCTAACTATAATTTTCTAACACCATGCTTTCTTTGTGTAGTTGGAACAGTGCAACGGCTTTTGTACTGAGCATATCAACTTTGTAAATGTGTAATTCAACAGAACAGAAGTATAGACTACCTGATTGTTTATTATTATTGGCTGTGCAGTTACTGCAGTAAAAGTCTGCTGCATCTGCTGTGCTGTAGCTGGAATGGGCACAGGTCTGGATGCTGGCTGCGTAGTAATTGGAATGAGGAGAGATCTGGAAACTGGTTGCACTGATGAGGGTCTGACTACAGCCTGAGGTACGATAGGATTAATCATGTCTTTGGACATAGGCTGCACACACAGTGAAGCTGGCGACGATCTCGGTGTAGACTGCAACGTCGCTGATGCAGCCATTAGTCTTGAAACTGGCTGATAAACTGCAGAGGTCGTCATGATACTGGGGTTTGCAGGAGATGTGTAGTGTTGGCTTGTAGCTTTACAGTTAGAACTGGAACCTAAATCAAGCACAACAGTTAAAAGCAGAAGAAATCGATTTGTAATACCTTGCAACATTTAAAATAACAAGCAGCAGCTCATACCAGGGTTTGCTGTAGTTCTGTTAAGGGTTCCATTCTGTACTGCTAATCGTTGTGGTGAAGAATACTTGGATCTAGGGAAGTTATCTGTTTAAAAATAAGTATTTGCATATTATTTATCATGCTCGTGGTTAAATGCAGTTTACAAGTTTTGGTGCTAATGAATGTAAAGTATATAAATATATTACAAACATTCTCTACGACTATTCCAATACGTGACAAAGCTTTCGCATTTTTCAAATAATCCTGGCTATATCCTAACATGTATAACAGATTTTTTTAAACCGTGGCTAGCTCTACTGCAGTACCACAACACACAATTACATGTGTTTCTGCATAGTCAGCTTAAAGAAACCTACACTGGTCTTATTGAGTTAAAAAAAAAAAATCATACTTTGAATTTGAAATGTATTAGTTGGCGGTTTTGAACAGGTGATCTCGCCAACAAAAATGGGCTCATCGTCATCATCATCATCATCCTCTGTGACTTCTGGAATTCGTTTCTGCCAAGGTTCCAGCTCTTCCTCCTCACATTCCATAAAAAGTCCAGCCATTGTGATACTGAAAAAAAACAACCAACATGATACAAAAATAAACAGCGATTCCATCATAAATAACAAAAAGACAGGGCGATTTTTAAGTTGCTTGTACCGACATCATTTTTCAACCTCTAAAATGCACATCAGGTGCTCAAATGTAATTTGCCCAACATCCCTAACTATTCAATTCTATTTTGTGTTCATGGTAATGACTAGTATCCGGTCTATTTGTGTTCTTTATTGTATGTATGCGATTATTAGTATGATGTAGAGAACGCTGTTTGAATGAATAATTATATGACCATTTTAAGTTTGACCAAAGGTTTCAGATTTCTTTATCTAACAGTTTACTTTAGCAGACGGACGTCCAATAATTTGAAACTGGTGAGGGCAAAACAACAGATATAGTAAAAACGTTATACTGTAGGAAAACCAAACCATTTTCGGCCGCAACAAATTAATGCATGGCCACAAATATGATCAAAATTATACCACTTGTACATTATGATGACACCGTTTTCTTTTTGTCTGAGGGTTACATAACAACAATGTTGCAATTCCCGCAATTAACTTTCATTGCTTCTCTCTACGTCACAGATTGTGTGCAAAATAAATACATTTTAAGACAGACACGCTTCTCTGGCGAGGTTTTGCATAAATTTCTGTTGCAACATCCACACAAGCTTCCGGTATTCAAACACAGTCAAACTACTACAGGGGTACACGTACAACCCAGGTTGTAAACAAGGAGATGACGCTACCATCAATAAGGCTAAGGTGCTCCACCAGTTCTCACAGACAACAGATGTGAATGTTTTCACCCGCATGAAGAGGGTTACAACACGCACAACCCCAAACGCTACCCCACATTCCGTTCAATTCGGGTTGTAACAAAGTCAACGCTCAGCCCTTTTTACCTCCCAAACACAAAGGCAGGGTGCTTTCCCTCCACCTTAAATAACGAAACCGTATACGTTATAAAACGGGTCAATTTAATTACTGATAACTACTGCAGTGAGAGGCGCTGTCAGTTTAACTTTTTTTTTTTTTTTCATCTTCTAGTAATCTCGCCGTTTGGTAAAAATCGGCAAAGCAACAACACAACCAAGCAAACATGGCGCCCGGCACAACGACAGGCTGCAGGCAGGCTCCAGGCAGTATTACATCCTGAACTGTGCCACCTTAGCCGCCGCAGGAACTGAAACGTGCAGCAGAAGGGACCTGAGGACCACAAAATGAGGTATGCAGAGGAAAGGCATGCTTACCGTTTGTTTTTAAGGCGTTACAAGGCGAATACTACAGTTGACACTGCATTTTGTAGGCAGTGCCGGGGATGCCTGTTCCCTGGGAGTCGCATGAACACACTCTGGTGGATGATGGGTAATTTCAGGTCAGACCGGGTTTATTTTTTCATTCCCGGGAAGACAAACCCTGGCTGCGGAAAGCGCGCGAGCCCCCTCCCCCTCAAACAGAACGGGATTTACCTTTTTCAACACCATGTTGAGTCCAAAATATTTTACATAACGCTAAAAAGAAAAATAGAAAAGCGTTGTTTCAGTGTGTTTGTCAGTAGAGTTCTCTAAAGTGGAACAATTAGGGACCCCCCCCCTCCCCGATTTATTCTTCTGCTGATCGTTCCAACACAAACTTAATATTTGTAACGAGCGCCAGGTACAAACTTGATGGGCCAAACTGTATATCTTAACTCATAATTAACAAAAGGAACACTTGCCTGTTACCTAGTATTACTGCAACTGAATTGAAACACGCAGGGCCGTTGTGTTAATGTAGTTTTCCAGGTTTATCTTGGCACCCGGTTTGGGGTCGCGTTGTATTTGTACCAAGGCTCTTGCTTACGGATACAGGCATTGATTATTGTAATTGTGTATATCGCATAAAATACACCAAAATCCACAGCGGCGAAGCAATTGCAATTGTTTTTGAACCAGGATGCAGGAATTGTGCCTGAAAAACAGCAATGGGGTCAACTCTTCTAGAACATTCTAACGTGTGCAAGCAAACAATATGGCGGATGCCCAAATGCAGCTAACAATAAAACTCATTGTCTGTAAAGCAGTATTCCGTTAATAAAATGCAAATCTCATTTTCAGGTATGCACTGTAATCTGTAATTAGAATGATGTGCTGTACAAGATCCCCCGAGTGTGATAGTTTAATAAATAGTGTTTTAGGTGTGTATTTCTTGAGCCGATTCAACGTGAGAGGAAGTTCCATTTTGAAAATATAGTTGTCGGCTAAGGGCTTCTAAATAAATAAGATGATGGACCTTTTAAAATACGTCATAACATTCTTAAAACTGCATTTAAGGTCTGGTCTGCTTACTGCACAATGGTTCTCAGTGGTTAGTGTCAGTGTGCAGGCAATACATACAAGTAAAACATTAGCTATGCACATCTAAGCTAGTTTAACATGGAAAGAAACAATATATGTATCGGCAACTCAGCACATCGTCATGGAATGGTGGCAAGGTCAGGGCGTGGCATAGCGACAGAAAAGGCGCTCCTTGTGTTCTTGTAATTAATAAAACCGCAGTTTGTAAGGAGGGCTTTTGTGTGTGCACAATTAACCGAATTTGAGTTTTTATATATATATATATATATATATATGTGTGTGTGTGTGTGTTTTAGTTGTATGCGTTTACCATTCTTTAAACACGTTTTTACCGCCACAAAGTTAAATACTGTGCTACTGTCCACAACACAACACCCCAAATGCTATAATGACCTGACATGTATTTTAATTAGTAAACATTGCAGACTAGTACCAGGAAGAAATTAAGTAATGCAGACTGAGCTTTTTAATCTAGCATGGTTCCAGGTTGTTTTTTTATTATTGAAATACAAGTGAGACAGCGTTTGGAAGATGCATGGAATTATTTAATCCAATCCCTCTTGAAAGCTGACTTCAATGGCAAGCATATCATTATCAATGTCATTTATGCTGCTTGTTTAACAAAATGTGCATGCATGGCCATTATTATAAATGTGGGTGTCTATATCTGATTTCAAAGAACGTGTCAGATTGCTGGATATGCTATTTATGAATATTGCTATGTGTTATTATTTTACAGTACATTCTGCAATTCAATGTGACATAGGGTAGGACCTGAGCTACCATCACAGCTCAAGGACCAGATGAAAATGGCAAGTAGCAAGGGTAGTGAGTTAGATACAGTTTTTGATCCTTGATTAATAATAGCTACACAACAACCTTGTAAGCAATCATTTTAAGTTTTCAATTAAAAAGATTAAAAGTAGTTTCCAATTTGGATTTTTCCTTTGGCAGTCATATTACGCCGTTTTAAAATGTACCCCCATATTTGACTTAAAAGGCTCTCATACCTTTAAGATAGCCACTGGTTTCTAGTTTCTTAAATGTGCATTGATAAGACATGCAAAGTCACTAGTAGAAACACAAAGAAATGGAAAGGAAGCATTTCTGTACCAGGAGGAGAGTGGCTGTTTGGTTTCTTGTGCTTCCCATCACAGCCTCTTATCTGACAGTGTTTCATAATTAAAATAGGTTTACAATCAGTTCAAACAGATTATCCTCTTATATATATACCACAAATACTCTTTGAATGCTAACAAGAGACTCTTTTGGCTTGCTCAGTTTTATTTATTCATCAATTTTAGATTGATATTGAATGGAGTTTAAGTAATTAGTAACTTGTAAGGCTTAGACAGCTCTCTACATTAATTTACATTATCTTCAAGTTAAATACTCAGTCAAGAAGGATGTTGAGGGGTGGTTTTACATATAACCTCAAAAATCAATCAGTGCCACACTAAGCAAGTTCAGGAGTAAAAATGGATAACTGCAAATGTTACAAGGTGATGCGCTGGATAAGTGCATGATTTATACATCTAGATTCAAAGTCATCATTCCTGTGTCTTGGGATATTGCAACAGATACTGCTCTGTGAACTTCTCCTGGCATGTCTCAGAGCTGTGGTCTTTGTGGCAAGGTTCTGCGGTTGTGGTGCCTGCAGCTATATTGTTCCTCAAAGGGTAGCCATCTTACTAACTTAAATGAAAGGGCATTTCAATCACCCTGTTTGTAAATTTGTTAGAATTTATAAAAGAAAATCTCATTTTTGGGGGGGAGGTTGAGAAATTATCATTGCACACCCCAGTGGTCATTTTTATACTCGCCTCAAAAAAAAAAAAAAATATATATATATATATTAAGTGTGCTTGAACTGCTTGAACCAATCCATTGTTAAAAGGCTAACATTCCTTTGCAGAATCTTCAGAACGTCAAGGTAAAATGTGCTTCAATCGCGCCTCCAATTCTATTTTTCAAGGTAAGGGGTAATGATGAAGAATTGAAAAGCTGGTCTGGGTTTGAGAGTGCTTGGGGTTGTTTTTATCCAGAGGCAAAGTGGAAAGATAAAAACATCCCCAGGGGGCTGAAGCCAAGGCGAGCCCTCCATCGTCATTGCCTTTAATGTTTTACCATGACCATGAAGACAGCAAATACAACTAGCAAATCAACTTTCTTAAAAAAATAATTTAAATAAAAGCTGCTTTTGAAAGACACTCTTATGAGCAAGCATGGCTCTGTGTGCTCAGTGCACTCTATGCCTTGTTAAATCAACCCTCCCTGCAGATGATTCGGATGAGGATGCAATGAAATTCCAAATCTTCATTGTGCTGACTTGGAGGACATAAAGCTGAACTTTAGGTATCCCAGCAAGAGAAAGCCAGAGATTGCTGCTGAGCCAGAAGCAAGCACTGATTGACAGTGTCGGTGCATTTGCCTGCAGTCTCCCCTCTTCAAGCAGGTGTGGTGCTGGAGGAGTCTTCCAGTGGAATGCACAATGAGCATAGAGGCGCAAGTTTCCTTATGAAATGTAGCACTGTGAAAACCTCTTGACGTGAGCATGCTGGTATTCAATGCAGAGGTAGGTTGTGTAGCTGTTGAACAGCAAAGGGAATACAATTGTTTCTTGCAACATGAATTTGATTGAGTTAACCAGTGATTCTTTCAGCAGTGTTCCCTACATGTATATCCTGTATAGAACACCATTACATCATGTAAAAATAAATCATGGATTTGGACTGGACAGAACATATTATCTGCATCAGAATCATTTGGCTTGTGTTATCTTTTAAAGGTAAAGCTTAAAGATGTCTTTTGCTGGCCTATCAGGGACAAACTCTGCAGTGTAATGCAAGTTCATGCTTACGCTATAGCCTTCGAAAACTGTTGTATGAATAAGTTTCCAGGGCCTCATTTCAAAATATATATGTTGGCTCTCACAAGCCTGCTGATTTTGTCATCTGCGTGGTTAAACACAGGGAGCGTCAGCAGCTGATGAATGCTGCTGAAATGAATCAGCCAGCAGAAGTTGTTTTAGTGAAAACGAATTATGGTCTCGATCTAACTCAACATAATAGAAGTGACACCAAGTTTTTAGCAAGCAATTGATGCTCTTGTTAAAGCTGTCTGTGTCATAATTAGCAGAGGAGGCAGAAGGAAGGAGGGGGTTCCAGGGTCTTCTGTCCTGGGGTATGAATTGAGGTTGCATGTTAGTGTGTTTACTGAGAAGGACTTGACTGTGCATTGATAGTGCATTAGGGGTAGTGGTTTACACAAGAAAGAGAAGCCAATGTGATGTGTATCAGCAGTGAGAAAAATATGCAGTACATCAACATGTATCAACATTATGAAATGTGCATGCAACAGCTAAGAACATACATTGAATGCAGTTCTGTTCACAATGCTTGTCTCCAATCCTCCTTATAAAAGTTTGTCATTGTTTTGTTTTCCCATGGCTACACTATGCATTTACCATAGTTTACCATGGTTTGCCATGCTTTTTAATGTGTTGTCATACCTCTAGGCTTTAACAATTCTTACCTACACTTTACTATACCTCTCTGGGCTTTACAATGCTTACCTATACTTCACCAGCTTTCACTTTGCTTGATTATACTGTTTTCAGCTTGCCTCCTGCTTTGCCTGCACTGTTTCCCAGTTTTGTAATTTAAAACAAAAACAGGTATTATTTCAAATAAGAAATACTAAAATAAACTTCATTGAAGGCACTGGGAAAGACTTCTAAATGTAGCATGATTGAGTGTTTAGTAGTAGAAACAGGTGAGCCCCACTCTTTTCCACAAGTCTAGACCACTCCCTGTTGGAAGCATAAAGAAATGAACCAAATGGAAGTTATTCTGTAACTTCAGCCAAACTACTGCAAAGCACTCAGAAGGTCTAACATGCTACTCAGATGTGATTGATTTGTCTTTGAATAGCTGCCTGACTTTGATTGATGAGATAATCACGTGCAGATCTTCTTGAGACACAGAACCCTTCACAGCCTTGAAAAGAAATTCAAAAGAGAGAACTGTGGATAATTTGTTGGATTAACTGCATATGAAGAATATATATTAACAAAAGATCAAAAGAGTAACAGCTTGGAATGCGACCCTAATTGAATGGAGATAATGCAGTCAGGAAAGGAGAGAGATGCATTCACTACTGTACAAATACAGAAAAGTTCTTAAGCAGAGGCTCTTCTAAGCCAAAGGGGCTTTTCTATTTGTGAGTGTATCTTGTAATTTAAGAAAGCACAAGGAAGTAAATGTGAACTCCCAATTTGCAAACTCTGTTGTAGCGATTGTAGTGTATAAGCAGAATCATAGACTTTGCCTTGTTTTTCAGCCATGTAAGATGTACAGGTTTACCTGGAGTCCGGACAGTAAACATTCTGTTATACAAAATGCAGAGAGATACATCATTTGTTTTGGCTTCCGCTTTGAATCTATTGCAGATTTTATTTATTTATTTATATAATTTTGTTACACAAAAAAAAAAAAAATTATAGGTTAAATCACTGAAAACATTACAAGAAAAAAAAAGTTCAGATTAGGGAATACGTACTGTTATGTAAACTGCAAATGAAGGCATGAAATCCAAACGGATATAAATGGTTTGCAAGGTACTGTATATCCCAAACACTGTTTAGATACTGAACAAATTTTATCACGCACTTGCAATTTGGAAAGCTGTTTAAATATACTATCCACCAGGGGGCGCTGATAAAGAAGTCATATTTTCTGTTTGTCTGACTGATTATCTCTGCTCCGGGCCAACAGGTTGACATTAATAGAATGAATACGATATCTGTCCTGAGCAAACAACTAATTCAATTATGAAATAAAAAAAAGAGTCAGTAGCAAAAGTATTGTGTTGTCAGTCAACAGATATTATCAACGTTTTATTAGATTGCAGGGCATATAATGCAAAACATTACAAGCACAAAATTACATCCATTAAAAAAATGAGTGTGACTTTGTTGCATTCTTTAAAATATGTAATGAAATATTCTAATAAGTATAAAATACAAACATTTTCCATACCACAAAGCAGAATGTTCTTCTGTTTGTTACATTCCTGACAACACATCAACAAATATTGTAAACAGATGCATGGTTTTAAAGCTGCACCATATACGGTTAGAGTAATTATTATATATACCTATATATATATATATATATATATATATATATATATATATATATATATATATATATATATATATATATATGTGTGTGTGTGTGTGTGTGTGTGTGTGTAAATCATTTTACTTTTATAAAGCATTAATTTGAATTCAATAAATAGAAAGTAAAATGCAGGCTTGTTCTGTTTTTTTTTTTTTAAACTGAATATATGAGCCTGGAATCTGCATATACAGTATAAATATGCTCTCTGTGTGCATTTCAGTTTTGAACAACGTTTGCTTTTTCTTTTATGTATCCCAATTCAATAGATAAGCCCTTTGTTTGGTGCAAGAGTTAGCATTTAAAAAATGTACTGTACACAAGCAATCTGATTCGTTATAGACTGCTTATAATAAATCAATCACTGATGTTTGATACACATTTTGAACAGAAACTTTCCTGTGCAGCTTGCCATATGTAGCCTTATTTATGAACCTCTGTTATGCTTTCATTTCATGCGGACCAACCTTCGGATTCCTAAAAAAAATACTTGTCTCGTGTCATTTGAACCGTGTTGTTGTTGGAGCTTGTCTTGATTGGTCCCACTTCCACTACAGAGTCAGCAACTAATCCAATGTCAGTTACTGACAGCAAAATATTAAACATAGCACACCCCTTTAGCTCAAAATCAGCGGAAGGAAAAATAGTTCCAGTTCTTTGTTAACAGTTACAAAACTTTCAAAAAATATATAGAATTTAGTACAGACAGGAATACACCTGTTCTTATTTCTGAAAAACAACACGCATTGCATAAATGATTTTAACGTTTTCAATGTCAGAATGCAAAATCAATTTTGAAATGTTGTCAAACTTCGTTTTGAGCGCAAAGCAGAGACACGTTTGGAGCGCCATCACAAGTGTCGTTTTTGCATGATGCTAAATCACGCTCAGTTGTTGTATTCTCGTAGTATGCTGCCTGTAACGCAAAGCTAAAAACAGGAAAAGTTACACACGAAACGCCAGGTTATTGAAAGCAAAGGGTCCTGCTGTCTTTCTTTTTACAAGGAACCGCTATCAGCAAATATATTAAGTGATTGTATTTTCAGCAGCGAGTCTCGCTCTACGATCGATCTATTCAACAGATGTGTATCTATTCAGAAAAAGAAACCGGTACATTTGAACTATCAATAAATCCAATTAAAGCTTCAGTGCGCTACACGCATGGTTAATTGCGTCATGTGTTATTATAACAAATATAATTACCGTACGCGGTTTCTGCTTACTGCACAATTCCATTGTGTTTTTAGCCACACGGGCTTCCCCCTTTATCCAAAAACAGACAGAAGGATTGATCCTTCCTTGAAATCAGTTTGCCACTACCCCAAAGAGAGACGTTCTTGTTCCCACTTGTAGCCCGAGATTATACAGTGGTAGTTATTTGAACTACATTATAACGCCAAACCAATGATAGGCATTATTTTCTGACTTGCATATTTTTTTTTTCCTGATAAATTGCAGTCAGATCGGGTGTTTGCCTTTATCTGGTTTCTTTTTTTTTTTTTTTTATCTCTGGCAGCTGGGATGGAATTTAATCCTTGCGTTGCTGCCAGTTGGGATTATATGTAGCTGTTTTTTTAGTTTTTTTTTTAATGCAAAACGTGAAACTTTGCAGCTTGTGTAAACATGAACTATTAGTTATAGCAGACTTTAAGTATAAAACCAATACATTCAATCTATTACCAGTATAGGTGGTTATAATAATAAATAAATAAATAAATAAATAAATAAATAAATAAATCGGGGTAGCTAACATAAGGGAGGAGATTTGAACTAATTATGATATTACTAAACCCCAAGTATTTAGTCTCTTTTCAACCCCTGCTTATCAGTCGAGTTAACTTATGGTTTTACAATTTAATTTGCTCGACCATAGGGCCCATTAAGCAGTTAATTAATACCAAGTACAGTATTTAGCTTGTCTCGCTCAAATCCCTCCTTGACGGCTACTCGTCAGGGAAACGCATCCTTGGTAGATAAAGGGTTAAAGAGCAGCTTTGGCTTCGCATGGCGAAAGGATACACAACTGAACGTCAACGTGGTGATGAGGTTTGCTAAGCAAAAATGTCTGCCTAAGGGAAACTCGTAAGTTACATTCAGGGAATATTTTGCAAAATATTACTGAAAACACCTTGATTCCAAACTCGAGCAGACGCGAAGAAGGAATACAAGGCTTCAGTTTTCACTCCAATTCGAGCTAGTCGGATATTTAAACGGGAAAAGGTAAAAAAAAATATATAGTAGTGAGTTTGAAGAAAAGGGTTCGGACTGGGTGAGACAGAAGTTGGGATACAAGAAAGGGTCGGCATTTGCTATACTACATATGCTTGAAGTTTTTTTTTTTTTTTTTTTTTTTAATGAATGAATTACAGCATTGAGTGGAGAAAGCATGCCCTTTTTCAAATGTAGGTATTTATTACGAAACATCAGGCAAACGTCATTAGTGCTAGGTTTAATCTAGAACCTTCACTTGATACAATGAATCAGTGAGTTACACATCATCTAAATATAGCATTTTGTTGTTGAATGCATATATATATATATATATATATATATATATATATATATATATATATATTATATAGAAAGTCATACACCAAAGGTTTACCTGTCACCATTCAATTCAAAACCACGTATACCGATGCTGCTGTGAATGTCAATCGTTGCTTGTTTTGTTTGTTTTTTTCTATGTACGTTTACTGTGTTTCATGCAAACTGGGCTTTAGCATTTCATCTTATCGATTTGCAGTGTGAAATGTGTCTTCAAAACTCCCTAGACGTTTAAGTGTTCTTGCAAGTCTGCTTTGGTATAGCTCGGGGTAAACACGTAATGCAATTGTACAACAAGTCGGATCCATTGTTACAACTGTTCAGCAAGCGCTCGCAAGTTGTGCTTTTCCTTGAATAATTTAAGTGCGTTTGGATTTTTAGGGTGAATGTTTGTTGTATTTATTATAAATAAATGCTTACTTTATTTTAAATAACGTGAAAAACATATTCTTTAAACTTGCGTAAGGAGTTTCGTATAGAACAAAGTGTGTTGTGAAAAATAAAACTTAGCTATCTTGTTTTGTAGCAAATTTTTAATGTGCTATGCGTTCAGATCAGAAGATGTTGATTTATAGTAACTGTTATGCATGCAGAAAACCCGTTTCTCGTGCTCATTTCCTAGGTGTAGTTGCAGGAGCTGAAGATGAACCCCCAGCAGCGCACTGCCGCTATTGGAACAGATAAGGAGCTGAGTGATCTACTGGATTTTAGTGCGGTAGGATATGCAGAACATTCTTTTTTTGTTCTTCTCTCTCCATTGTATGTAAGCATCGCTGCCAAAGCTGGAGTTGCACAGCTATATGTTGTGCTAATGAATAATTGCGAGACGGCCGAACTTTGATGTAACGACAATGTCAGGACCTTTTAAGATTAAATACTTTGGGCCAGCTGACTTCTAGACTGGGGGGGGGGGGATGAGCTGGCCCTGATTTTTTATTGTTGTCTTATTACCAAGTTTGTTAAACTTTAGCTGCAGTGTTGATTGATTATAAATACGCAACACGCCTGTATATTATAAATGTACGTCCGATTTTAAAGAAACTGTTTACAAAATACTTTGCAAGGTGTTGTAAGTTTTGAATGAAAAGCAAAAAATAAATTACACTATTAAAAATACAATATTGGCAAAAAACAACCAGTTAAGATCAACAGAAGACAAGTTACAATGTTTTGGTAACCATGTTCAGAATTGTAAATACGTGTTTTGTTTGTGAAGCTGTCTCCTATAGCGTGAATTCACTCCTGTATATTTCGGCTTTTCACTCGGTAACATTGCTTTGTACGTTCTGGCTCATGTATGTTTTCAGTTTCATTAAATGCTACGGTGAAATAAAACAAACATACCTAATGTAACAGTAACGTCAGGCTTGAATTATGGGATATCTTAAGTACGTGCATTTCTTAAAAGATTTTGTAACTAATATATGTAATGAAGACTATCGTTCCGCCTTTTTTTTTTCTTTTCTTGAATATATATATATATAAAGAGTATATATATATATATAATATACATATATATATAATATATATAGATATATATATATACACACACAATATGTGTAGATATATATCTATATATATATAATATATATATATTAAAGTGTGGTCAATATTAATGTCAAATGATGTGAACATGCTTGTCACATTTCCTTCAGCTTCAGTTGTCAAGGAAATACACATTCATTTTCACATTCAAGTATTCAGTCTTGATTTAAACGTGTCAGTACAGTTACCATTAACAAACACACTATTGTTTTTTTTTTTTTTTTTTTTTAAATCTTTTTAAAAAATGTTTTATAGATGTTTTCTCCACCTGTAACCAGTGGAAAAAATAGACCAACTACCTTGGGCAGCAGCCGATTCAGTGCATCAGGTAGGATATGAAATGATTTGTGTAGCATGTCACATTTGAATCATGAAGATTATTTCTGATGTGTGTTATTTTATTTAGACACACACACATACCAGAAGTAATTTCACTGGTATTCAATTGCCTGTATGTGTTAAAAACTGTTTTAGTTAATGGTTTGCATTTATATATTGGATATTTGGGAAAACCGGAGTCTATCAGAAACCTAGATTACCAAAAGTACTGTGTGTAGAGTAACTGTAGTTTCTGTATGCAGTGTACTTACAGTCAGCTCATCTGGTGTATATCAGATGAGCAGTCCATCAGGAATTAAGGTGGCATGCATGCTTTAGGCATGTGAAAATGTTGCAAAACAGGTATTGTCTTTGAGGTGATTGAAAAATGTACACTTTACATTGACAAAAATAATAAACAATGAATGAATTGTAAAGCTGTTAGGCAGAAACGCAGACAGTACTGTGCACAGGCATGAGATGAGTTGACATCTGAAGGAGTTAATTTAGGTGTCAGTGTTCAAGCGTTAGTGCTAGATAGGCTCTTGAGATCTGATAATGAGTCATGTTACTAGCTATCTGAATTCATGTTATGAATGCCCTTGTTGGTTAGAAACTTGCAAGTTAAGGATTTGTCGCAGATTTGTGAAATCTCATTGACCCGAATAAAGAGGCGAATAAAAAGTTTGATTTGCATTTCATTGCAGTCGTAAAGTCAATAGACATTAATAAATATGAAAATTATTAATTTGCAGCAGTGTTGTCACTGAATGCACTATTGATTCAATAATGAAGATTCATTTTTTCATAAGCAAAAGTCATTAGAAATACTTAATCTGCAGTATTGCTTGTGTATGTATTGTAGCAATTCAGTAATAATAATAATAATAATAATAATACAAAATCAGATAAGTTGCGCTGCTATTGCTATTTTGTATAGAAATTTGCAGTAGAAGATTTTTACACTTTTTCTGGGGGTGAAATAAAAAAAAGTTTTTTGCGTTAACATTTATTTAAAAAAAAAAAAAAAAAAAAAAAAAAGCATATTGCTTCCCTGGAGATCACCTGATTACGGGTAGGGTGTAAATTTCTGTGGTTTCTGCCCCTTAAGGCTGGTTCGTTATTCCACTGGGTGATGTTGATGGTAGTAGTATACATGACATGGCTTTCAGTCTGTTTTACAGTGGCATTAAATGGCTTGATTTTGCTTTTCCCATTGCTGCTCCCTGCAACTAGGGTGCATTTAGAATGGTATTTCTGAAGTTCTTGAGTTCCTACAGTAAAAAAAAAAAAATGTCTGTAGACAAAGACTGGAAGCCCTTTAATTTATGACCCTGCAGTGCAGCGTGGGGCGTTTTATTGGTTGACATGACAAGTATATGCATATCTTTTTCTATTTATTTTTCGCTGTCACTTTTTTTTTTGATTCGTTAAATTTTATTTAATTATTTTCACAAAACTACAGCATTTTAAAAACTGGTGTGTCTCTCTTTTACCCGGATCGTTTCTTAAGTGTGGTAGAAACTTAAACTAAAACAGGTTTATTGTGTGATGCGATCGTAGATGACGACAATTGGGTATTCTGTGAATTGAATACATGTGTTGTACCCTGAAACAAAGCAGGGTTTGTAAATAGTTATCTAAAATAAAGGACACACTTTCTGGTCGATGATAACTGAATACCAAGACAGTGCAGGAGAAAGAGGCTTTTGTGAGTGGAAGCTTTATAACTGCAGTGATGTCTTTCAGTCCACTTTGGGGGGGGGGAGGGGAGACAAACAGATTCAGGAGGGCAGCCCTCTTCTATTCACCAACTGTTAGTACTTTAATGGAGATTCACAGTATATTAGTAAATCTTAAGGACACTGCAGCTTTAGTCACAAAGTTAGTTAATGTGAACATAATGTGGAACACAGACATAGGTTTTGCTGGTCATTGATCCATAGGGAATTGTTTGACAGGAAGCAGTTGTCACATAACACACTTGGCAGATATTGGTTCTGAGGTTCATTGACTGTTTTTATTAGATTTTTTATGATTGCATCATATATTTCCAGTATTCCAGGCAGGGAATACTTTATTTTTTTAATTTTGCGAAATTCGGTTTGATTTTAAAATGTTATGTGGAACTCTTTTGTATTTTGTTTTTTGTTTTTGGGGGATGAATCAACAGTATTATAAAGTGTGAACTTTGAGTTACTCCAGCACAATTGCATAACCATGCAGAAACTCTAGGTATGATTAATGAAATGGGCCACATGTTACCTAATGTGTTCATTTAGTTTTACAGTGTTAAGATCCATAGTAATTGTGATAAGACCACCTACCATCTCTGTTTTGAAATGTTACAATAAAATTGTTTAGCACCGGGTACATCAGTCAATATGAAGGATCAGTATTGTCTACTTTGTTTAGAAATTGATAGCTTAACAAATAATAGCTAACTGATTTTTAATTTTTTTTTAATAAGAATCCCATATAAAAAATTCTGTTCTGCTTTTCAAAAGCATAGTTATTTTCTGGTAAGTACTGTGTTTGAACAAAGCTTGCAACAACAAGGAGCCTGGTCTGGTGTTGTAAAGTACTAGGCATGAGCTGCCAAAAGGAGTTCACTTGAGCTGTAGAACAACATTCAGATTCCATACTTTGTGTGTGTGTGTGACCCACATGGAGACAATTATCCTGCTGCAAAGGCACGCCTTTTATCTTACCTTAAAAATGTAGGTCAGCTGTAAATGTATAGGTTGTTAATGGGAATTCAATTAGTTTCTTACTTTCACTTTAATATTGGATTTCAGGAATGTAAATTGGGACTTTAGTGATTATGCTAGAGCATGATTAATGAGGGGGTTTATTTAAAACTTAATGTTCCGTTACTGGCACCATGCAACAAACACGAACAAGAGGATAATAATGGATGTAACCTTGCACTGATCCAGTCAACACAAAAATGAAAATGGCATTTAATCTGCTCAGCAAATGCTGTATTTGAACTGTGTTTTGAGTTAATGTAGCCCTTAATGTTGTGACAAAAGGAAACGCAGAAAGTACACTTTAAAAAGGTAAAGAGCAATTGAGAATATGAAGCCCTTGAAAATAGGAACTATTCCATTCCCCTCATTGCTGAAATTGTCACCTATGCTGCCGCCTTAATGGCTTTTTATTGCTGGTTGAAAATTTCAAGCTGTATTTTACTTGACAGTTAACAAAATGTCAGGGTCTCTAACAAAATACTATTTGATCAGTCAGTCCCTCCTGTTCTGTGAAGCTGGCCTGACTGTTCTGCAGTACAGAGGTAAAATAGCACACTTGCAACATACTCGTCCCCTCTCTTCCCTCTCTAGCTTGAGCAGTGGATAATGCATTAAATACTGTTTGCTTCGAAACATGCATTTGACATGTTAATCCGACACTCTTATTATATAGTTTTTATACATGTCTAATGACTAGTGTTCCGCATTTCTGGTTTGTTATGAATTTTTTCCAAAAAATTACAGGATTATTTTTTTTTTTTTTTTTAACTGGGCTTTGGATTTTACTGATTTGTACCCGGTACTATTTTCTAGGAAATACACATTCATTTGATTAAAATGCTGTTTTATTTTGACTCCGATATTGTAATAAGGAGCCCTACACTGTATCATAGGATACATCAGAAGTTTAGACGTCAAATAACTTTCAACTGTGGTTCTCTGTCACTTCACAAATACACCATCACCTGATTATTGTGGCAATTGCTGGGTGTAGTAACTACTAGCTTGATCAAAAACTAAATTGAAATGCTTACATGAAAATATAATTTTTTTTAGTGGATGAGGAATGGGGATAAAACATCAATCAGTTTATGAATATTCAAAAGGAAACTAATGTTTTGAAGTATACAAAAAAAGCAAAAATAGCAGAAGTGGGTCAGGTGATGCAGAGGATGCATAGCGCTGCAAATACTGCTGCATTGAGGTACTTGTTCACGCTGACAATAAAAGAACATACTGAAAAATAAGTGACACATTAAAGTAAAACAAGAAAGTGAACTGAGAGACAAGCAATCCATTTATGCAGATTTTACATGCACTTTAATAAAAAGAGTGTGCAGAATGATTGTGTTAATGAGTTTGTCAGAGCGCTGTGCTTTGCTGGACAGCCACTGTTTATTGCAAAGGTATGTATTGGTGACTTTGTGCGACATTACTGTCTGTCCATTAGCTGAAACATTGCCTAACACTACAATCTCAATCGTGAATATTTGACAGAAAATGATGAAGCTTTAGTTGCATGGAATGCATCGATGGAAATGTGCAGTGTGCTTTTTGACGCGTCTTCCGATGGCTTGCACCACCCAATTCTGTCAATTTTGTATTTTTATGATTTCAGTGCAAATAAACCTGGCTTGTTTTGTGCTGATGTCATGTTCACACCTTCTGTAGATACGGTTTCCATCAGCACAGCAAAGCCTAAACGTTTGCAAAGACCAGTTAACGTGGGATAATGTCGCTTTGACTTGCAGATTGTGCTTTGAGACATGCCAGGGACATTAAACCTAATCAGAAACCAGAACTGCTTCACATCATATTCCACATCTAGTGTGTATACTGAGATTTTTTCCCCCCTATTATTACCAATGTTTCAATTAAAATCTATTTTTTACCAGTTTTTATCCCTATTTTAATATATGTAAAATGAAGTTTTTTTAAAAAGATAAAAACTGAAACCCCAAAACACTACATATAACATAACAAAGAACTGCACTCCACTCACAAAACCCACTCCATGAGAAGATGACTCGCTGCATTGACTGAAATTTGAACTTTAATCTAAGGTGCCGGTTGATAAAATGGGTGCAGTGGGGTTCATTGGGCGTATTGAAATGCTGTACTCATTTACTGTAAACCCTTAAAATAGGTTCTTCCCTTGTGTTCCGATACGCCACAGTGCCTTGTGCTGTGTGTGCACTGTTGGAGGTGAATAACCAGAGACCAGTGAAATTTCATTTTATTACAGATGCACATTAATAAAACAACTCAAATAGATGCGTCAGTAATAGCATAGTATACATCATGTTTTAACTACATGCATATTTTTTTATTACACATTATCTGCGTTTTTTTAACATTTTAACATAAACAGACCTCGCACAGAAAAATGATTTAGTTACCGTAATTTCTCGTTAGAAGCAGTAACGGTAACGTACGCTCCACCACTCCTTTTAATTAACTGCCAATTTACAGTAAATACTGCCCATGCCTTCCATAAAAATACAATAAGATCAAAAAAAAAAAAAAAAAAAAAAAAAAAAAACTTATTTACACTGCCCTACTATTGTGGGGCTGTCCTAATAATACAGCAATCTACCCATTTAAAAAAAAAAAAAAAAAACTATATGATTTGTATTTCAATCCCATTGCACTGAAGCAGTATACAACAAAGCTTGGGGTTTCTCAGTATTTAAACACTAACATTAATTCCAAATTATACATCTGCGCAAGTGCTAGTCAGTGCTTCCATTTCCCTTCAGAAAGAGTCTATGGTAATGGCTGAGCCTTGACAACTACCATTATAAGTGTTTATTTTAAGTATTTTTTGGATAAACTTCCCAATTTATAAGTGCCATTTTGTGTTTGCTTTATGATTATTTTTTGTTGCATTTCGTTTTAGATTTGCATTTTGTTTTACATGTTGCATTGCGTTTTATTTCATGCTGTTTTGTTTTTGTGAAAAACATTGGTCTCTATGTATAACCTTGGCAGGCAAAAGTTCCTCATTTCATGAAGGGTGATGTTTAGGTCTACCACTGCTGTTTAGACCAGTTGAATAGATCTTAAGGATGAGAAAGTTATTGAAACTTTTCCATTTCTTTCATCTCTTATAAAATAATGGTTCACTTAAAGTAGTCTCTTAAAAAGTCACTGCAACCACTGTACAGGTATATATGAGTTTCTATCTTGTTGGTTTCAGAGCTCTAAAGTTTTGGTTATCAAGGGTGCATTTATGCAAATCCATGTTAAAAGGCCTCAACTGTTGCATATAGCATATCAAAAACAGATTTGCGTTGCAGAACTTGCAGCCTCAGGAATAACGTGGAAGCAGTTGATAATCAGTTTAAGATATAAGAATAGCAATAGAAAGGCAGTTCCAGAATCTTTTCCACTGATGCCCACATACATATTTTTTTGCAGAATGTGTGTATCCATGCTATCCTCTGCCTGCAATATAATACAGTTCTTTCATTTTGTTAAGCTGTCCTGTGATGCCCAGGGTGCTTATTTCTCTGGAAGCAGCTGCTTATTCTTAGATAACCTGCAGTACCTGCTCTGTGAACAAGTGGCAACTGCCGTTTCTGATGCAGTGCAATCGCACTAGTGAAAATTGGCACGTTTTCATGACAGACTGCGTCTGCTGCTGCAGGGAGGATTCAGTCTGAGTTTGGACGTCTTTCATTTGTGTGTCACAGGTCACCTCAGACTTGGTTACTGAGAAAGATGCTGTTGCCATAGCAATGAAGGTCCCTTGAAGGAGGGATACTTGGCAGAGCTTTGGCACCTTTTTAATGTACTAACATGAAAATACAGTAGAGTAGTTATGCTGCCTGAACTGTAAAAGTTTAAGTATATTTTTTGTTTCTGTATGTTATTGTAAAATATTATGTCATACCTGTCATGCCCGTCTTGGGTAACTTAGTAAACTAGACACCGTTTCGTCAGTATTTAATTTATTTACCTGATAGAGTGATAGAGAATTTGATGTGACATGCTAACTTTCTGGGCTCTACTGGGAACACGTTTTTAAAGCTATTTTAAATTCTTACATTTGGATTACTAGCTTCACTAGACAAAGTTAAAAGCTTGGAAAACACTAAGGTCACAGGTCAAGTTTTTGCAGGTGCTTGGGAGAAACCCCATGTGGTTTATGTGGCTCTGTGATCCAGTTAGCTATAGGATGGGGAAATGTAAGCCAGCCACATTTTAAACACCTGGAGGGGGATTTGCAATCAGCAGGTGTTCTAGGGCTCGGTTTATTTTAAAGGGGGGAAATAGGAGAGCCACACATAGTGTTGCAGAAGATGTTGGAGAATGCCGATCTTTAACAGTACTATTTCACAAAGCAGGAGGGGGTTGAAATGTGAACATAATTAGAATGTGAGTCTGCACTGTAGTTCGAAAATACAATGAAACGTTTTTATTTATTTAGGAATAGTGGAAAATTAGATCTATTTTTTTTTGCCCATTTTTTAAAATGAGTTTTCTTAAAATGGTAATAACATTTGACATGAAAGTACAGAAATGTACAGTAGTCCAACAGTGAGATAAAATTGGTTAAGGGAAGCATATTCTCGTATTGCTCAATGTGGTTGAAGCGTGCCTTTTATGGTAAAAGCAGACAGTGTACCAACTTAATTTTATATTGTCTGCTGTGTTAGCGAGGACATTTTATTTTTATTAGGTCAGCAATTTTGTAGTTTTGGACATATTTGATTTATCTCTTATTTCCCTTTGGAATTGGCTACAGTTTTCCAAACAGGACTAAATTACACCTTAGCCAAACTTTACACCTTAGGGTAAAAATAAAATACTTGTAAGGTTAATCTACTTTTATGAACACACAAGCTTAAGCATATAAGAATTTTAGTGGCATCAAAAATGTTTCGATTTTATGGAAGCTTTTCTGGGCATGATTTACATAAAATCATTACAATAAGACCCTTTTTGGTGTTTTAATACATTTACAGAAAAGGTTCTATTTTAATTATCTGTTTATGGTCGAGGTACTTTAAATCTTGTGCTGTGTTATATCACCTGAAAATACCCCCCTAGTAGTACATCAGTGTACATGGAGCCTTTTCTCTTTTTATGTGGTCATATCCCTTCAGGAAAAAAAAAAAAAAAAAAAATCTGCTTCTTCAACATCAATACTAACATTTCCATCTGGTCAAAATCTATAAGCCAAATGGAAATCCATCTTGTCCCTGATTTTGTCTGCAGTTAATAGACAGAAGTCACTTTGGCAGGTGGATATCTAGCCCATGGCCATAACATAATTATTGTTCTGTCTGTGAAGACTGGCCAGTGCCATTCAAACGCCATTTTTTTCTATCTTGAAATTAATAAACAGAACTCTGTATTGCTACAGTATGTAAGTTACAGGCAAGGTACAAATAAAGTGCCCTACTTCGAGCAAGAAAATATATATGGTTGAAAACAAATAATTTTTTAACAGTGAAACGACAAAGTCGGGGGGGGGACGGGGACGGATGACTTCCTTTAGAAGATCTAATGCGCTTTCCTAAAACACTGAAGATGGTCTCAACAGTAACTGTCATAACTTTGCCTCACTTAGGTTTCAGTTCACTTTTTTAACGTCTTTTCAAAGTAATTGTGAGTTTGTTTTGAGAAACATATTTACATTTTGTTAATTTGCCAAAAAAGTATTTCAATAGAGTATAGTTTAATATTTGCAGAAATCAAGCAACTGCTGTTTAACATCACATTGAATGTAGAAGTTGCCAGAACTGTCGGGGTACCGGTGAACTGTTCCATGGGACCCGCTGTAAGATGGCTGCCTATTATGGTCAGGTGACTTTTTTCTTTTTATTATTGTTTCAGTTGAGTGACTGATGTTGTGCAGTAAACCAACACAAAAACTGTCCCTACCCCCTTCCCAATGATTTTGCTATGTAAAGTTTGCCTGATTCATTCACTTCCAGTTGGTGCTGCTGAGAGAGAGAGAGAGAGAGAGAGAGTGAGTTCAGTACTTCGCTCTGACAAGTAATTACTGCTGTAACCCTGAGAGGATGTTTCAGGGGACTAGGATATAGTCCTAGTCTAATGATTTTTAAGCCTTTGGGTATTTTAGAATTCAGGCTCATCGTATGCTGTCAGTGTTTTTTTTTTGTTTTGTTTTATTTGTTTGAGAAATGATTAGGTTTATAGTAAATAATATTACATGTGCCCATGGCCAGGGTTCCCGCTAACCTTTTTAGATACTGTGAAACTTGCTGTTTTGACTGAGAAGGTACATAAATTATCAGTGCGAAACCTTCGGCCACACATTGACCCTTTGCATTATACCATTTTGAAACGATATTCCAAAGCAAGTACCTCAACAATTTTACCATTTACTTTAAATTTAAACAAGACATTTATTGCAGCCTCATCCTCTGATCCTGCAGCCCTGTCGGTTGTTATCATAGATATAGACTGTATGCTTAAGTGGTGGATGAAACCAACGGTGTGTAGTGACTACGTCCTTTACACAGCAAAGTGATCAATTTCCTTTAAGGATTTTATAGCTAGAAAATAGTTTTGAGCTAATTTCTTCATTGTCAGAAAATAATATAATTGACTTTCCTAAAACACTGGCCATGGTTTAAAATTACTATTTATACCTTCATTAAAGGCAGGTAACGTGGAAGGAAATAAACTAAACAATAATGAAATACGCAGTAAATCAAAGAAAGAATGCAGTGCTCTGCCATTGTTGCCGTCTTATTTGCTTTCTTATTCTCTGTGTTTATGACTGACATTATGATATTTAATGGTACTGACTTGTATATGATCACGTGAATTACAGCACAACTTTAAGAATACTATCGCACCATCCTCGTATAGATAATCAGATTTCTTTTAGTCTTACTGAAAAATGGAGTGAAGTCACATGATGAATAAACTTGCAAAAAAAAATGGCCATGGTATGTCTTATTCAATTACTATACACTTAAATGTGTATTTTAGACTAATGTGCTGATCACATTTTTACCAGTATCTTATTTCTGAAATGGCTGTTTTTTAAAAGTGTAAATAAAAAAACGGTCAATGTGATTATTATTATTATTTTTTTTTTTATGTTTACTGCAGTGTTTATACTTCTAAATAATGCAGGAGATTGTGCTTCACTGATTTTAGTTTTCAATTATACGACATGTTAAAAACTGTAGCGTTCATGAGCAGCACTCCAGGGGCAGAATGGCCAGACGCCTGCTTCGCCCACCTGTACATTTGCTGGTGCCCGGGTGAGCTCTGCACTAATGTGACATGCATTTTTACAGGGAAATCTGAGAATCAGCTGCAAGGCGGACACAAATACACTCATATTAATTCTTTGTAAGAATGCTCTCAAAATAATAGGTTTACCTCGAGAGGCTGGAGTCTCAATTGAGGTTGATATTTATGAAAATAACTTGCGAAGGTTGTTGCCAGTTACTGTGAAAAATGCCCACATTTTAGCCTTAGAGGGAACGCTGCCCATGGCTAGTTAGAAAGGGATATGCTATACTGTAATACAGGCAGTGCTCTCCAGAGCCTTTACACTACTAGGGTGTATTGAGATGGCTATTTGCCATTAGGCTGTTTCCATGAGTGTTGATTAAGTAGTTTCCATTTTGGTATTATGCCCTGTTGTAAGTTGCTGACTGTGTAAAAGTCTTTTAAGTCAAAAAAAGAAGCTCGTCTTAAACCCTTGGTATTTATTATGACAGGGACCAGGAATAGAAACCCTGCATGTGTGTATTTTTGTAAATACTGTACTGTAAAAATAAAGTCCCTGTGTATGTATAGCATGCTTTATAGTTTTACATGCATCTTGAGACCTGTATGTTTTATTTGTTTTAATATACAAGTCAAGAATCCTATTTTTTAACAAGGTCTGTATTTATGGATAACGTTTGAGAGTGACAGAATCTTTTTAGGTTGATGTTAAATAAACCAAGGCACTTGAATATCAAACATTTGTATTAAAAAAAACATACATTGAAAAAAGCACTTTTTTTTTTTTTTTTAAATGAGTTTGTGAAGCTTTGTGAAAAGCCCTATTCCTGTGGTAATAACAGTAGACAAACACATTCTAATTTATTTTTATATGTTCATGTGTGGCTGTTTAAGTCTAAAGGAGATGTATAACTATATGAGCAACACGCTGTGTGGGCGCCGAAGGTTGATGCTTCTCTCAGGCTTTACATTTCTGATCTAGAACATGCTCATGAGTGTAGAAGTTACTGTTGTATAATCCGAATAGGGGTCGATTCTAACAATCCTACACGTACAGCTGTATTTACGTTTGTATTGATGTGTGTTATGATATGTTAGGTCTAAAACTGTTTGAGCTCCGTATACCAATCTAACTGAACCAAAGTCTCTTCTTTAAAAAAAAAAAAAAAAAAAAAAAAAAAAAAAAAAAAAGTTGAGGATTAGTGTGTTCAAATGCTTTTATTCGTGGTTTTAATTGGTCTCTTGAAGGATTTAAAGCAATACCTTCCTGACTCTCTAGTCTTACTAAAGCTTGGTCTTTTGTGAACATACAGTACAACGTATTTTGGTGGACATCGGCAAGTAAGATAATTAGTTACAGCGAGCATAAGTTTTCGATGGATCATAATGATGTTGCATTTAAGGTTTTTAGAAACCAAAGAGCAAGGTCAATTCTTGTCTCTGTAGGAAAATAATCTGATATTGTAGCTGAATTCGGTTTTATTGACAGTCATTGTAATAAGTCTGGAGAAGTCAGTATCATTTATATTCATGTTTTTGCCTTTGTACACAATAATGAGGAGGGGTCACTGAACTTGTGACCTGTGACATGCACCTTTCTACCTGGGGGGATGCATTCCCAACCATTGGGGAAAAATGTGCTTGGTCTTTCGTAAACATTTTTGGCTTGCAATAGGCAAACCCTCAATGCTTAAAAATCCTTTCAAGCTATATTTGATTCTTAGTTAATACAGATTGTAACTAGCATGATTCCATCAGATCTTACTGTCAAGCAGTATGTTAAGCCAGTTACTTTACTGTATGTACCTGTGTTAGTGTAATTTTTACTTTCTCCTTGGCTTAATGAATGAGCCAACAGTTTGAGGATGTGGGAGGGGGGTTTGACTGTTTTGGTGTTACATTCTAAGCTTCATTTAGGAAGGTGAATTGCATGTAATCACAGAAATCTGGTTTGAAACAGGAAAGGGTGATAATTAGTTTCTAATATGAAGAAAGTAGCTGTTATTAGCATTGCCCTGCATGTTAACCGTTTCCCCGCGGCCCTCTTCAGATCTGAGCAGATGGGTGAGTTAAGGGCAGAGGTAACGTGTGCCATGATAGGCTGTCGGTTTTCCCTGAAGGCAATCTACGACTGCAAGACATAGCTTCCTTTTTGAAACTTCAACTACGCAGGCTACAAGACTGAAACCGCTAAAATAAGCAATCAAGATCCGCGAGCATTGTTCTGTGGCACTGTATTTATTAATGACAGCTCCATGATTGGGTTAGAAGAAAAAAAGGACATTTAGCTCTACCACATTTTACCCTCTCCTGGTATTTTCTAGCAGTGACTTTAACAGGAATGTAATACAGTCAGAAATTGAGTACTGTTACTGAGGGGAAAAATACATATACTGGCGGTTGAAATAAGGTTCCTTTTGTGTTGTGGTGCAAAGACATACACTGGGATTATATATGTGAAGTGCTACCGTTAATAAGCAACATTAACTGGATGTAAGAAGCTATTTCATTGATATAGTGTGGGAATGAAAGGCAGAAATTTGATAGTAAATATTACAGACAAAAGAGCGTATTCTATTTTCATGTCATTTATACTGATACTAGAATATTATGGTCTGTTTTTGTTATCTATGTGTAGACTGATTGCGTTTTTTAACCACAGATCGGTTGACATTTTGGGAGAGAAGAGGAGGCAGTTGCTGATCAAAAAGTGCACCTTTTCATTTAATAACCATAAGATATGGCAGCGGGTGCATGCTCAGTGCTGGAAAGAAGTGTGGGCATTGCAGGGAATAAGAGTTTTGGAGTGGTGTGTCTGCGCTCAAACATTCAGCGGTTACAGGGAGGGCTGTGCACAACACCAAAAAATAACAGCATAAAATCAAGCATGAAACGCACCAGTTGCAGCTTTGGACAAGAACGCCTCCAGTACATTAATCTCTACTTCCTTTGTTGGAAGCCTGTGGCTGTTGTCAGGAGTCTGTTTACTTTTGTTCTGCCATTGTGAATAAAAATGTATCATCCTGTGAATTGGAAATTAAATTGTGTGGTTTAGAATTGCAGAAACTGAAGCAAAGCTGGCAAATAAAAATGTTATAGGTGATAAACAGTTTCCTTGTTTTATTTTTCCAGCACTTTTATATGTATGCACGTGCAAGCTATTCTGCATGAGTAACAAAAGGCTTTTTCCTCAGCTAAAAGATAAACTGAAGACGGCCTTTTAAAAATGTAGCATGATCAAAGGCATCCCACAGTTATTTGTGCTAGGACTATAATGGCTGTGATTGATACTGAGAATCTCAACATTACAGTGGCTTATACATGGATGTCCCGTGCTATGGCTAAAATATCTGAAGCCAAAATACCTAATGAGGGAGTTTAGGGTGCAGTAATGAAACATGTCATTTACTGGCATATAGTGCTTTAAAAGTGATATTGCCAAAACTTGACTAGATTACTGAATGCTGATTTATCTGTGCTGTACAGACTGTGGTCGTTTGCTGACATGGTTAATTAAACACGGGATGCACACATTTATTCTCATTAGTTGCATCTCTTAATGTGAAACATTTGGGATTTTTTGAGTTTGAGTTTTACTTTTATTAAGTTGCATCATTGGGAAAGGTTATGTGAGCATGAGGTTTCCTTACACTTGTTATTTACTGTCTGTGAAAGACCGTATAGAAGTTGGATTTGTTGACTACAAAGCTTTGTGTGTGTGTGTATGTAGACGCACCTGATGAAGGCTCTGGTACACCTCAGCAGTGACAGACAGACAGAATGTGTTCAGAAATTTGGTTGTGTTTTAGTTCTGAAAGCATCGTTTTTCTGGTTTTTGGAACTGAATATCACCAGACACGAAACAGTTGCCCCACAGATGGAATTGTGTTTCTCGGAAAAATGTCCTTTCTCTTTGCTCCTTACTCCTGTATGAGTATGAAATATGTGTTATAGATCGCCTGTAACCAGTGATGTTAGTCTTGCTAGTAGAGCTGATCACATTGCAGTAATCCTGCTCTGATGCATTACTGATCCACTCCTTGCAGTTAATTGGTGTGCAGTATTTCATTGAATCCTGTTTCTTCCAAGGATATGTGTCTGTCTCTGGAGAGTCTGCAGTAATGAAAGCCTAATATCAGCAACCCCAGCTACAAAATGTGTTTTATATTGTATTATAATTATATAAGGTATTTATATACAATTATAATTAGATCATTATTTTAGTTTATTTCACAGAATACATGCAAGGAAAATTTATGATTTTCATTAGAAGGGACCTCTGCCCTCGGTGGATTACTGTTTTACATTTTGCTGGAAAGCCCTTGAAACAAACTTAAAATGAGGCTAAATGGAGATGGTGATTGTACCATCATAGGCTTTGTAAGGCTACTCTAAAGCATACAAAGTGCTGTAGCCAAGTCATGAAATTCAGATTACAATATTATTTAGTACATTTTTCAAAAAGAATTCTGCAGAGCTGGATAAACTCTTTCTACAGTATTGTTTAAGAAAGAGGATCACTCGCCCCCCAGGATGAGAGAGAAGAAAAATAAAAATAATAAGCGTCCAACAGTTTGCCACGCATTTGATCTGCCAGTTAAACACTGTAAATCAATTCACGTTTTCAAACAATCAAAATGAAACGAAGGTAACCCACATCACATCACATGTGATACCTGACAGTAAGTGTTTGTGTCACATCAGCATTCCCCAGGTGTTGGAACACACTGCATACTTGTTTATGCCTTCTGCTTCTGCGAGGGAGCAGGAGATTAATAAACATCCAATACAGTTAGAAAATGCATTCAGTGCCTTGTAAATCTGATGTTGCTTTGCACAATTGAGTTTGCAGTGCAGCTGTTATCGCTCACATCTCTTAACCTCCTGCTAGAACACCTGCATTTGAACAGCTAGCAGGGTTAGAAAAAAAGCATTGAAATGGTTATTTATTATCTCTTACGTGGATATCATTGCACAGATGAAACTAAGCAAACCAGAGACCCCTGAGTAGAATAGTAGTTTTAGGGATAGTAGTAATAATGATGATATTAAGTACCGTAAAAAACAGTGTACAAGTCACACCAGTGTAAAAGTCGCACTCCTCCCTTTGAGGCAACTCCCCCCTTTTTAGGACCCCCTAAAAATACCTAGAAAATAAACTTAAACAAAGGTTTTTACAGTAAATGAAGTCTTGACCACACTTTATTCTGGTATTGCTGTAAAATACCAGCCTGAAACCTTTGCATAACATTGTCAGACATAATTCAGTATGGAACTGATTGGAATAGCTTTCAGTTGTTCTGCAGGACTATCTTCCTTGTGAAACATCAGCAGTCTATGCAGTCTTATATACAGAAGCACCTGCCAGTCAGGTTCTGCTTATGAACCCTCTGTCAAAGTCAGTGTATCTTAAGGTTATTTTTAAAAAGAAAAACAAATCATTGAGTATATTCAGTTTGAGTAATTGTCAGTATTACAACACTGTGCAGGTCAATAATTTACACGTTACAAGAGTCACAAGGTTTCACAAAAAAAATATCCGAACATAGCCACAACCATACAAGAAACCCTTAAAAACACCATGAGCATATAAAGACAGAAAATGAATGCTTTTACAGACATTTGTGTCAAAATAAAAAATAACTCCTAAATGTGTTTGTCAGCCTGTTCCAGACTAGAATAGGTCCTTAATTATTCTGTGAAACTTAATGCAGCTGAATCATAAATATTATTTACCACAGAAATAATGCACTGTATTCTCAAACTGATTCAGAACCTACTTGGAGTCTTATTACCCACTAGAATTTATAATACAAGGTGGAAAAAATGATTAATAGTAGTCATTAATTTATATTGTACCATCCTACATTTCAATAACATATAGGGGTAGATGCACTAAAGTTGCACAAATGAGTCGGAAGTCTAGGGTGAAATGTACTAAACAAGCGCGGTGCTGTTAGTGACTTTTTAGGGAATGCTTTGCGGCAGCAGTTTTTCTTTGAGGCTCAACCTTAGATGAATATGTAATTATGAGCGTTCCTGCATAAATTTGCAAAAGTGCCAATAACCCCTCCAGCTCATTCTGTGCATCTGTACAGGACCATGATCTATTTTGTGTTAATTGTCTAGGCTACTAAGTAGGCCAAGTTAAAAATAATAATAAAATTTAAATTTAAAATAAAAAAAAAAAAACCTTAAATCATTGCTTCAATTTAAAATAATCTTTTATTCGCACTGTACAGCAATGTGTACGATGCAGCAGCATGATTTATTTTGTGTTACTAGTAGGCTAAAATAAAAAGAAAGTGCTCTAAGTATTCATTTGATTTTACTACTGTACTGTATACTGTATAGGGTTACTGTACAGATTTATATTTTTACATAATGTAATGTGTAGCCTACCCAAAACACATTACTGTTGTTTCAGCACAATAATTTACATTTAAAATGCATTGAGAACTGTAAATATGTGTGTGCGATTTTATTGTATTGTTTTTAAACCTGACCGCTCCAGTTTAGCGAGGGGCTGCTGTATGATTATGAAAAGCTTTTGTGAAGAGTGGGGCCCCATTATAGAATCTGATGAGATTAAATTGCCTTTAATTTTTTATATATATCATAACAGTATTAGAGGCAGTGTGGTCCAGTGGTTAAAGTCCAGGGGCTTATAACCAGAAGGTCCCTGGTTCAAATCCCACCTCTGCCACTGACTGACTCACTGTGTGACCCTGAGCAAGTCACTTCACCTCCTTGTGCTCCGTCCTGTGGATGAAATGTTAAATCACTGTCCTATTGTAAGTGATTCTGCATGTAATGCACAGTTCACAGCCTACATCTGTAAAGCGCTTTGTGATGATGGTGGTCCACTATGAAATATGTAAAGCGCTATATAAATATAAAATGGGTAAGAGACGGAACAGAATGCATTGTACAGATGACATTTACAGTTAACAAAAACAATGTTATTTTGATTCTTGCACCCTTGCATGTATAGACGTTATCTTTCGGACACCCTCAGCTGCAGCAAACCACAGTCCCGCTATTTATTTGAGTAACATTGTGCAACACTCACAATATATGCTAGAGATCTTGCTAAGAAAACTCAACAAATATTTAAATTAGTATGCTGTGGCTCTTTTCATTAACATATTTTCTCTTGGTACATATGACAAAATGTATACTCTTGCGAATTGTCGCAACAAAAATGCAAATTGCATGTTTGCGCAGCGACTGGCCTATCTTAATACATCTACCCCATAATCTGTATAGTATAGGTGTTTCGGAGCAAAGACCTCAACTATGACTGGAAAATACATTCATGGATTGCAAAAACTACTAGGAAAGTAACTAATATTTAGTAGGTGTTTATCTTGATTTATGGAGTGCTGTGCAGTCAGTGTGTTACTTGGTTGCATATCATTATCATACTAGTTTGGGTAATTTCACAAGTGTCACTCAGAACCCCTTAAAACTATTTTCTGTTTTATGTTTGCCAAAAAAATTGGCAAAATAAAAAATTCCATCAGATGGCTAGGAACATGCCTTATGATATCATGTCTGGCTGACTGTGTTTTCTCAACAGCAGCATAATAGTGATTTTGTTTTCAAAGTTTTTGCCAGCACTGCATGAGTTTTTCCTGTTATAGAATACAGGTTTACAGTATGTTTCTGCCGAGAGGGAGAGGGAGAGACAGGCATCTGCTCTGTAATTAGACTATAGAGGAATGAAACCACTGCCAAAAGAAATATTTGTCCTTCATTCAAGGTTACATTTATTTGTGTTTAATTTGAGATGTTGAGGATATAACCTATTTGTTCATGGCTACCTGTGATGCCACCTCCTCTGCCAGACAGATTGTTGGCAGAGTTCTGTGGTATTTCCATAAGCTTCATGCTTCTGCAAAAAGGTTGTAAATAATTGTCTATGTAAACTCCTTGCTTGTATAAGCATTATAGATGTTTTCATTGCATAGCCACTGCAAATTTAGCAGAAACGTTATAAAGAGTAGTTCATAAAAATAGGAAACCTCTTAAAGTATCTTAGGGATTACAGAACAATTTGTATAAAACCATCAAGTTTAGAGAGAATTTTGCTTACACTTCGTGTCATTTGGCAGATTTATTATTATTAAGATATTATTATCCACAATTTAAGGGAAATGATACATGTGGACAGAATTGTGCTTTTACAGTTATTGTAAATGTTGTTTTTATTCTTAATTATTGTGCTGCTTATGAAGCTGACGTTCTTGCATTCATCCACAGAGCTTGGATGGCACAAGCAGTGCTAGTGAGGGCTTCCCCACACTGTTCTGCAGTGGAGAAATCCCCTCATCATACCCATCCAATTTTGGGCTGCCTGCAAAAAGCTTCCCAGTGCCAGTTGTGCAGATTCAAGCAGTGGTTTTGTAATGTGAACCTCAGAGACCTGAAAGCAGAGTTCAGACCATCAAGCTCTTATTTCGAAAGCTGGTTTTCAACCCTGATGTTGATGATAAGTAAAGAAATGGCCATTGGTTAGACTATTTTTTCATTATGAACCATGTGGGTTGGAACGCCCTTGTGGAAGTCTATTATACCTTATTGTGTGTATCCCACTGCCCATTATCACTGTCTTATCTTCTGAAACGCAGTAAACAGGCATTCAGAGCTCTCCTTTCCTGGCCCCTCCACTAGACTAGTTAACATGACTTATAAAATAAACGAACCCTTAACTACTGGGGTGTTTGGTGCTCTTGAACATATCACTTTTAGTAACATCAGTAATAATTTTAAATAGTAGATTACAGCTTTTTAGATGACAATTTTGATGCAGCAAAATTGTATTGAATACCCAGCACCTCCCCTGCTCTCATCTGACAGTTGGCCCCAGAACAGTGTTTTTTGTCAATTGGGGGTAACTTACATAAAACACATGTTTCATCCCTATAGACGTTACCATACTAATGATGTAGCTTTTTCTACAACAACAGAACAATTCTTTATGCTGCATTTTTAGTGTGGACTTTCAGACCTGCCTTACTATTTATAAGGTGCAGTTTTTATATTAAAAAAATACATTCTTGTCATAAGGCTGCAGAGGTATACGCAGGAGCATTTGTACCCTGTTTTGCTAGTGATTTTAATGCCTTGTCCCATACACACACTAAACATGGCTTTCACATAGAGTATGTAATAAAATTAGACTAGTCTTCATAAATACCTTATTTTCTCCTGTCCTGGAGTTTTCCTGACTGCCTCAGCCCTGTTTTGTTAAAGTAAACATGGTTGCAATTTTGAGATCCTAGATACATTTTGTATTTGGACAATCAGGAGAGAGTCTTTAAGCATGTGACTGTGCAAGATTCCAAATAGCACTGAAGACTGCATGGTTTAGACAGCTGTTAAAATCAACAATGTTGTTGACATGTATGCAGACAGCTGCACCAATCAGTGTAATATTAATGGCTTTTTTGACCTTGTAGCAGGAAACATTGGTAGGGAATGTAATGAAAGAACTAGGTTTCTATTCATGGATACAAAAATGCTTAAAAGTAAATTAACCATAGTGGTGTTATACAGTGTATAGTTCAAATCATTGCAGAGTTTTACTGTTGCAAGAAAACGTGCTCAGTTAAACAAAGATCTCTAATGCTGCCAGGCAGTCAAACAACAATGGGACAAAGATGAGAACAGAGCACAGGGTCAGTGCCAAAAAATCCACATCCTCTACTTGAAAGCCATTGCATGCAAACAAACTTGTTTTTTTTTTATGTTGTAGACACTGAAAGAACACGTTCTTTACAAAGGAACAGGCAGCCCAATATCTTTACCACAGAGCAGTAACATGTGAAGGATTCCTTTGGTTTTTGTATCCAAGAGATTTGGAGGAGGAGCTGACGTATGCCTGGCATTGAAGAATACACTAGCCTCATATTAAAGTGTTTTAAAGTTATGGAATAAGTGTTATAAATAAGTGTTCCTTTTTTGTTTTTACCATTTATCATACAGCATTTATGACCCCCCCCCCCAAAAAAAAAAAAAAATTTTTGAAAAGTAAAACAATACTTTTTTTTTTTTGTATCATACCCTTTTGTTTATTGGTTAGAACTACAAAACTAAATAAAACTCCAGACACTGTCCCATCTGGGGGAACAGGTGCAGAATGCAGGTTTCAGTGCAAATCTGCATGCAGTGGATCTTGCTATATCAAAGGCACATGGCAGCATTTTATGTGGAGGCAGTGGTGAAAGATGGCAAAAGCTGGAGCTGAACACAACACACGTCGCCTTGAATAACAACAAACACAGATCTAGCATGACATCATCAAACTGCAGCCTGGCTCCACAAGTGCAGACGAATCTGCGTGTTTCTGATGGATGATAAAACAGGGCTGCAAGTGAGATTCAGAAACAGTCTCTGTATACACGGGTCCACAACTGTGAATGCAACTAAGAGCCAGATTTACGGAAATTGCAACCTTTTTGTGTGTGTGTTTAATATATAAATATGTGGTGTTTTCATTAATTTATTCCTAACTGTTCATAAAAAAAATATTCAAAAACGTTAGCTTATGAAATAAAACTCTTAATAGGGGTTGCAGGCGAGGTGTAAAAAAAAAAATACAGTCACGCCATCACTTCATACAAACACTTCAGACAGCCTCAACAATAATTACAAAGACAATGATTTGAAATGAATTCACTTTGCCAAGATATTAACAAGCTACTTGTATATAAAATTGTTCTAGTTAACAGTAAATAAAACCCTGGTTATATGTAAAAAATAACTAAGTATCTGTGTTGAAAGCGGGTTATAGATCAGGTAGTGGTAATCTATAGCTTTCACCCACTAAATTACAGTTGTACGTTTTTTGGCCTCGTCCGTGCAATGTCTTATGACGTTCGTCTTGAGTGATTTAGTAGATGGTTAAATAAAGCCGCTGACTCATAACAGAAGAAACCACAGGAAAAGTGGTCTCTAAAACGTAAAATTGGGTTGCTTTTTATTCAGCGTTCAATAATGTAGAGTTTTATTCAGCTTTATGGTTTTTTGTGTGTTTTCTTTTAATCTGATCTCCATCATGCTTGTTTTTTCAAGAATAATTTTATTTCATAGACAAAATCCCCTTTACAGTACTTGGAGATGTGTCATTTTACTGCTGTTAAGAACATTGACTCATTAACATGGTACTACATTTCCGTTTTTAAAATTAATATAATATTATATATATATTTTTTTATTTATTATATATTATATATATATAATATATATATATATATATCACAAATCAACACTATTTTTTTTACAAACTACAAATAGCCTGGCTAAACAACGGTCAGGAGTTCAGTTCGAAGCGACAGACAGACTCCTTTTTCAGGTATATATTTTACAACAAGAAAGGTAAATATACAGTCACTGGCCACTTTATTTACATGCACTTCCTAATATCAACAGGGTGTCTCGCAAGTTCAGCCCACACATGACCACTTGGATTGAGATCTGGACAACGTGCTGACTGAGGTCTGCCTCATGTGCAAATCACGGACAATTCCAGAGGTGTCAAAGGACCCCAGTGATTAGCATATGCAAATGAGAGGAGGGGGAGGGGCTTCGTAATAAAGTGGCCAGGAAATGTATTTTGTTATACACTCACAGAAGTTGATTTAAACACTGTACCTCTCCTATAAGCTGCAGCTGGAATTTTTTTTTTTTTTAAGAGCGTTTTGCAGCTTTTGGGGGGTTAACCTGGATTGCACCAAGGGTGCTGTGAAGTGCTCTAAGAAATCTAACTGGGTTATCCTGACAGGGTAGATGATTATAAAATAAACGTCAAACAATTAAATAGCATTTCTTGTGTGATTTGTTATTATTTTTACTAGCATGATGTCTTCAATTAACAACTCTGAAGCTTTATTCCTTTGTTCCTTCTTGACCCCTGGTGGATAAGGCTTAAAAGACACGATTACAGCCAGTGGCTAATAAGACCACATGTAAACAACCACAAATATAATGTAGATATGGACTTACCTTACCCACATTTCTACCTCCCTGTCCAAAAAATATTGTTAAAATCTGACTGGAAGTCTGTAGAATCAAATAGCTCGATGATACTGGACTGGAAGACAATATTACATTGATTTACCATCGAGTAAATCATTCTTTTCTGCCAGTAAATTAAATTACACTCAAACATCAAATCTGTAGAGAACTTAAGTAAGCTTCTCTGCCAAATAGACATTGGTGTTTCAGCTTTCCAGTCTCTACATTAAGTAGAAAGGATATTGGGTGTTTTCAAAACCACCGCTTCTAACAGGAAAAAAGTCACTTATATTGAGAACACTTTTATTTAAAAAGATTGTTGATAAAAAGAAAAAAAAAACTTTTGAAACTTATCTTGTATAAACATATACAAATGTAGTATTTACTGAAAGTCACTGTTGCAGAATGTTTATTTTGAACCTTCCAGGCGAGACAATAAGGGCTAAGGTGTTGTGTAAATGACAGGTACTGGGAAAAAGCTGACAAGCAGTTCAGTAAAGTCAGTGTTTTAGAGGCTGGCACATTTCAAAGCACAAGGGAGAAGCAAATATAGATTGAAGGGAAATCTGTCAGAAGTTACTGTAAGAAAGAGAAGTGTGTTGTCATTACAGGAATTAATGGTCTCAGACTTTGGATCCCTGAGGGACCCAGGTCTCCTTACAGGAAATGAATGGAATTGTTTATGGACTAAAACAGAGTTCAGTGCCTGCAAATGCAGCTGGTTTTAAAACAGCAATATTTAAAAAGGCTATTAGAAAGACTTTTGAGACAGATACCCCGCTCAAAAATAAAATAATAATGAACTCTGCTTATTGTTTAAACTTTCAGTTCATGGTGTGAATTTAATAGTTTCAGTTTATGTGATTTTTTTTTTTTTTTGTGTCAGTAGAAAGCTGCTGTTTTGTTTTTTTAACTGTAAAACTAACACATTACCTTCTTTTAATAACTGTTTTTGTTTTTTATTTGAGAAATAAATGCAATAAAATCTGTTATTTGGTTAAATGTTTTTTTTTTTTTTTTTTTATGAATCCATAACATTGTATTTTCTGTGTTTTTCTGTTTCCAGATTGTTATACAGTATTATCTTGAAGGAACCTCATTACCTGCAAGCAATATTGGATAAAATAACATTACTGGAGTGAAAACTCATATTTTTGTACTGAGTAAAGCCAACCTAAATGTAATTTGGCTGCACAGATATTTTATTTGTTCAACATATAGCAGATGTTGAATCCCTACAACACAGTACCCTTTTTTCTTCTGCAAAAATGCAGCATTTGAAAGTACAAGTTCTATTAAATTAAGAAGTCCAGATTTATTGTTTATCATCACCTTTTTGTCATATTTAGTTATATTGAGTGCTTGGAAATGTTTGTGTGCGATTTTTATAAATAAATGAGTGAATTGTTTTAAAAGTGTGGTTAGTTATGGGAGCACTGGCATTTTATAAGGAATTACACAACTGCTTTCTGTTGCATAGAGGGTATGGTTCTAAAAACTGTAGAAGTTTAAATCCAATACAAGTTCCAGACTCAAATCCAGGCTGATTTCTGGAGGACCATCTTCAGTAGAGGCTGTTGTTGATAACTTGCTGTTATGCGGGAGTTATGATAATCAAAAGCTCTTGAATTGACCCAGTGAAAGGAAGTGTTACTTAGACATTTTGTAATTAGTTACATTTTTAGGTAGTTTTAATGTGAGATCATTTGGACTTTCACAGCTATTTCGTGGTCTGCGGTTTAGTGTTGTCAAAGGGAGAGAATAAATAAAAGGTTATTTCTATTTTAAGATCAATAGCAACAGAAAACTGCATAGAAATATAGGTGCACTTGCAGTATGTTTGTGTGAAGTGATATACAGCTGCTGAATGTTTAAATGTTAGAATAATTGAGCTCTGTGTCTCTTTTAATGGTAGGTATGGAGGAGAGAACAAGCACAGCCACATGGGAAGCAGGAGGACAGCAAAGTCCCTCTTATCAGTCCTCCAGGGTAAGAAGACTGGGTTTGTTTTTATAAATTATTATTATTATTTTTATTATTATTATTTTTTATAAGCACAGAACAAGGTTGTATGAACTTCATAACAATAGTCTTGAACAAAAATTGAGTGTCAAGCTAGGTTTGGGCCCCTTTCATTTATTTATTTTTTAATGAAAAACACTACCTTGATAAATGTTTTGTTTCCAACAGAACTGTGTGAATCGATTTTAATTGAATGTTCTATCTTAAACACACACTAGCACGTTTATCTACTAGATATAATCGCTCAACAGATATTAAAGTATTATTTCAGAGTAAACTGTGCCATTTTACAATTAAGTCAATATCAATTTTTTTGTGCTGTTCAGGTAAAATCTAATCAAGTTTCTTATAGATACAATTTTAAATAATCAGACAGGTTAGATAATCATTGTTAAGTATTTTTTATAAATAAATATCTTGCATTTTAATGAAAAAAAAAAGTTTATTTACTGAATTAGATTACATTTATAAAAGTAGTGTTTTTTTTTAACCAACAATTAAATTTTTTTTTTTTTTTTTTTTTTTTTTTACATTTTTTATTCACCAAGATTTAAACATTGATGCCTGAGTCTTGATCTCTGGTCTTGTATATATCAAGTCTCTAGACATTTCTCGTGTGGGTTCTTTCTGCAGTTACTTCAATATTAATAGGAATTGTTATCGTTCCACTCTGATACTAAACAAAGAAAGAGGAACCGACAGTCATTTTAAAACCAACTCATTTAGCATAATGTTTATTTTAGGCTAGATCTACTGACAATTAAGTCATTTTCTTTAAAAAAAAAAAAAAAGTCCACATTTGCATGACTGCTGACAATTGCATATTAATATGTGCAAAAACAGTCTAGCATTGATATTATCCTTTGTAAATCGAGTGAAATTTGCTGGAAGCATCTGTCAGAGTTATGGAAAATGTACAGCAGGATATCAGCACTTAAAATGTTGTTTTAAAAAACAACACATTTTTCTACACCACTGTATACTATGCAAAATTATTTTATTGATATTATGTTGTCTGTACATGATCGTTAAACAGTTGGGTTTTGGGTTCATTTTTCTGATGTCCTATATAAATCTCATTTAATGTCAATCTCTTGTCACTTTTCATTAAAAGTCAGTTAAATGTCAGATCCGCACAGCCTGCGTTACCTTGTTTATTTTCCATTGCCCTTCCCGAATGAACATCTACAGGCTATAGTTCCGTAGACAGGCAGATTTGAATTACAAGATTGAGACGCATGATGTGTGTGCTGCAGGTACATATAAATCATCATCTTTGACATTACTGGGATGGGGAAATGAGAAACGGGCTGATGCTCAGCCAGTACGGTACAAAGTGTCAGAAATTTCATGCAGATTTGCTGCAGTTCCTCCGGTACAAAATCTGCATTAGGTGTCACATTAAAAAGTTCAGCAGAATCAGACACACACAAAAAAAAAAGCACGTCCTTCAAGTTCTGGTATTGTGTTTAGAAAACACTTGCATTTGCCTCTCATTTAACACACATTTTTTTTGTGGTTGCATTTGTAATTTTTGTACTTTTCCATGTATATTCAGTTGACAGGGTCATAAATGTTTAAAGACAAGTTACTAAATAATTTTGATAAAACATTTTCTTTCTTTCTTTCTTTCTTTCTTTCTTTCTTTCTTTCTTATTTTGATATACTTCTGGTTACACAAATATTTTCAAATCAAACTTGATAATTGCCAGAGCCTATGCAAAAATATAGCGAGCGGGTGGAGACGGGACATTAAAGTAATTTTATATTTCCAGTTTGGTAGTTGTTATGAAAGGAGTCGTACAAACACAGACACACTGGCACACTCATACCAATTGGGAAATTAAGTCTTGTCAACGCTTCATCCTGACATTGCACAAAGGCTGTGTATGCGATGGCTCAAAGGCTGGCACAGAGGCAAAGCATGGCAGTAAACCACACATGGCTCTTTGGGAAAGGCGTGAGTGGTTAGATGCCAAGCGCTTTATCAACATGAACAGGTTTACGATAGAGAGGCTGGCACAGGGATAGAGAAGTGCCTGTTGGAGAGACTTGTTTGTGTTTTTTATTTGTCGGTTGACCTATTGCTACTTCACTCTTACATGAATGCAAGGGTGTCCATCTGTAAAACAGTTTTCCCAGGTGCCTTGTTACCTTTGGCCTTTGTGTGACAGTTATTCTGTACTTGTCCTGTGTTCTTGTTGGTTTAGAATTCACACTTGCCTGTTGCTTTTGAATTCAACTGAGAGAATTGGGAAAAAAATGCCTTGTTTTTTTATCCATTTCTTTTAAAAAGAACACTCTACCATATTGAATAGTTAATCAGTGTCTTGTATAAAAATAAATCCCTTTTGGTCTAATATCAAACTTGGTAAACTGCTGAGTTGAGTTCCATTTACTAGACAAGTTGCAGATCTGCAGCGCTGTAAGTGTATTACAGGAAGTGGATTTACGGTTCTGGAAACACTGCAGTGTAAAAACAAAAATGAAGAGAATTTTGCATAAATAGTCATACTGCTGATTACGACCAGCTTTATATTGCAAATATGTTGTTATGAAACAAAGCAAAAATAAATCTAACATTGCATGACATTTAGAAGCACTGGTAGTTGTTCCAGACCTTTTTTAAAATTTTATTTTATACAACATGTAATTTGAATAATAACAAATGCATTGCTTCTTATAACAGAAGTATCATGAAAAGGTAGATTTATTAAATAGTCTTTTATATATATCAGGAAATCCTGTTTTATGCATATCTTGAAATCCATACAAGCCACTTTTTTGTACAAGGTTAAATAAAAGTGGACTGTAAAGAAAATATGTAGCATTTAATATTTGTTTTAAAATGCCGTCAGATAAGAAATTAACCCTGTAGAAACACTATCAAGTTTTGATAATAAAACAATATTATTATTGTTAATAATAATAATAATAATAATAATAATAATACTAGAACGACCAAAAACGTAAACTCAACATGAAAACTGTCTGACCAAGGAAAGCAGTATATTAACAAAATGTTTTTTTTTTTTTTTTTTTTTTTTTAAATGGGATTAAGGATTTATTTATCAAACAGTAAAACTAAAACCTACTGTACCAGTACTTATTTTTTTCATCTTGAAATGATGTCTAAACATTGTAAAGTAGTGAAGTGACATTTGTTTCATAAATTACTTTTTTCAGTGGTAATAATTATTGAGATATAACCTACAGCAATAACTGTCAGGCACTGAACACATGGTCAAAGCTCAGCACAGCTAATGAAAGGCATTCCTTAATTGTATTCATCAGGGCTTCAGTAGCCTATATTTAAAGAGTCTCTGAATTGCTCAATTGCACTATGAAAACATTTTGATACTGTACTAGACTTACAGTGATATGTGATCAGAAATTAAATGGGCAGATATTATTGACAAACCTCTACATTGCCACTCCTGCCTGGCCACTAAGCATAGGCTACTGTAATGTGGTAGCACTTCAGAATAATGCAGTTTAATTATGTTGTAATTAGATACTTACAGTAGTACAAAAATATATATATATAAAAAAGCATTTTTAAAGCATGCTGAGTAACAGTAGCTGCAGTCTTCTAGTGATTTACTGTTGGTCCTGTTTTTTTTGTTTTTTTTTTTAAACCCATTATTGTTAATTTTCTTTAGTCTGTAAGCTTATGTTAATGGCCGCTACTTTTTTCCTGCACAGCAAAGTTAATGTAAATATAATTTAAAAAGCTGGAGAAGCAGTTGATTTGCATGTGGCAACTCAGACTTTCAGGTGAAACCATGCATTTGAATATGGCAAAACTGGTGCTTAGCCTGTGAATTAATACAAAAAGTAAACCCAGTCTCCCTGCAGCTACCCCCTTACACTCCCTTTTCAGTTTTAGCTGACTGAAAATGTTTCTAAAAATCATTGACATCTAAAACTTACAAGCAAGGATTGGGACTTAGCTGAGTCTTGGATTTGTATTTAAAAAAATACATATATATTTTTTGGAGGTTGTTGTTCAGATAATACAAAATGTCTTGCATGGGCTTAGCATAAATTCATATGCACATTTTGTACGGCACATTGACAGTAGAGTACATTGGCGAGTATTTGCCTAAACTAAAATGCTTAGGTATGCTTATTTGGACCTGTGAAATGTTTGAAATGATAACATTTATATGGAAAGGTCTTTTGTTAGTTAAATCTTAGTCCTGAAAATTCAGCAGTAAAGTTTTGAAACGTTCAAAATTGTATTTTTACAATGACATGTAGTGTTACTGCAAGGACAGAGTAGCTAAAATACAAGGTAAATCACTTTCCCACTTTGCGCTTATGTAGTGGAAAAAAATAATTTACTGCTGAACAATGAAATTTGGCAGTTGGAGATACCAAACGATGGTCAACAATATTCTCGTACTAGAGGGTGGCTCAGATGATGCCTAGAAGTGTTATAAGATTACACAGTTCCATCAGCAACATTAAACACAGTGGGGGCAGAGAGACCACACTGCCACACTTATTAAAATATTCATTCATGTTCTGCTTGTTTGCACTGGAAAATCAAACTCCCGAATGCTGATTTTCTCTACGCCTGCTTTCTCTTTACAACCTGCTCACAACACAGCAGCTTTTCCTGCATGCTTTTCTTTGAATGTGTCCTTTTCCTTTTGTTTTGTGGGAACAAGAGAACAGGAGCCTTTCTAATAATTTATATTTATATACAGAGAGACGGACAATAGCATTTCCCCTGAAGTCGCTGCCGTCTTTTGCTCTACTGTTTTTTAGAGGGTGTGTGTGTGTCTGTGTCTATGTGTGTGTGTGTGTGTGTGTGTGTGTGTGTGTGTGTATGTGTGTGTGTGTTTATTCCATTTAATACGCAATCGGACCTTATGATGTTGACCTTGGCTGCAAGCCATTCTATTTCCTGGGCAGCTGCTGCTCCGAGCTGCCCATCTGACAGACGGGGCCATGGTCACGGTTACCAGAGGACACCCCTGTGGTCACAACCAAGCTGTAAATGTCACTGTGAGATTGCTTCTCTCATGTCTGTCATAGGCATATCATTGATTCTGAAGTAGTTAAACTGAGGCAAAGATTCACCTGGGACGTGAGACTCAAAAGATTACTTTAAAGCAGTGTAGCGAAAGGAGCTGTGCCTTGCATCCTTAAGCAGTAGTGGTTGTTTGACAGTTATTTAGCCAGCAGTTACTAGCCCTTTGGTTGAACTGACAGCGTGCAGCCAAGATAGCGGGGGCCTGTTTCGGCCCCTTTTAATGCTGCCTTGAATGTTGGCCTGCAGTCTGGGAAATGATGAGTGTTCTGTGATTGATGATCTAATTGTCCCAAAGGATTCCGCTTGGTAAACTGTTGCTGTAGGCCTGACCACAATTCCACGGCTTTCCATTGCTTGTCTTGCAGCCCCTGCTTCAGCCTTTTCCAGCTTCCTGGCAGGAGAAGGACAAATGATGTAGATGTAATGTCAAATTAATCTAAAACGTTGGTTCATTATAAAGACTTTCCTGAGGCATCTGCTTAATCAAAATGTAAAAACCATAGATAAAAAAAAAATAGAAGGATTGAGGTTGTTCAACTACTTCTTTCTGGCATTGTATGAAGTGCTGCTTGAACTCTACAGACTACAGTTGTTGTGTGTTTGCACTCATTTGGGCGGTGGTGGTTATTATTATTAGTTCATCTTGTCATTGACTAGATCATTGGCCAAGCAGGCACAGTGGGAATTCTCAGCAGGCTGCTGAACACAGTCAACATTCTGCCAGCATACAAATGATTCGATCACCTACAATGAAATGATATATATATAATACGATTTGGCGTATGTTGAGTTAGTACAATATGAGTTTTTGAAAGCCTGTATAACAGTAGACTCCATGACCACAGCCAGTTGTACAGCTTCTCTTGTCAAAGTTAATGTAGTTTTAGGAAACTGATTTGTGCAGTGCTGCACCACTCGTATATATATTTTTTGAAGTACGGAAAGATTTTCGGAGTGGGCAGGATTAGTATTACTGCCAATCATCTTTTATTGCAGAAGTTTAAAAAAAAAAAAAAAAAACAACAAAAAAACCTGTGACCAATGTTTAGCCCAAAGCCACACAACTGAGAGCCTTTCTAAAAAAGGACACTTAAACCACAGTGGAAGAAGAGAGATTTAAATTGGCAGGCTCCTGGGTGTAATATGCGTGAGCTTGGCTTATAAAAATACTCTGCTTAACAATCTCACTGTTTGAATTCTGATACTTTGACTATTATAAGACTAGTGACTCCTTCAGGCAAAGCCTGCCAAATATCTGAAGGCCAAAATTATTTCTGACATTGGAAATGCACACGTTAGGTCATTTAAACTCAAGTATGTTAATTAATTGCTTTTCAATATAGTGTGTTAATATTCTTAGACAGCTTGAGCTTTCCAATAAACACTTGTTTAGTAAATCATAACACATGACAGGGTGTCCAGTTAAAGGGTACGGTGAGCCTGGGTGGAGTGACTGTTATTTTTTTGCATAACCTAGAAAGTATGTTTTCTATACTTATAACAGTGGCTTAATATAGGAACATTTAAAAATAAAAAGCATAGTGAAGTACATCTAAACAGTACTAATGGTCATCTTGAAAAGCGTGTTAGCCAGTCAGTTTGGTGGATTATTTCCAAATTTATTTCATCAAACTAAGCTTTCATATCTCATTTACAGAGGGGTTCTGCTTATACCTGGTTTAATAATTGGGTGGGGCTGTGGCATAAGGAGAAGAACACTATTGCCTTGCAGGGGGGCTTGTAGTTCTAGCCCCTTGGCTCTCAGCAATACGTTGCATTCATTATGTCCTTCCATAGAGTTCACAAACAAGTTATACTAGAAGCAAACAAGAATGTACTGTAGGTGTATAATCATTATTTAATAGCTGGGGGACAACTGGGAACTGTATCTCCTGACTGATGTGAACGGGTCTATTTACAAATGTATTAATTTGATAAAAACAAGCAAGTGGTGTGACTTGTTGTCAGTATTCTTATATCACTGAAAGGGTATGATGTGAAATTGTCAGAGCAACCTAATTTAGTTGTCAGTGAGTGCAGCAGGAGAAATGCTTGTAATTTATTCCACAACAATGTTGTTTTTTGCTGATCTTCAAGTAGACCACTGTGTTTTCCAATTGAAAGCCAACCAGGTAGGAACAGGATATATTTTTTTTTTTTTTTTTTTTTAAATGTGATTTTGAATGCAATAAAGAAAGCTAACAGTATAGTGACAGCTGACCAATTACAGTGTCACTGCACTCAATTAGCGGCACTGCCTAATAATCTGTTTAATACCCTTTCTCTCTCCCCTAGGGTTTTGCAGACAGCCCTCATTACGGTGATCACTTGAATGACAGTCGATTAGTGTCCCACGAAGGATTGTCCCCGACGCCTTTCATGAACTCCAGTCTGATGGGTAAGTAGGTAATTCTTTGCCAAGTAGACCCTCAAAGCCTCTTCGGTCAGGAAAAGCCATTTTTCATCCCTGATCTGGGCAGACAAGCCGTGCCACGCATCAGGAAGTGGCAGCAGTTTCTGTGGTGACAAAGTCTCCAGAAGCTGACCCTCCCCCAGGCTGAAAGTCACACCATCAGTACAATTTTCCATCACAAAAGACTTGCTTCTAGCAATCAGAAAGCCACCAGGAACACACAGTAGCAGGGAGGATTTTTTGAAGAAAGGGTTTATAAATATAAACGTCCAGCCTCTGCAGAATAACTTTTAAATAATCTCAACAGTTGTATTGAGACTTTAAAAGGGGTTGTAATAGTCTCTTCTCATTTCTTATAAGGACATTAATTAATTGATAAGCTGCTTTTTATTGGCACTAACCTTACTGATAATTTGGGTAGATCAGCAAGGGCAAACTGAAATATACAGGTGCTGTCTTTGTGATTGCCAGCATATGACTAGCTAAACTTTCTGGGTTGGTTATAATTATTGTAAGCAGGGAAATATGAGAACGATTTGGTATAGTCTTTTGTTTAGGATTATAACATCAGATTTGTGCTTCAATAACTGCTTATCAGACACAAGGATTGGTCAGGGGTTGAGCCTTTTTATTAAATTACATTTTCCTGTAATATCATATGGAATTACTTTTTTTCTGAGCATCCTTATTGAATCAAGTCTTTAAGGTAATTTCTTTTGCCATGAAAAGGGGTGAGCACTTGTGTGAAGATGTTATACAGTGAAGCATTACAATCATTTGAACTGTATTTCTGGAACCTTCGATTATGTTTGTGAACGTGACCTATTTTTTGTGATCTCAGCATTGCCATTTTAAGACAGAGCCCTGGTAATCCAAGTGGATTACTTCAATCCAAATCCTGGCGGTCTGCAATTTCTTTTGAAAATCTCCGTATGATGCAACGTCTTTGTTTACTTCTTTAATCGTGTTTGAAGAAAAAATTTGAAGAGACGCATAGACTGGAAAATTACTGCTACCAAAGGCATACATTCAAGACAGATTTAAACAATATTAAAAGTAACTAAAAGCTGTTGAAATTGCTTTTATTTATTTATTTTTTTAACACAAAAGTTGCTTAGTTTGACAATTGTGCCTAAAAGGAACCTGCCACTTTTATGTATTAAATAGATATATATTTTTTATGTTGTTGCCTATCTTTTAAAACACCTTTGTAGTTAAACCAATGACATGAAAACACTTTTTAATTTTTATTTATTTTTTTTTTTTTTTTTTATATAAATTGTCTCGTCATGGACAAATGGATATTTAAGTCGTGAATTTGATTTAGTGGATCCTGTGTAGATACTGCATGCATGGCTTTTAAATGTTTATTTCAGTATAGGCACAAATGTCTGACAGAACTCATTTCTGTAGTAAGTGGAACGTAGTTTGAAATGATTTTGAGAAGCACTTGGACAGCTTTAGGTTAGATCAGGAGTCTTGCTTCTTGGGGAATGTTTATTGGTTGCTCTTGCATGGTGGATTGTGTTTTGATTTGAATGTATTCTTATTCAGGCGATCACTAAAAAGGAGTTAACGTCATGTAAGGAGTGTGACAAGTTGAAAACACATTGAGATTATTGAAGGTCAGTTGGCCTTCATGGAAATGAACTTGTTTCAGTATTTGAATATAGAACAGATGGTTGATTGTGAAAACAATTTATTTGGCTTACCGGTAATCTTTTGTTGTT